>NC_140565.1:33863005-34365505 GCF_057381845.1 Rhamphochromis longiceps
GATTTCTTCTTCTGGGAGTTTTCCTGTAGCTCGTTACCAAGTCTGAGACATTTTGTTCCAGTTTTGTTCCTCAGGTAGAAACGAATAATTGTTTCAGGAGGTTAAACTGTGCTTCTGCTGAAATCAGAGGAAACAGCTCGTTCTGTGCAGAGCTAAATGGATTCGTTTAAAAATGACGTCTATTTACTGCTTTTAATGCTCGAAAGATGCAGAAAATGAAGCTGGCTTCACCACAACAATTTAAAACTATAACACAGGAGCAACAGCAGAAGCAGCACATCAGACACATGACAGTGAATGAATCTCTTTGCTGCACAGGTTTATTAACCTGCTAAAGAAGCAGAGTTACTGTTTACAGCTCAATATTGTTTATTGTTTGTGTGCATCTCTGCACACAAACATTTAGATGAACTTCGGTGAAGACTTTTTCTGCAGTACGTGATATACACTTATTCATATTTACATAGATATCACGTTGTTCTGCTCCCAACAGGAAGATGTTTTAGTTCATGTCAAACTGTAAATGAAAACTGGAAGTATCGGACTTAATGAAGCGTTTGATGGATACGAAATAAAAACAGGCGTCATTAAAAGATAACGGCTGTTCTCACATGTGGCTAAACCAACATCTGGAGGTCTGATCTCCAGCCAGCGGTGGTGCCGTTAATTCTCCCAATGACTTGATTTATTTGAGCTTCTGTGGAAATGTTTTAAAAATGTAATTATTAGTTGGAGCTGAAGTGTGTAGATGGAAAATTGACTCTTTGTATTTGGATTTTTTAAACAAACACATTGATTCATCTAGAAAATCAGTACGTTGGCCTTTACTGAACTTATTACATTTATTATATACTTAACTATTAACAACATGAAACACTGATTGGGGCATTATTACACATTAAGTATGTCTACTTTTACCTTCTTTGCTATCTTTACATAATTAGATACAAATCCTGTATGAATTTGACCTGAAATGTGTTTTACAGTGCAGTAAAGTGAAGTCTGTCTCAGGGCCTTTTCTCCTGCATTAGTTAAATAAAGAGCTCACATCTGATCTCTTTCCCTCAGTTTCATATTCTGCTGCTGGTTACTGTGGCTGATGATTTCAGCTTGTAAATCTACAGGAGAACTTATTTGTCTTCAGGTCAGACAAAAGTGACTTTTTAAAAGAAGTTGTTTTCTGTGTGAATTCAGCTGCTTCTCATTAAATTGTAAAACACTGTAAGTCTGCTCTTCGTTCCTCTACTGTCAGCTTAACAAACTATCACGTCTGATGGTTTTGAGCTGGCTGCACACGTCACCTGCGGCCCCCGATGAGGTGCACCTCCACAGGGTCGGTTCTCTCTAAACGGCGGTCATGTGTTTTTAGAGGGGAACATTGTGATGGAAACATTTGCTCTTCTGAAGCTCGAAGGGAAATCCTGGGAGATGAGGGTAGACCAGGGGTGCTCAATCCCAGTCCTCGAGAGCTACTGTCCTGCAGCTTTTAGATGCATCCTTGTTCCGACACAGCTGAATCAAATGAATGGCTTGTTATCAGGCCTTTTCCAAACTTGATGGCATGCTGAAGAGGTAATCAAACATTTGATTCAGCTGTGTTGGAGTAGGGATGCATCTAAAAGCTGCAGGACAGTAGCTCTCGAGGACTGGGATTGAGCACCCCTGGGGTAGACCTATCTGCACACAGTGTGCTTTCCATGTTCAGCGTCCGCAGGGAGAAACACCGATATAGCTGCAGCTGTCCTACATCTGTCCACCAGCTGCCACCAGGGGGCAGACCTGGAGCTCTGCCCTAAATGTGTGTCTGTCATGAGTTTAAAGTGGCCCAAATTTATGGTTTGGACAAAATCAGCAGAGTTCACACATGAAACACAGATTTTATGAGCTCGTACCTTCTGTGTAAGAGTGTAAAAGGCAAATAAAACCAATGTTACAGAACAAATAACGACTTCAACAACCTGGAATTTAACATGAAGTTAACATGAAGCCTCGAAGAGGAAATCTGATTAAGTACATGTTAGAGATAAAATCACAGCATGCAATAACAGAGCAGCTCTCAGTCTGGGTGGCTTTAAACTCTTACCCGCTTTTATCCTCTTTATTGCTCTAAATCACCAGATAAACTCAAATGACCTGTAAATATTATACAACAGCATGCACAGCATAGGTTTGAGAAGCACCAGAGTGAGAGCTGCTCTGGGTAGAGATCACCCTGCAGCACCAGCACAGTCAGTAGCCTGTAAAATGGAAAGCGATGGTTAAAGTTAAGAGTTAGAAAGAAAAGTAAGAGGGCAGGTGTTACAGCGACCAAGTGTTCTTACATACATCCCCAAAACAACAAAATATGTCATGTCAGCGATGCTGTTTGTGGAATCCAAATTTTAACTTGCATAAAAAACATTTGAAGGGTCTCTGCTGGAGTCACTGACCACCATGTAGTTGGAGCCCCGGAGCAAAACATGGGTTTACTTGTGTTTCAGTGACATACACCTCTTCAGTATTCCAGATAATTAACAGGAATAGAAGAAAAAATTAGATTTGCAGGTTCAAATTTTAGGATAAATATGCTTTTTTTAAAGAAATACACACTAGTAAAACTCTGGGCTCATCTGGTATCAACTAATGTCCTTGTTTTGCAGCAGAACTGCTTCAGCTGTATCGTCGTCTTTTCTTTGTTAGAGAGATTTAATACTTATCTCTGCACAAAACGTTTGTGCTGAACGTGAGAATGTTAGTGCAGTAAAGGCCATCGTGGGGCAGCTCTGAGGTACATCATAGACATGCAGGTACACAGGTAAGCTGCAGGTTTGCTACAGCATAGATGTGTAGGAGCTACTCTGTAGGCTCGCTGTAGGCGTGCCATACATTTTGGCTAGGTTACCTAGGTTATTCCTTCGTCTACACCTATATATGCTGTAGATATGCCATAAGAATACATCAGTATGCTATATGTGACATCACTGCGCGCCCTGTAAATGAGTGTGTCTGCAAACAGCATGGTGTCCGTGGAAACTCAACATTTTGAGCTAAAGTGGTTGAAAGTGCAGAGGTAGCCAATCAAAGAGGAGCTTAACCAACAGATCCAAGTGGTGAGAGGAGGTGAGAAAGGGAGGAGTCCACATCATCCCAGAGTTACAGTTAGACAGTTCACCTGGTTAGAGGAGCTCTTATTAGAGATTAAAGGGAAATCATCCCAGCAGGAGGTTAATTAGGAAGCTGGACAGACGGCAAGATGAGGAAGCATCTGTTCCTCCTCCGACTAACCAAGCGGCTGGGGCTGCGGCCCCTGGAGTCAGCGCTCCTGTCGGGACTCGTGTCAGGGCTCCTCCGGGACCCCACAGGCTCAGAGTAGGCGGGCTCGGGGACGCAGGTGATGCGGATTCGAGGTGTGTGAATGTGATGTCTGGTGGGGCTGACGTGGACAGGGTAGGAGGGGGGACGGGGCCGAGGTTTGTACCCAGGGAGCTTGAGGAGCTCTTCAAAGTTGATGTCTTGCTTCTCTGTGAAGGAGTTATAGTTCTTTGGGGCGATGCGGGGGGAGTTGCTCTGAGCTCGACGCATCACCTGGAAGGCAAGGTGGGTGTTTAACGAGGAGAAGACGCACATGAGGACAGGAGGAGGACAGGAGGAGGACACTCGCTGGTTTTGGTGTCCAGAGAGTGAGATCTGTGATCTGCATTCACATTTGTTTGATGGGAGGAACGTAAGCCCTCTTTACAGAAACACTCCAAAAGGCAGAAAAACATCTCACTACGACTCAGTTTGACCTTTAACACGCTGAGCTCATCACCCTGTTAGTGACGAACACGGACGACTCAAGTCACTACACATCAAGCCTTTTTAAAATGAAACTCTTATTTTGGTAGTTTCTCCGCCTGTTTGTTGCCGCTCTGCTGTTTCACCTGGAAAATGAAAGAAATCAGAAAGTTGTCACTTTTATTTATCGCAGACTCTTCTGCAGATCAGCTCCGATGATACCTGCAGGGTGGGAAACTCGAAGCGCGTCCTGAACAAACAGAGCGCGCTGGCCTTTGATTCACATGACTCCAGCTCAGTTAGTGCTGCTATAAATGGAAACATCTGTTTGTGTGAGTCTGAGTGGAACCACAAGCTGCTCAGTGGGTAGAGTCTTGTTCCTGCTCCCACATATAAACCAGCCTTTTGTCTTTGCAGCAGAGCTTCACCTGAGTGTATGTGTGCACATTTGGATGCTAGCAGCACCTGTTTGCACAGCAGCGTCACATCCTCAGAGCGGTAAAAGCTCTTTTCTTGAAACATGTTGGAAGGTGTTGGTGCTTAACCACTTTTCCAATAGTCACAAAGGGAAAACAAACAATAGTCTGACTTTTAGTGCGATCGAATGTTTCTCATAATATGTGGCAAAAAACTTGTTTAAATGTAGCTGTATTCTTCATTTTGTCTTTATTTTATGCAAAGATTTGTTTGTATTAATCGATCAAAAGCATCAAAAAATCAACAATCAGTTTCAGGCTCTGTGTGATGTCAGCGGGGACAGGGTGTCACTAATATGGCCACCTCTGCTGCGAGGAGCAGCCAATCAGAGCAAAGCCGCCTTGAAACAGCTTCTTCCACACTCATCAACATAAATGATGTTGCCGGTTAAATGACTTGTGCCCCCCCAGAAGCATGCACCGGCACTAAAATGAAAGAAAGTAAGGCTCGTCGTGTGAAACTGCGTGCCTGCAGGCTACCTCTTTGGCCCAGGTGGGCTTGTCGTTGCTGCTGGGCGCCTGATCCTTGTAGTGGTACAGCTGCTTCTTGTCCTGCGGCGGTCGCGCCGGCTCCTGCTGCTGCTGCAGCGACACCAGGTACGCCCGCTCCTGCTGCAGCTGCCTCTGCAGCCGCTCGGCCTGCCGCTGCTCCTCGATCTGCTTCCTCTTGTACTCCTGCACACAGAACAGAGAGACGTCAGCTGAGCGCAGGTCGAGCTGCAGAGATAAAAACAACAAGGATCACATTTCCTCAAACAAACAGGCTCGTGTGCTCAGCTCAACATGGCCTGTGTGCACGAGTGCAAAGAGAAACCTTTATGCTACTTTAATTATCCTGCACGTCTTGAGACCAGCTTGCATTTGATCTGCATGTAGACACCAGAGCACTGGTCCTGTGGTGTGTTTAGACCAAATGCAAAACCCACCCGCTGACACTGCTGACTATCAGGATGAGAGAGAGCTGAAAAAGTGGAGCTCTTTGATTGAACTTTTAGATACATGCAGAAAGAATCGCACGACTTCCTCAGAAGCTCTTGTTAATTCCAGCTATCAGCTGTAGTTTGGAAGGAAGTAGCTCTGCCACTGGCTGTTAGGAGTAGACATTTGTGGGTGGAGAAATGATCCAAGAGCACTCCAGTGACTGCAACACAATTACAAAACATTTGATGGCTCAAAAATCTAATTGCCATGCTGGCTAACTCTGCTGCTGCCTCTGAGTAGAATAAGCGTGAGGTCCGTCTCTGCTGCTTCCATCCTGCACGTTAGGCCTGACACGTCAGACGCTGTCGAACCTTTGAGGTGCTTTTTGGTTATTTTAATGAATGATGCACCAAAACTAAGCAGCATGGAGCGACACTGCACTGGGGAGGAGTTGTTTTATGATATCACGAACACGTTTAATTTGATGTATCTTGATAACGACCTCCGAGCCACCTGAGCTCTGGGTGTCTTTGTTTGCTTTGCTGCAGGTGCTAATTAGTTCTATGAGCTCCACCTTTTTCTTACCCCCAAGTTCTTCTCACAGTCTTTGAGCTGATCTGTGACATGAAATGAAAGTAATGGCTACTAAAGGTAAAGATGCTGGGAATGACACTGGTCTGCGTAAAGGAACGTCAGTGTGTAGCAGAGCTGCAGCCACAGGAACATGCAGAGCTGCACGCCGTCTGCAGATCTTGGTTCAAGGCAAACTTTGATGGTGCTGCACAATTTTAATATTCATTTAAAGCATCAGATTATAGAACTATTACAGTCACTATCAATGTAAAATGAGCTTTTTGAAACACATCCCGCACTTTATACTTTACTTCTTTTTTCCCCATTTGTTTCTCTATTAATTGACTGAAAGAGGAAAATTCTTAAATATAAAAAGAAATCTTAGAGAAGCGTGTGTTCTTACGTCGAGGGTTATAAGTGACGAGCTGAATGCCATCGGCTGACATTTCTCCTCACACTGTAACGTCCCTTTAGAGGTCTGGCATTTATCTGAGCCACGTGTGAAAGACTGCAGCAGACCTTTTAGGCGTGTGTGTGTGTGAGTGACTGTGTTTACGTATCTTTGTGGGGACCAAAACGTGAACGTTTACTGTGCTTGTGGGGACCAACGGCCCTTCTGGGGACAAAATCCCAATTCCTACGAGTTTGAAGACGTTTCAGAGTCACAATGTGGGTTTAGTGTCAGGGTTAGGATTAGGCGCTCATTTTGATGGTTAGGGAAGCATTGTGTCAATTAGATGTCCCCACAAAGATATGGAAACACGGTGTGTGTGTGTGTGTGTGTGTGTGTGTGTGTGTGTGTGTGTGTGTGTGTGTGTGTGTGTGTGTGTGCGCACTGATCAGTTTGCACCCCTGACTGTTCTGATGTCACTGACTGAGGAAGACGCATCATCACAAACAGTGAAGCTGAATAAAGTCTTCCCAGTGCCGGCGGCCATCGACTGACACGCCCACTGCTGCGTGTGCTGATTGATTTGATGTTTGTTAACTTTTTCTGTGAAAAAAAGAAAAGCCCGACGCGTGAGTCATCTCGGCTTGGTTGGTATTGATCGATTATTGACTGGCCTCACCTTCGCGTCACACTTTATTTATTTGAGTAAACAATAAACAGGCAGACTTCCTGGAAACCGTGCTGCTTTGATTTTTAGGAACCAATGAGAGCCGACTCTGGAAGTGACTTCCTGCAGACCTGGACCTCGCTCTTTGCACCTGAACATGCCATCGCTCAGACAATAATCTTAGTGATTTGGTTTCGATTGGGACCTTTTAAAACTGACTTCTGAGGACAGAGTGTGTGAGTCGTGAGCTGTTATTGTAATTATAAGAATTTAAACGTTTAAAGGGACACCCGCCCCCAGCACTGGCACACTAACACTTAGGGAGCATCAAGTGAGGTGTGTTCTAAGGTCAGTGAATCCCAGGAAGGCGGCAGGTCCTGATGGAATACATGGAAAGGTTCTCAGAGCATGTGCTGACGAACTGACCGGAGTCTTCACTAAAATCTTCAACCTTTCCTTGTCATCAAACACCGTCCCACCCTGCCTCAAAACCTCCACCATCATCCCCATCGCCAAGAAGACAGCTGTGGTCAGCCCAAATGACTACAGGCCTGTTGCACTTACGCCTGTAGTGATGAAGTGCTTTGAGAGACTGGTCTGTCAGCACATCAGGGCCGGTCTGCCTCCCACTCTGGACCCCCACCAATTTGCCTACAGGACAAATCGTTCCACCGAGGACGCTATCACCATAGCGCTCCACACTGCGCTGAGTCACCTGGAGCACCGAGGAAGCTATGTGAGAATGCTCTTTCTGGACTTCAGCTCAGCATTCAATCATATCATCCCGGAGATCCTGGTCCAGAAACTGTCTCACCTGGGACTCTCCACCCCCATCTGCCTCTGGATCAAGGACTTCCTGACAAATAGACCACAGTCTGTCAGACTCGGCCCCCACCGGTCCAGCACCATCACACTCAGCACCGGGTCTCCACAAGGATGTGTTTTGAGTCCCCTCCTGTTTACGCTCTACACATCCGACTGCTCCCCTACCCATCTCTCAAACACCATCATAAAGTTCGCGGATGACACCACAGTGGTTGGACTCATCTCAAGGGGGGATGAGTCGGACTACAGAGATGAGGTCAACAGACTGACTGAGTGGTGTTCAGTTAACAACCTCCAACTGAACACCACGAAAACTAAAGAACTTATCTTGGACTTCAGGAAGGGCAGAGCAGACCCGGCCCCACTTTACATTCACGGGAGCTGTGTGGAGAGGGTACACTCCATGAGGTTTCTGGGCGTGCACATCTCTGATGACCTCTCCTGGACTGCAAATACCACGGCGGTGGTTAAAAAGGCCCAGCAGCGTCTCCACTTTCTGAGAGTGCTCAGGAGGAACAACCTGGAGGAGAGGCTGCTGGTGACATTTTACAGAGCCACCATAGAGAGCATCCTAACATACGGCATAACATCATGGTATGCAGGATGCTCAGCTGCGGACAGGAAAGTACTGCAGAGGGTCATCAACACAGCCCAGAAGATCACTGGCTGCTCTCTGCCCAGCCTGGAGGTCACTGCAAACTCTCGGTACCTCAGCAGAGCTGGCAATATCATCAAGGACTACTCTCACCCCAGCAACCAACTGTTTGAACTACTACCGTCAGGCCGACGGTACAGGTCACATAAAACCAGGACAAACAGATTCAGGGATAGCTTCTTTCCCAGAGCTATCACCGTAGTAAATAAGCACAAAAACAATTGAACCTATTCCATACCGTCACTGTCATTATATTAATGCTGCTATCCTGTATATATTGTACATACTATTGTTTGAGTACTTACGATTGTTTTTTTTGTACTTTTTATATTTTACATTTATATTTATTATTGAAACTTGCACCAAGGGAGTGGCACTCCAATTTCGTTGTACTCTGTACAATGACAATAAAGGCTATTCTATTCTATTCTACATAAATAAGTCCCCAGCTTTGGGGCGACCGTGGACCTGGTCGTTGTGTCCTTGGGCAAGACACTTTACCCTACCGCCTACTGGTGTTGGCCAGAGGGGCCGATGGCGCAATATGGCAGCCTGGCTTCTGTCAGTCTGCCCCAGGGCAGCTGTGGCTGCAACTGTAGCTGCCTCCACCAGTGTGTGAATGTGAGAGTGAATGAATAGTGGTATTGTAAAGCGCTTTGGGTGCCTTGAAAAGCGCTAAATAAATGCAATCCATTATTATTATAAAATATTCAGTGAGTGTTATTTCAGTTGCTTTCTGAGAGATGAGCGTAAAGCTGGGGTCTCATAGCCTCGAACGATTATCATCTAGTCTCTCGTGTACCTGGGGAAACCTGACCAATCGTGCCCGGACATCTTACATTTTGGGGCCAGTGGTGGCTTTTACTGAACTGAAGTTTTAGGAACGCAGCCCACTCCTTTATGGGTGAATGCTCCCTGCTCAGTACGAGGTCTTCCTTTACTTTGGGGTTTAGTAGCTGCTTGTTAGGTTGAAAGGTAATCAGTCCATCTGTTTCTCCCTTGATTCAGAGCTATTATAAATCAACTGATTTATCAGTGTGTGAAACAGAAACGTGCTGTTTGAACTCCGGACAGATTCAGGAGATTATTTTTTCTGTGGTTGTTCTTCTGACTCAAAGCGCTCAGCAGGAAATAGTTGTTTCAGGAATTCTTTAAGTGCTGCAAACACTCTTTGTGGTTTAGTTGAGGAAGTTGCTTGGATAGAGGATACAAAGAAGGCAACCATGATGCCCACTCAGCAGGAGAAAAAGCCCCACACTGTTAACTGTTAATGCACATCAAACTGACTTTAGATTAGGAGGCTGTAAAGCACTGGGTGATGGTAGAGGAAGCAAACTTGGAGCTAGCATTCTTCACCAGGTATAATGTAGCATCCTTAGCGCTTATCAGACAAACGAGGCATTTCCAGGTGCTTCTGGGTGGGAAAACCTCCTAAAACTTATTGCAGAACATAACGAAGCTTAGAAATCAAGCAAACCTAAAGCTGCTCCCAAGCTAGCCTGCACATCAGCCTCCCACTGAACTCACCCGGGAGCATCAATCCCAGGCCTGGAGACCTGAGGCCCTTCCTATGTGAATGAATCATGTAGCGTTTTAACAATTAACACAAACAAATTCAAATGATCACCACTGTGTGACAACACACAGTGAAGCCTTCCCCGAGTTCCAGGTTAGCTCACCGGAGACCACGACAAGGCCAAAATGCAGCAGCCCAGGTTTGAGTGTGACTGCTGTGCTTTCCCCTGCTCTCTCCTTCCTGTTTAGTCGTCACGGCTGCTGCATTAAAAAATGCCCAAATAATAAATATTGTTTTTTTAAACCAACGTGACCTCTGGGTCTAAGCCAACATGCTACTGCCTGAAATCTGATTTCTTTTTCTACCTGCCAGCAGGGGGCGACTGCTCTGGTTGAAAGCAAAAAAGACTTGTGGTTCTATAAATGTCCATGAAAAAAGGACTTCAATAACAAACGAGTTATCGTGGCAGCTGCACCCATCTGTGGTTTGAATGACCAAGCTCGCTACATTTGTAGAATCCAGGGTTGGAATAGGATTAACAAATCTGCTTCTAGTTCATGCTTCTGTTCTTTCACTTCTCTTTCTCGTCTTCCCCCAACCGATCACAGCAGATGTCAACACGTCTCTGAGTCTGGTTCTGTTGGAAGTCCCTTCCTGTTAACAGGGAGTTCTTCCTCCCCGCTGTCGCCAAAAAACAGTCATCTGATTGTTGAAGCTTTCACTGTAATATTTCAGATTGTGTATCTTAGAGTTTAAGGCACTTTGAGTTTTATGTGAATAAAAAATCAAAGCAGGGTACTTTGAGCCCGGCGTTAGGCTCTGCCCTTCATCAGTCTGTGTGTGTTTGTGTGTTGTGTTACCAGCAGTAGGGCCTGCTCCTGCAGGAGCTGCTGCTGCAGGATCTCCAGCTGCCTCTGCTCCTCCTCCAGCTGTCTACGGATATACTCCTAACCAATCAGCAGCCCCAGCCAGCACCACAGGCAGCCAATCAGAGAGCGACCAGGAGAAATGGAAGCGAATCGGAGCCCAGGCAACCAGTGACATCACCCGAGGAGGAAATAGAAGAAAAGGAAAAAGGAAAGAGGAGGAGGACAGCCAAAAGTAGGAGATTTGTTGAAGAGGTGTGAAAGTAGGGATTTAGTCAGGAACAGGCGAGGAGAGAAAAAAGAGGAACAGCAGGAGGCCGTAATTAGTAGAACAGAAAGACAACATGCTTATTATTAAGATGGCAGTGTTAAAGATCAGTGTGAAATCAGCTGTGCAAGAGGAAGAAATCTCTGTCTGAGAGAGCGTTAAGGAAGCGCTGCTGAGAAGTTAACTACGAGTCATTTATAAGTCTCGTGTGTTACAGTATCAGGCTGGAGGTGTGGCGACCCTGCAGCTGAAAATCAGCAACCCGAACCACAACGAGCACACAGCCCACATCTGTGTGTAAAACCTTCACGTAGCGCAGGTTTACACGTTAAAACGAGTTTTCTCTGTCTGTCAGACATGCTCCTCATCATCCGGTGAAACCTTAAAGCCTCATCATGTAGCATGTTTCCCCTCAGTCACATCACAGATTTTTCTGGACTAGAAAATGTTCTGTTGTCACATTTCACGAGTGACCGGCTCCATAAAACGATCGATACCACGTTAAAAGCTGCAGAGGGATTATATCTGCAAGCGGCTGCTTTCTGTTGCTTAAAGTTTTGGGACAAAAAGAGTAAAGAGTAATCTATAATCGCAGAATTGTTTGACATTAATTATAAACCTCTGAAATTAGAGGTTTGAGTAAATGTATTTTTAGGCTGAAGCAACATGACTGAATTTCCATTTTGGTCCAGAAACACAAAAAGCTAACTAATTACAAGCTTCTTTGATTAAATCCAATTTAAATGCCAAATTTAAAATGCATTAAAGCCACAAACTTGAAAAACGTACAATCTGAATATTTTAAATGTGGAAAACGTCATGAACTGTAGTCACACAGTTAGAACAGAAGCTCCGTGTAGACCACGACTGTTTTAAGTGATCTGTTTACCATTTTACACACATCACACGTCAAAGGTTGTAGACGGATTAAAGGAGGATTATTTGTGTTGGTGCTTAAAATATTAGCACAGCCTTTTACTGCACAATAATACATTTTTGCATAAATGTTTGAGATAAAATGAAGTTTTACAGTCATGTAGTTTTAAGCTGAGTCATGCTGACTTTTAATCTCCACTGTAGGATAAGCTCTAGAGACATTAGAAACCTTCATTTCCCATAATGCAGCTTGGAAATTTCTTTAATTCAGGTCTCATTTAAACCCTGCATGAATAATGCAGGAGTGATGCAGCACGAGAGTTCTCACAGGCTGTGAAGCAGAAGTAAAATGAGGAAAAATGCTCCTTTAGCTTTCAGCTAACTGAGTGTGTAAAGCAATAAAACACAGAGCTGAGCTCAGAGTGAGGGACGGAGCGCACAGTCATCAATGATTTGGTCGGAACACCAAACCATCTGGTTTATTATGAATGTGTTGCTACAACAGTAGAGCTAATTAATTTGTGTTTATTTAACAATTGGTTCAAATTTGCTCGTGTAACAGCTGCGAGTTGTTTCCTAAGACATTAATAATAATTCTCAAAGATTAGTGAGCGCTTATTTAAGTCTCTTATTCTCTGTAAGAAGTTTATGTTCCTGTTCCCTGTTCTAGTTGTTGTAAAGCTCATTTATTTATGATTAATGTACAAATTAACTACCATAAATTCTTTCTACAGCGCCCCCTGGTGTCTGGAGGCCAGCATCTACAATATGTGAAATTCTTCTTTTACATCATCTCTGTAGCGTCTTCTCTGATTTGACATTTCCATGTTTCAGTCGCTCATCAGAGTAACTGACAGGAGATGTGCTGAGAAGCCACACCCCCCCGTATGACACCTGTCAGTCAGGTGTTTCCGTACCTGCTCTCTCTCGGCGTGCCTCCTCTCCTCCTCGCGGCGGAGCTGCTCCATCTCTTCATACCTCCTCCTCTGCTCTCGCTCCTGTTGCTTCCTCAGCTCTCGCTCGCGACGCTGTTGCTGTAGGTGGAAACCGTTTTACACAACAACACCTCAGCTGTCTGCATGTCCGTGTGTGTCTGTGTGTGCGCGTCAGGCATGTTTTCCTGGCATTTGGATGAGCTGAGGTGCTAACAAACAGGTGTGATGTTTCACATGCAGGAAAAGTGACTTTATAATCATTCTGATCTGTTTCTCACACATTCAAACAGCCGAAGGACAAATCGACTTCCTGTGTGTAACGTAACAATCTATCGTTGTCATTATTATTATTATCTGCGGTCTTAAATCTACCTCCTCCAGCCGTCGCCGCTGCTCTTTCTGCTCTTCTATACGTTTTTGTCTCTCGGCCAGTAGCTGGCGCTTGTGCTCCTCGTTCTGCTGCTGCTCCAGCTGCTGACGCCGGATCAGCTCCGACCGCTCCTTATTGGCCAGCTGCAGACGCAGGAAGTCTCGCCTCAGCGTGGACTCGCCCGGAATATTGATGATGGAGCTGGAACAGGATTAAGACTTGTTTGAGTTTTAGCATATCTGCAAACCTATGGACGAGCAGCAGTAATAATGGGAGCATATAGCAGGTCTTTGCTAAATAAAAGAGAAGTTTAGCCACCATAATGTTTTTGTTTGTGAACTCTCTTTCTGAACACCCATCATGTTTTTTGGAGCTAAGAGTGAGCATCGTCAGATGACAGGGTGGAGTTACAGAACGTGAACTGCCTGCATTCGTAAACTGTTAAAGTGTCACATCTGTAAGTAAGTCCATGGTTGTTATATGAAGCGGTAAATTCTGAGACTGCAAGTGAAGCTACAGCTGAAGTTCCAAGAAGCTGCAGTTCCTGTAGTGGCCACTTGAGGCTGGTGTCAGCGTTGAGTCAGCTGAAAGGATGTTTAATAGACAGCTGTAGCATAGAGCAGCCAGACCTCTAACTTTAAGCCCTAAATAAATTTAAACACGTGAGTTATTTTGTTTTAAACACTTGTGAAGGTGGAAGGTATCTACAAAGACCAAAACATTGTGTTTTAACAGGCTGTAAACCGTTCATTTCTGTTGCAAAGCTGTGGGAGTCGATGGGGAGTGTCTCACTGTCGCTGCCACTCCGGCAACTGGATTTGTGGTGCTTCAGTTTTGGATTCTAGATTTCTGCCTGTTAACACCAGCAGCTACAGTGGAGGCTACGGCATGAGTAAACATACCTGGGCTCTCCTATGTCCCTCTCTTCATCCTCTTCCTCACTCCCACTGTACTCGTACTCCGTCTCATCTGAGGGGAAAACAAACAGAGATTTCAGGTCAGTGTTTACATCTGTTGACAGCGGAGGCTTCAGGCAGCTGTGAGCTGAGGTGAGTTAGTGCCTGCTCACCTCGCTCGCCCCTCCTCTTCTTGGTGCGGTCGATGTGGTCCTTCAGCTGGATGCGGACCTGCCGCTCGTTGGGGAGGTCTCTGATGAAGGGGTGCTTGAGGAGCTGCTCGGTGCTCGGCCTCTGGCTGTGACTCTTCACCAGGCAGCTCTCTATGAACGACTGGAACTTCTTCGACCTGACCGCGAGCACACACACCAGTTAATCGCTGATAGCTCTCTCTCTTAAAACAGCAGCTTCATTAAAGGGAGAGCTGCAGCTTTACCCTCTTACAGGCCACTGTCACATCGTGTTTGTGTAGAGATGTCTGACAGCATGTGTGTGCGTTTAAGTGACTCACCACTTCTTTGATTTGAGTCTCGGGGCAGGATTTCTGGGGATGAGGAAGAGCGCCCTCATTGGATGCATGTCACACAGAGCTGAGGAGGCAAAAGGAAGGAAAGGAGAGAGAGGAAAGGAAAGAAAGCAAGAAAGCAAAAAGATAGGAATTAAAAAAATTAAAAAGGAAAAATGGGAGAGAGGAGATGAGATTAGGAAAGGTGCCAAAATGTGGATAAAGGAAAGGAGAGGAGATGAGAGAAAGGAAATGATGCAAAGGTGGAGCAAGAACAGGAAATAAGACAAAAGGGAAGGACAAGAGACAAGAAATGATGAGACATGAAATGGGAGAAGAAGACAGGAGAATAGGAAAGGAAAGGAGAGCAAAGGAAAGGAAAGGAAAGGAAGGGAGAGGAAAGGAAGTATTTAAAGTTGCAGGATAAAAGAAGGGGAGGGAAGGAGACAGGAAGAAGAAGAAGAGGTGCAAAGCAGAAAGAGAAAAAAGAAAAAGACATCGATTTAGTCGTTTAGCTCGCAGACAAACTGTGCTGTGAGTGTCAGCTGATAACGGTGTAATCACACTTACGTGGCGCTCCCTCTGCCATCTCTATGGCTGTGATACCGAGCGACCACAGATCACTCTGCAGAGAGAGAAACACGAAACGTTCACATCCTCCCAACGTGTTACCGACTCAACACTTTCAGGAGATCGGCGCGCCAATCGGTGTACTTGTTAAGCGATAAAAATACAGTCAGCTCCCCATCTGTGCCTGTGCTGGAGATGCCCGTCTTTAACATTTCAACCATATTATTATTATTATGTTTCTGTTTTTAGGTGCAGATCTGAGCTGTTCGTGCTGTCAGACGGACTCAGGCTTTCTCGTCACGTAAAGCCCCGGAGGGTTGGAGTTAATGGTGTAGGCGCACATCCTCCACCAGCTCGCCACAGGGGTTCGTCCTGTCCCCATTACAGTGCGCTCCTCTTACAGTAACCGCTGCAGACCCACTGATTTCAGCTCTCTGAAGGAACGATACTCGTTTCTGTTGGTGCGCTCGGGTAGCAATAATCAGAGATTACACAACTCCAAAAAACAACAGATATGATGTGAGAGGGATTGTTTTTAAAGGTCAGTGCGCGCTGTTTGTTCACAGCTACAAGCAGTTTGACTCGGACGAGAAATTGAACTACAGGAGCTCCGTGAGGGCAATTTAATAAAAAAGAAAAGCAGGAAAAACTTTACCTTTTCCTTCGTTTTAAAGTGTACTTATTTAGGTTTGTTTGACCAGTGTGGAAAATCACGCGTGCACTGTTAAACTGGATCTGTACTCGTGAGATCTTATCCCAGCTTATTAAGTGCAGATTTAAATGCTCCTTCAGTTCAGATCAAACAAACACGGAGACGTCACTGAGCTCCAACAGCCTGATCAGATCAGCTGTTACGCTAATGTTTAGCATCCAGGCAAAAACACGATTTATGAAGCGTAGCTGAGCTGGAAATCCGCCCATAAACTGTACAGCACTGCTGTAACTTTGTAATTAAAACAAGACGCAAAACTAAATATGAGCAATTTGAAGGGATACATACAGACACATTAGCACAGAGATGGAGGATGAGAGCTGTTATAGGAAAACCTCAGAGACAAATGCTGTCCTATGGCAGGATGAAGACAGCGAAAATCGACCAACACGAGAGAGCGTCTCAGGTCATCCCATACGACTCCTGCTCAAGCTTTAAGCTGGTGCTAACATGAAGCTGGGGAGGCTGAGAATGACTGGTTCATTTTGTTTGCTCGGGGTCCAACAGAGGAGACACTTTTAGCAGGAAAAACAAGCTCTATAAATCATCACTTATCTTATATGATCCTGTGCTAATGACTTCACCAGAGTCTCCTTTCGTTTATCAGGTAAACTGGCGTCTGTGCAACACCAGCTGTGCTGTTTAACCTCACAGAATCAATATGAACTAAACCCTAATCCATTACCAACGATAGGATCAATACAAAACCAGCACGACTGTGTGAAATGGCTCCACACGTCACTAATACAAGCGCCCGTGGACGATGTTCTCGGGTTCCACAAACCGAGGGCTGAACGATCTTCTGTTTTCAGGAAACTCAGTGGTGGTTTAGTGCAGCATAGGTTACCATGACGATGTATCCTAGTACAAAGTTAAGCCTAAAGTTAGCTCACCGAGTCCTGAGGCGACTGTTAGTTAGAATAAATTACCTTGAAGTCATACGTGGCATCAGGATTCTCGTCACAGGCGATGACCTCCGGGGCCATCCAGTACGGGGTCCCAATAAACGTGTTCCTCCGTCCCACCGTACGGTCCAGCTGAGCACTCACACCAAAGTCCACTGCACACAAAACACTGTTCATAGCGCTGCGGTGCAGTGCCGAGCTGTACATGTTATGCTTTTGACAGCACGCATCCAGAGCGGCCCCTCAGGAGCCTTCTAACTATAACACAAGTCACCATAATTAGGATGAAACTTAGAATAAATGCTGCTGCTTCCTCACCGAGTTTGACCTCCGCGTTCTCCGTCAGCAGCACGTTCTGGCCTTTGATATCTCTGTGGATGACCTTGTGCTGGTGGAGGTGGGTCAGACCCTGGAGACAAGGGGAAACAAGTGGCAAAGGTCGTCTTACGATCCAAAACAGAACAGCAGGAGGCAGAGGAGAGGCTCGCTAATCCGTGAGCTTCATCGCTTCATTATTTCAGTTCAGCTCTTTGAGGCCAAAATATGCAGATACACAAAACCAGGTGTACATGTTAGATTTGTATTGTTGATTGTCATTTATAATTAACCAATCTGCATTTTTCCTTACAAATCTGTCATTTATATTTATATAAATGTTATAAATTTGATTTCATTTATTTTAGATGCATTTACAAATTTCCTTTCTTGTCAGTTTTGTCCACACACATGTGGCAGACTTTTTCTTTTTTGCAAAGACTCTGACGGTGTTCCTCTGGGAAACAACTGGGTGTTTCTTCTTTGTGGGAAAACATGTAAACATAGGCGACAGCGTTTTGGTTCTTACCCTGAGGATCTCTCTGCAGATGTAGGCGATCCACTCCTCCTTCAGGGAGTTCCCTTTGGTGTTTTTGATCAGATCTGTCACCGAGCCGGCCCCGCAGAACTCCATCACCAGCTGCACAAACATACGTGCAGTTTTTGGGTTTATTATTAACTGTTCACTTCACTGCAAACCTCTATCAGTCATCTCATCCTTTGTTCTCTATATACAGGACGTGTTGTCGTTGTGGGTCAGGGGAGCTTTCAGTCAGACTGATTTAAGCTCAGCTAACAAAACGTGTTCGTGTGACTAACCCAGAGCTGGTCGTCCACTCCTGGAGGATTTTTCTTGATGAAGGCTCCATAATAGGTTGCTATGTTCCTGTGGTGGCTGTACTTCTTCAGCATGTTGATCTCGGCTTTAATCTCCTCCTCCTCATCCTAAAGCACACAAACGCAGAGACAGATGCAGCACAACGCCAATAACACACACGGTCCCAGTATAACAGAAAGGCTGGATTAAAGACGGTGTGTGTCACTCACGCCTGTGACATCCATGACCTTGATGGCAGCGAGCTGGCCAGTTTTGACATGGCGACCCTGAAGAACACAGGTGGAGAGGCGATCAAAGACATGAGTCACGGATTTGGATCTAGGACACATTTACTCAACATTTCCGTCCCTTAATCTCTTAAGAACAGAGCAAACCCAGTTTGCTTCCTCTAATTCCTTGTTTTGGAGCGATTTCTGATGGGAATCCAGATGAGCAGGCCTTAGCCCTCTGCAGAGCAGGTTTCTGGGGACATATTTATGTTTTGCACTGTCCATCTGTCCAGAATTTGTGGACAAACAAAAGTGTACAATATACAGTCAGAGACTCTTTTGCAAATATGGTCTCAGTAAAGGTTGACATATTATGGATCCAAGTTCCAAATACTGTTCGAAAATACAGCAACAGCCCTTATTCTCAGTATATTCAGCTGGAAAAAAACACCTTTACCATGAAACTTCAAAGAAAGAATGATGATGATGATACAGAATCCATCTAACCCAATGTCAACTCCTTCAATAGGCTTCCTCAACGACTAAAATAGAAGCCGGTAGATCCAGATGGAAGACGTTTGATTTTTAACATGTCTTTAATGTATGAAAGTGTGCACGTAAACCCAAACTGTGGTCCTGTGTGCATGCTAACTGGACTGTAAGGAGCCCGGCTGAGATTGGAGAGGAAACTATACAGCTGACAGAGAACCAGCGTTCGAAACCTGACAAGCTGTTTTTGTGGCTGCTTGAGACTTGGGGAAGTCGATGTCTCATTGCCATATGAAGCATCATATTATGCCTCATTATTATGGGGTCTCCTACTAACCTGCTACGCCAATCGGCATGTTGAAGTGTCCTCGGGCGAGATACTGAACCCTGGGCTGCTCCCAGTGCATTCACAGTTATGTGAATGTGTGCATAAATGTTGGGTACAGAGAAAATGAACGCATGTATGTGATTGGGTGAATGAAGCTTTTAGTAAAAATGAATTAATTAGAGTAGAAAAGCACCGGAAGTGCTGCACACCTGTATTTCTTCTGATGGCCAGCAGGGGGCAAAAACAAGTCTGACTGTAGAGAACTCTGTGAGAGGAAAGGTTTGGTTCGCTCTTAGTAAACACTTTCCTGATCTATTCACAGTCTCAGTTGCTCGTTTCAAGGTTTTGTAAATACAATATTATATTTATTAAATATTAACACTCAACAGAGTCTAAAAGGATAACTGCCACATGAGTGTGCAGCATCCCTCTTTGGTTTGTCTAGCCGATGACTTCACACTAACTATGATTGCATTCTTTCCTTTTACATACTTTTTGCCACATGTCTTACTACGTGATCCCGTCTGACAACACACTGTTCTGATCACAAGAGATCGTGTGCCCACGAGAGATGTGTCTGTCTGCAGCTTCCTCCAGCGATAAAAGCACGCCGCTTGCTTGTTTATCGTCGCTGTTACACTTCACAGACGTGTGCAGCCAGATAATCGTCACAGAAGTGAAAAATGAATCACCAGAAAGTACCCTTCACATGTAGCAGAACACTGTGCTTTGCAAACACCTGAGAGCTCCTCTGCTTTTGAATTCAAGTGGGATGCTTTTACATATTCATGCTGTACTATTTATTCATTTTATGCTCATTAATTCACCTTTAAGTTTGGCCTGGTCTAGAGTTCAGCCACGTGTAGCTTGTCAGGTAGATGAAAACGACAAAGAGCCAAACAGAAGTAAGAATCGATACTTTACGTTACATTGAGCATCGAGCAGCAGCTCTCTGGGAACAAAATTCCTTATTGGTGTTATAGATTAGATTAGTTCGCCTTGTAATCGGAAGGTTGCCGGTTCGAGCCTCGGCTCCGACAGTCTCGGTCGTTGTGTCCTTGGGCAAGACACTTCACCCGTTGCCTACTGGTGGTGGTCGGAGGGCCCGGTGGCGCCAGTGTCCGGCAGCCTTGCCTCGGTGGCTGTGGCTACAATGTAGCTGCCATCACCAGTGTGTGAATGTGTGGATGACTGGATGTGTAAAGCGCTATACAAATACAGGCCATTTAGTTCATTTACCAGAATAGCTGATAGGCTGCTGGAACGATAACAGTAACTCAAACAGCTACTTGTAACAAACAAGGAATACAGACGTGCACAACACAACATGTTGAACCTTGAAACTGATGTTCCACAGCAGCAGAAGAACACAACAAGTGTCCTTCCTGTTAGCTAAGAGGACAAAACTGAGGCTACAATTCACAGGTTCACCAAAACTGGACAGCAGAGGATTGCAAAACGTCGTCTTGTCTGTGTTTACTTCTCCTGCAACATTCCGATGCTAGGGCCAGACTTTGGGGAAAACAACACGGCGCATGGATCCATCCTGCCTTGGATCAGCAGTTCAGGCTGCGGGTGGTGTAATGGTGTAGTACCAGCTGAGCGTCATTTAAACACCAACCTATCTGAGTATTGCTGCTGACCATGTCCATTTCTTTATAACCAGCGTACCCAACTTTATGTTGTGCAACATAACACAACATGTCGCACAGTTTAAGTCACCTCAGTGAGTTCACTGTACTCACATGACCTCAGCAGTCACCACATCTTAATCCAGCAGAGCACCAGATTTACATTATGGATGCTATCATGTCAAGTCTGGCTGTACCTAACAAAGTGCAAACAACTGTCCCATTAATAAAATAATTCATTCATGGTCAGCGCCCCTCGCCAAGGACTCGCTGATATTTATACTCCCAGACGCTGCAGATATAACGCAGAATAACCATGCGTTCAACTCTGCATTTAAAATATAAACTATAACAGGAAACTGTTCAACTCATGGCTTCAATCTCCGGTTTGTCTTTCCAAAGGTAAAGGCCCCGCGCTCACTGCAGGGCACATCGCCGCAGCCTGTTAGCTCCCATTTTTTCAGCACTGTGACGACTTTGAGTTTAAATAATTTACAGTGAAGCTGAACTAAAATCCAACACTGAGTCTAACGTCTCCTCCTCCTCCTTCAAAGCGAAGCCGGTATCACAGCAGCTGTTAAAGCGAGAAAGTGGAAATTCATCCACCTCACTACACACACACACACACACACACACACACACACACACACACACACACACACACACACACACACACACACACACACACACACCATTTCCTAACGGTAACCTAGCAACAGGCCTGGCAGTGAGGGCAATGAATGAATGTGGGGTTGGAGGAGGCAAAGCGATGGCAGTTTGTGTGTGTGTGTACATGTGTGTGTGTTAGAGGCCATGATATTTCACACACTGGGTCACTTGCACATGTGAGTCCCTCAGATTCAGACACACACGCTGAAATAGACAAGCTCACACACACACACTCACGCAGACGGCGTCTCGGTTACTCAGCGTTGCATCAGACACTGAATATATCTGACAGGCTGAAATCACCTCGGAGTGCTGAAAGTCTCTTGTTCTCTCCCCGTCTCTCTTGTGCGTCTCACATCTTTTGTTTCCTGTTTCATCGCGCCGACTCCCTCGATTTCTTTCACCTGTGCCAAGTGTTCGATAATTCAGCCTTTGGAATCGTCAATAACTTTAGGAAAATGTCAGTTTTTTGCTTTAAAGCTGATCTAAAAACCAGCCTGATGATTCACAGCGTGCTAACAATGCCAGTCACATTTTACCGAAAGCTGACCTTGGATCTGTCGTTAACGATCCAATCGAAACCTTTCTAGTCAGATGCCATTTTAGTAGATGTGCTGTGAACCGACTCCAACCTTCACCCACCAGCTGCCATTAAAAGCTCAAGTGTACACCAGCCTCCCTTTAAAATATGATAATTAGTTTAGTCTCCACTGTCTCCCAGTCAGTTCTATGACAGACAGGCAGGAGTGGAAACCACAAAGCAAAACTGTCCATTAATGTCGGTGTAAAGCTTGATTCACGCTCGCTCTGATCGGTCTCAATAACAAACAATGCGTTCGTACCTCCGCACGAGAAAATGTGCACAGCTCTAAACTCTGAGCTGGCCTAACAGTCGGGGAAAAACCTGACGAATGAACACAAATCACACGCACCTTTCCTGCTGTCTCTGTTTATTTACGCGGCGAGAATAAAACTGATTAATTACACCGAAGCATCTTTTACAGCAGGTGTCTAAATCATTTTAGCTCGGGGGCCGCAAACAAACAATTTGATCACAAGTGGGCTAGACCACCACAACTGCTGCATAATAACATACAGTACTGTGCAAAAGTCTTGAGCCACCACTAATTCCTTTATATTCTGCAGGAGAATGGGAAAAGATGCAGTAATGCATGGAAACATGGAAAGTCATTTGGTATGACCGCCTTTACCCTTCAACACGGGCTGAACTCAGCTTTTTGTCATCAGGAATAATTCTCAGACATCAAAGTCCTTCTCTGGGAGTTTGTTCTGTTAACATCGTCCCACACTGCTTCAATAATGAGGCTCTGTGCTTTTCTATTCATGTGTGTTTTTAGTGCATTGTCTCTTTGGGGTCATTGTTTCCAGATGGTATTGTATCCGATCGCACTTTTATATGGAGAAGATCTGCAACACCATTGGATGAAATGCAGCCTGAGACCATGACAGACCCCCACTGTGTTTTCTAGATGGCTGTGGACTGTAACTGTTGGACCTCTCTCCTGATGAGGCCTCAGTAAACAGTGCAAACACTGAATGTCCAGATACATCGCTCAGGTTCTGTGTCAGATCTTTGCTGGATTTTTTAACCATTTCTTAATGACTTCCAGCTTGTTTATTCACTGTAGATCATTTTCAGGCCTTCTCTGTTCTACACGTGTCCGGTTTCCTCACGCTTTTAAGGACACACTTTACATCATGCTTAGATGTGCCATGTTTTTAACTAATAGCTCTTTGGGAATCACCTTGATGGCGCAAAAATACTATTATATGTCTGACAATTATTTTTGGCATCTTTCATAGTTTCAGCTAAGAAATGTGAACAATCAATGTGATACAAGGTTATTTACTAAGCTGTGTAGACACAACACTGATTTATTGCTTCAGTTAGTTCCTGTTTTATGCTTTAATGAGGTCACACTCATAGGTCAGTGTAAAGTGGACTGAAAAACTGCCAGTGCTCAAAGAAAAGTTTTGAAAATCCTTTAGAAATCTGGAGAACTGCTGCAATAATGATCAGCAAGCAACAAACATTTAAGGGGGAAAATAAGTAAATAAACAAACGTCAACATACGAGGAATGTTGGAAAGCCCGAGTGTAAGTGAGGCAGGAGGTACATGATACACTGACGTAGGCGATTAACTGACAGGTGTAGCACAAAGAAGGCAGGAAGTATAAAACAATATGCTCTAATATAATAAAATAAAACAGGAAGTGCCTAACGATGGTGATCATCCTTCTCTCTGTATGTAAGGTTTGTTCATTAAAGCCTGAACTGTCCAGCCCTGCGATTTAAATACTGCCCATGGAAACGCTCCACACCAGCCATGAACTCGTCATATTTAGGATTCAGTACATTCTCTTCCACTGGTCCAATTCAAGTTCACGGGGGGGCTGGAGCCTCTTCCAGCTACCTCGATAACTGCATGTCTGTAGAGCGTGGGAGGAAGAACATGCAGACCCCACACAGGAAGATGGTGGATTTAAACACAGAATCTTCTTGCTGTGAGGCAACAGTGCTAACCACTGCACCATGAGAAGATCAAGATCAAGATAAAGCTGAAACGTATGACTTGGCCTGTTTCGCAATGGAAAATAATCTTTTCAAAAATTCCTGGATCCAGATCTCCAGATGTTACTCATGCCCAGCCGGGACCAAGCTCCACCTTGGATCAAGTTCTCATACAAATCAATCAACAACTTTCTGACTAATTATTTTAAACATAACAGCACCTTTACAGTCTGACAAAGTAGCAGCCTGTCTCACTCTTCCTGTTGATGGTACACGGCTAAGTCACTAGTAGGCAGCAGCTTTGTGCAGCTGAAGCTAAGTTATAATTCGAAAAGTCAGTAAACCTGCTCCCTGGACCTCGGGTTAAGTGTGTGAAGTGCTGCTGTGACTGCAGGACAAACGGCAGCGATCCAGCACGATGGGGCAATAAAAGGCGAGGCAGATAACGGCGGCGAGATGAGAGGAAGAGATAGCATCTCACAGAGGCTCTTTGTTTTGCTATCTCTCTTCCTCCGACACCGACGGCCGGCCAGACGAATCTCCCAAAGGTGACACAGAGCTCCCAGCGTGTGTTCACGTGTGTGCGCGTGCTCGAGCCAGATTATGGAGGCCGGGCGGCATGAGGAAGCTGCATTAAAATATCACCCGAATCCGCACATATGCAGGGAGAGAGATAAAGATAGCAGCAGAGGGAGAACAGAGGGAGGTGGCAGGTGAGGAGGAGGCGGAGGAGGAGGATGACTGGAGGTAGAAAAGGGCAGAATATCCTTTTGAGGCTGCCTCAGGCGTAAAAACACACCTCAGGTCCCGCGTTCAGACAAGCCTCGCATTCCTAACCTGAACACAAGCCCCGACACATTACGACAGAAACAGACTGACAGACACAAATTAGCGTTTCTCTCTCTGCGCTCTAATGTAACAACACGTCCTCTGGAAACGGCGAGCTTGTGCAACCAGCGTGGGCTTTTGTCTGCGTCCTATTGTCGCAGAAATACACAAATTCACCACGTTTGGCATTTTAGAAGTGACTGCAAAAGGACAACTGAAAATATGAAAACCACAGTTTCAAAGAAGCATTATTCTCTGTTTTAAAGGAGCTTAAAAGCAAACACTGGAGGCCAAAATACACCAAACAGCAGGCTGTTATTTTGTTTTCAAACCCCCATACTGGCAGCAGCTAAACTAGCTTATCATCATTCCCAAGGCATGAAATACTGCCATGCTGTCAAAGACAATTTAGTTTCAGAGAAACTCAGATCTGCTTTTGTGTCGGTGCCACGGCGCATCAGCGGCAACGAAAGTGAAAATGATGTCATTCCTAACTCGACAGGTATGGATGTCAGCAGTCCTTGGGGTCACACTTTAAAGCAATACTGACTCTTGACTGCCATTTTTTAATGCAGGGGTCGGCAACCCTGGGCACGAAGGGTTAACTGATGGCACAACTATAGTTGGACTGGCCATTGGTATGCCCGATGTGATTTTTCGTTTTTATGGGTCGATGATTTTTGTTCATTCGTTTGTTTGTTTGTTGTTTTGTTTTTTGTAACGGTATAAACAATGAAAGGTGGTGGATTGGCCAGATGCTGGCAGATGTGTAAAAATAACTCAATTGTTTAGTCGTGTCTGTGGCGGAGCTCCCACTGAGGCCAGCAGGTGGATGAGGGAAAGGGGAGGCAGGAGGAGAGACCCGAGGCAGCCGCCGGTCCGAGCATCAGGTGAACTGAACTTCAGGTAAGAAATTATGACCTGCAGTCCATCTGGGTCAGATATAAACCAAGTTTAGGTGGAGTTTATTTTCGTTATGCTGACTTTTTCGTACTGCGTGCTAGCTAGCATGACGGAGTTTCTATACAGCTGTTCGGTTGCTATGATGTTACTGATGGTGAACATTATTTTATTCATGAGGTTCGTTAGTAGAGTTGCCAACAGCTCCTTAAAAATGGAATGGTCCCTCATTCAGAGAAAATATTACGCGTTTCGTTTTGAGCTGAAAAGGAACACAGTTTGTCCCGGACTTCAGCTACAATGGAAAAAGACACAAAGCTGGATTTATGGATAAAAGTGTTTGTTTTTTTGTTTCAAAATAGCTGATAACTATTCGCAGACAGCTGCCAACATCTGCGAACAAATATCATTCTGTAAAGTTGTTTTATAAAGCGTGTAACTGTTCGTGTAGAGTGTTATTAAATTTATTGCTAATGCAGTCATATGGCACATTGATTTCTGAGGAAATTTTAGATGGCACTCATCATCAGAAATGTTGCCAACCCTTGTTTTAATGTCAAAGAGGCTGTAGATGTCTAACGCCTAAACTTAAACGTGACACCCAAATGCATGTTTGGCCCACACCTGGGCCACATCTGGCCCTGACTGAGGCTGTCTGGTTGCCACAACTAAGCCGCTGCTGCACCTTAAATTCGCCAGGTGTGCTGTGACACCTGGAGCAAAGCTGTCCCATACAACCATTCAGAGCCACATCCTGCACACAAGTAAGTGGCAAAATAAGACAGTGTTACCCCATAGTTGACTGCAAACGTGGTTGAAATATGAATGTTTAATTTAAATGGGTATTTCTGTTGCCGACTAACGAAGGCAGCAAGTCAATTGCAGACTCCTGTTTGACATTCATCACCCAAACTGCACTGCTGTCATTACTGTCCTATTTCCAGTCCTGAAACACTACATTAATTTCTACCGGCTCCCTGCTTGCACATCTCAGCTCCGGTTTCTTCTCTGTGCCAGTGGGAGCTCCCTCTCCTCACCTTGTGCTCTCACAGTCTCTTGTGTGTTAAAAATAAAGAATGAGAGGTTGGTACAGAAACATATCTGAGCTTTGCTATCTGACTGTATATAAAAAATAATTGCAGACCCCACAAGTGAAGTGGGGTAATGCCTTAAACCTGCATTCTCTCTAACAGCCAACAGGTTTGCCCGGGTGGATCACTTGGTGTTTTACCTTTTTGCCTTTCAAATTAGCAGGATGTACGCTACGGGTCAGGTCAGTCAGCCAGGAGGAAGCAAAACAATCTGCGGGAGAAAGGCTGTTGACAGCTGTGCCAGCGTTACAGTCCTGGATGCTAATGCTACTAGCTTGGGTTCTCAGGACGACTGTGGCTATAAGACGAGTGATAGCAGTAGACCCGAAGAGCTAGCACTACCTCAATAAGATCTCCTGTGGAGGAGAAAAGTGCAGGAGTCGTGATTTTAGTCAACATTTTTGCAACACATTGCTTTGGCTGTATGTTTTGGGTCATTGTCCATCTGTATTATGGAACGCCGCCCAATCGGTTTGACTGCATTTAGCTGGATTTGAGCAGACAGTCTGTCTCTGAACACATCAGCATTCATTCAGCTTCTTCTGTCCTGTGTCACATCATCAGTAAACACTAGTATTCTGGTAGAGGTTGATCTTTCATCTGTCCAAAGAATGTTTTTCCATTTTGTGCTGGATTTTGAGATGTTTTAGTCCAATCTAGCCTTAATATTGTTGAGGCTTACGAGCGGCTTGCACCTTGCTATGTGGCACATGTTAAGGGGTTGAAACTCTTCATCCAGTGTGAATGTGGATACCCTCAAATGAAAGCTGAGAGTCTACAGATTACACCCATGTCCATTATATAACTAGGATTGGAATATCTTCCTATATGGAAGTCTATGAGGAAATGACCTGACTTCTCACTTTACGACGCCAACAAAAACTGACCTTAAATCTTTATGGTCTTAATCACCAAAAAAGTTTTATTTCACACAACACAACAATCTTTATTTTGTAAATTACAGTTCCATTTAGGGCAAAATAGCTGATAAACAGGGCATGACCGAGGCTACCCTGTGGAAAGCTGACTTTTGCTTCCACTTTTCCAGATGAACTATCCCAGAAATTCAAACGTATGTGTGCTTGTAAACCTGGAGACACGGCTGAAACAAAGATTGTCCGTTTATGATTCTTTTCTTGGAGGTCTGCTTTCAAATCCAAGCCAATTATTTATGGCAACACATATCAGCTTTTCTGTCATGACTCACCTTCTGGTTTCCTACTGAAATGACTTATCTGCCATAACAAAGGTCATTTTCTGATTAATCTCTGCTGATCATTTCTAAAAAAGGAACGATTAGTAACACTTACACGTACAATGCAGCCTGTGATGTACTGCACACTGTTATTTCACTGCATGAATCATGTACCAGTGTCTGCACTAATCTCTGGGGTTTGATGCCAGGAAGTAAGATGCCAGTGTTCCCAGGAACTCTCTTCATGGAACGAGCTCTTCTTTCCAGCTAAATGCAGAATAACCTGGAACCTGCTGCAAACTGAAGACTGCTGAAGCACATGCAGCAGTTTTCATGCTAAAATGCCGCTTTGCAGCTTAGACAGCTAACGTCCGGATGAGCTCGAAATAAACTGCTGTGTAAAAGGTGTCTGAAGGCCAAAGTGTGTCCAGCTGCAGAGAGCGGCCAGACTCAAGGTCAGGCTGAAAATCCTGCCGTCACACAGAGATGTGACTCAACAGAGCACATTTTTAGACAGAGACTCCTGGAAGACACTCACAGTGTTGCATTTGTTCAGAGTGGCTACTTTCTCAGCTCCACATGAGGCCAACTGCTGTGCGAAGTGGGCACAAGAGTTTCCGAATCCGTTTCAGGAAGTTACAAAGAAGTGTCAGATGCAGAAACTCCAACTTACTCAACAAGCATGCAGGCACTCATCAGCAAACCAGACAAACATTGAACAAGTTTCGCTTTGCAGAAAGAGAAGAAACAACAAAAGAGGAAGGTAACCACGCAGGCTGGTATGTTTCCCCAGGCTGTCACATGAAGTGACTAACGTGATGTCATAATGCTGCAACGTGTGGGGAAAAAAAAAACGACACACAGAAAAAGTTTGCCTTCGAGGCTTTCTGCCAGCAGTTTATGCTAGCAGAAACATGAACAAATAAATACTATTTAATCCTATTGTTTTTACTGCAGCCTTACTAACATGAACAAGTAACTCCATATGTAACATAAACCTCTTGTGTCTGATCCTTTTTAAGGCAACATAGTCTAATCTTTATGTGGACTTTAGTCCTCTACACTACAGAAGGGATTACAGACAGTATACAAAATATAAAGAGTCACCGTTACTTTACCAAGTACTTTGTTTGCTCCACATTTTGAAGACGGTCACACATTAAAGAAGTGCCAGAATAGAAACAATAAAAATTTGATATTTGATATTAGAAGCAACTTTTAACCTTATTTCTACCATTTACTGCTATTCTCGTTCAATGTATGCTTAACAGTTAAGTAAAGCCGTATCCTGTTTTTGTCCAGTAAAACTCGCCACCTGTAGGGGGAGCAGTTCTGTTGCCAACCAGGCTACTTAATGGTGGAGCAGCTTCTGAGCATGACTGAGCGTCTGTAGAGATCTTGGTTTCTATGCATTTGGTTTGCACGCGTCTGAACAGCGTCCCGCAGAAACTTTATGACGTTTGGCCAATATTTTATTTATTGCAGATTCAGACAGTTAAGAAGCTGTGACTTCACAAAATAAGTTGCACTGATGGTCCTAGAGCAACATTACTATGACACTGTAGCAACAACACCCACAGGAAGCCACACCGTAGGCCAACCTGTTACAATTATTCTTGTATGCATATGCTTTCATTAATCTTCTATTTCCTCCAAAATGCCCATTTGTTCCCTACAGTCTTGTTTTCTTCTGCTGTGCCTTCATTTAAGTCGCAGCAGGAGCCAGCCAGTGTTGTTATTGGTTCTTTCCTCATACAATGAAATCTCCTGTAAATTGCAGACTGCTGTATAAAGTGTTTCTGAATGCTGCATTCAGAGGAAGAAACCAAAATACATGGCAAACAAAAGCCGGTGACATCAGCACCTCCGACAGGCAGCTCCTGTCTTCAGACCTCCTTTTATAGAACAGCGACTTCACTTTCTGAGCTAAAATCAAACACTTCCATTTATGCCGCGTCTCTGCAGCTGAATAAAGCTTTCCAGCTGTCAGGAATCTGATGGAGATGAATGAGTGTGAAGGCTTTGCTGGAGATATTATAAACCGGATCCAGCACCAGAGCCAGTCTTTTACTTTTGCACTTCTGTAGACACGTGTGTTATTGTTGCATATCTGTGCATGAAAAGCATGCACGTTTCCTGCATCTCAGCTATGTGGCTGCGCGAGATTCCTTATTTAACCTGCTAAGCGAATAAAGACTCTACTCTATTATCAATGAGGCCTGCACAGTGAGACGAAATGAGAGGGAGATATTCCGAGAGAGAGAAAGCTTGAAGGCTGGAGGAGCCTCTCTGTGCTTTAATCGATACAACAGATTGAATAAACTCCACTCTGCGAGAGCTCATTCACTGATTAATCAAATCCAGTAAAAACCAAAGCGGCCTCCTCAGTGGTCAAACCCTCCAGTGTGAGCTTTGAAAACTCCCAACAAGCGCAATCAAAAGGTCAGCAACGCACCAAATCTGCTGAACAGTCTCGGCGATGTCAGCGAAACGCCCGCAGTGAAATGTAAACTTAAAGCGTATCTTTCATGCTTTAACGCCCTCCACGAGCAGCCTTTCAGCATCATTCAGATATTTCTCCTTCATTGCTCGCTCACAGCCTGTAACTGTGAAAGATTGCTAAAAACCGGGAGCCGGGAGGGGAGGCGTCAGCAGCCCCGAGGGTGGAAAAAAGATTTGAAAGCTGCTTGAAAATGTTGGCAAGGAGGATGAATGAAAAAAAGGATTCTGCTTTAGTTCAATAAATGCCACAAAACTGGACAGAAACTAAGTGTTTTCATTACAGCATTCGACTTCCCCTTTCAAATGTTTTCACTCATATCTAACGTTTGATGCCTCACTGTAATTTCCTTCAAAGCATCAGCCACGTAATTGCAATTTCTTATGAAGTTTAGAGGATAATTTGGTGCTAATTATAGTGGAAATTGAGACGCGTCACATTAATTAATCTGAATTAATTTCCAGCATAGCCTAGAGAGTCTACTGAGCAATTTGCTTCCGGTATAAAAATAAAATCTTACTTTGCAAAGTGACAAAGTGACAGCTATCACGTCAGGGCTGCAGTCGTTTAGCCTACAGTCATGTGAAAAGAAAGAGCTCTATCACGCAATACCATCTTATAAGTAAGTAAGTAAGTATACCCTCACTACTTCCACAGAAAGAAGCAGTCCGGTATTGCTGATCAAACCCTTCTTATTACCTGATCATCAGCATGTGTGAGCGTAGGCCTGCGCGATGTGACCAAATCCCGATATAAGACATTTATCTCCCCGACAACGCATGTCAGGACGATAAATGCATGAAGCTATACATTTTTAGGCACGAGTTGTAATGGCCGCCATTTTCTTTGAGAGTATTTATTACACGGCGTACTGCGGGGTAAAGCCTGTCCTAACGTTTGAGTCTGAGGTTTATTTTGAGCACCTGACGGCTTGCTTTTGCTCCTCATCCATAAACTCTCTCCGTACTCTTTCACATGACTCTTGGGTAGGCGGTACAAGAGGCTTGCCGTGTTTAGTCTGTGGTGGGGAAAGGTTTCCTGCATAATTTGCATTAGTACAGTTTTCTGGTCCGTGTCAGACTTTTTAATAACCAAACCATGTTCATGCTACATGTATAGATAGAGAGTACAGAGGCCCCTTGTTTAGGAATAAGGTCCTCGATTTGTTTTGACTCGTCCTTCTGTTTGTCACCATTTCAGTTAATTTTGAAAAAATCTCAGGATCTTCAGCTTTACTGCGAAAGATTAATGTGGAAAATAAACAAGTGGACGGTGGAGCCACATGCTGGGTTTACTGTCGTTGTTGTCGGCGCTTGTCTGTCCATAGTGTAGATATTTTAAATATAAGAGAAAGAGAGAACTTTAAGAAATTAATAAAGCCACTACAGTGACCATCAAAACCATGAAAAAATATTGCCGTAAACAGTTTGTTTTGCGACACTGCGAAACAAACGATAGCGTGATAGGAAACGACAGACGTCGCCATGTGATACATATCGTTGTAGCGAACAGCCTTATGTGAGCACCTCTATGAAAGCAAACGTCAGACAGTTTGCTACTGTGAAGTATTCAGGTGTGTGTTGAAGACATCAGCAACAATCTTAGAGAAGCAAAAACATTTGAAGTCCATCATTCTGCACAGAGAAAGATTATTCCCAAGTGGAAAACATTCCTGACAGCTGCCAGTCCTTCCAGAGGGGACATCCCCGCAAATTCACCCAAAGGTCAGACTGTGCAATGCTCAGAGGAACTGCAAAAACCCAGGAGCTTCATCTCAGACTCGGTGGGCCTCCGTTAATATGTCAAATGTTGAAGTTCATAACAGCACAAACACCTCATCCCATCTGTCAGGACAGGGGTGAGTCGACCGTGAACTCCTCTGTACACCAAAGTATCCTTGAGTCGAATGTGAGGCATCTGTGCTGTATCGTTAAAGGTGGTTCATTACAAGTAACGCGTTACTGTAATCCTATTACTTTTTTTCAAGTAACGAGTAATGTAAGGCAGTGGTCCCCTGGGCCACCGACCGGTACCGGTCCGTGAGTCGTTTGGTGCCGGGCCACGAGAGCTGAGGCTTGTGTGTGAAATGTTTATTTTTGTATCATTTTTTATCATTAACTCGGTTTCGCTGGGTCTGTTCTAGGGGCGGGTTTGGATTATCGATTTATCGATTAAAATCAATTCTGGCTTTGATAACGTGATATCGATTCATTAAAATCCTGAATCGATTTTTAAATATAAATTTATTTTGCCCAAAACGTTATACACAGCGCGGACCCGCGGATCAGAATCAGTGAGATGTCGCCTTTCTCACCCGACGGCACGGACACGGTCGGGGCTGAAAGCCGACAGCTCGCTGACTCTGATCCGTCGGCGGGTCCGCGCTTTGTGTTCACGCCCTTTTTGCGCTGATTCAGCAGGTTTTATCTCTCACCAAACAATATTGAGCGAACCAGCAGCAAAAGAAGATCCAAACTACGCTTCACATAAACATCGTCATGAATTCACTCTGACTTTTGCTGTTTTGTTTCCACCACAATAAAATCACACTTCATGCACAGCTCTCTCTCTGTGTACTTCAAGAACAGAAAAAACAAAAATCTGTTTTCTGCATTATTCGCTTGCTTGTTACGCACACGTCTACCGTTGTTTACAGGCTGTCGGCCGCTGTTTTTTTTTCCTTTTACTTACTTCCGAAAAGTAAGTAAAAGGAAAAAAAAATCTTTTCTGCCATTCAACAGGCTTCTGAACAAATTTAAACTTTTTAAAATTATGCAAAATTGCAAAATGCTCAGCTGTGTCTCTAATCAAACCTCTGTAACTTTGCTCTGCTTCACGTCAGCAGCATCAGGTAATGTTCATGTGTTCATTAATGGTTTTCTTTTGTTTTTGATGTACTGCAGAATATTTTTATAAAATCCCAGAACAGGAAAACCTTCATGTTTTTCTGTTTTATCTTCAGCTACTTTGACACAAAAGCCTCTGCTGTGATGGTCACGGCTTTGATAAAGTCTCGCAGGTGTCAGCTTTCTTTTTATATCTATAAAAATATGGAAATGTACTGATGCATGATCTGAATTATAATATTTCTGACTGTCTGAGGCAAAATTTCCCCGATTCAAATTGAATCGTGGATTGAATCAATTCTAGAAATCGGTGACGATACCCAGCCCTGGTCTTTTCCTGTGTGGTTTTTTTTTTTTGGGTACTGGTTTTATTTTGTTGTATTTATCTGTGACACCTTAAAGGCCGGCCCCTGAAAACATTGTCGGACATAAACAGCTCCTTGGCACAAAAAAGGTTGGGGACCGCTGTAAGGGATTACTATTGCAAAAAAGTAATTAGATTACTGCTACTTTCTCGTAAGCACGCTGCGTTACTGCGTTACTAAACCGTCATGAGTTTGTTTGTGAGAGTGTCTCATGACAATGATGGTAACAGACGTGTGCAGATGGATAATATGGAGAGAGTACGACCGTGCAGCGTACTGCGTACTTTGAGTTTGACAAAAACAGCGTCCGCCAGGGCTGGACTGGGACAAAAACTCGGCCCGGGCATTTTGACTAGAGACCGGCCCCCCAGGTATTAAAGCCATAAAGCCTTTGAATGAAAACAAACGCTGTGGTGACAGTGATGTACAGTCTTGTTGGTATATATATGATTTCTATACATTTTACATCAGATAAAAACTTTGGTTGTAAGATTCAGATAATTATTTAATAACAGCCAGACATTTTAAATGAGAATAAGAAAGAAAAGTATTTCTTTGTGCCCCCCTCTCCCTGTTAATGCCCTACCTGCCCCCCCTGGCAACACTTTGCTAGATCCACCCCTGCACAGTTACCAGCTGTCAGGTACTTAGAAAAGGATCCTGGTGTTATTTGTCTCTCAGAAACAGTTCATAACTTCAACTCATTCATGTCACCTAAAAGGTAAACCTGTTTCTCCATCACCTGTTCAGCTCTGATGATTCAGTAAGGACATCTCATGGTTTCATCTTCATGTTTCCCTCTCACCACATATCCAAACCATATCATGACCAGCAGGTTTACAGCTGTGGCTCCAGCAAACATCAGCTGATACTAGAAATTAATATTAAATATATTCTAACAACAGCTGATCAAGCTTAAACGTGCTGCTGTTGCTTAATGTGACCGCTGCTGGTTTCCTGTTTCTGGCACAAAGTGGGAGATAAACAAGCAAGAGAGAAAAGCTGATCAGCTGATCATTGATCAGTTTCATAGCAGCAGGAGAGGGAGGGGGGAGAATGAGAGAAGAGGCAGCTGTGCAGCGTAACGGCAGAATAACTTCAGCTTTGTGTCTTTGTTCAGAAGGGTTAAAGAAATCTGAGCTGGCAGCAATCACTTCAGAGTGTCGGGTCAGGACACTTGCAAATGTTCAGATGTGAGAGGAACAAACAGGCAGAGTCCAGGAATAAAGTTGTCATTCTTTGTATTTTCAATTGAGAATGTGTCCGCAGCTGGGCGAGATAGAGTGTGTGTGTGTATGTGTGGTTTCTGCAGACAAAGCATAATGATACAAATCAATTAGGAATCAAATTACATAATAAACATAAAGATATAACTGAGGTGTACTCAAGTACAGCATATAGCTAAATAAGCTGACATTATACTTCAACCTGGTTACATAAACTTAAAGTCAGACATTATGCATCAACACACCGCATACAACTATGCACTGAAGGCAACTTTACATCGGTTTATCATCTGTTACACAGAGCACAGAATCAACAACACGATAACAACGAATCTCTCTGCTAGAAGCTAATTAGCAAACAAATCTGTTATGCTAGCGAACTGCCACTTGTACATAACGTCACTTAAACAGAAGCAGAAACTGCTGGTAAGTCATCAAATACACTCATGGCTGAACACCAACATAACTGAGTGAAGTAAAACATTAACTTACGGTCTTATGAACGCACACACTGTCCGTTGTTCAGCTGCCGTTTGTCTCTGAACTAAAGTTGCGGACATGCACCCCGATGGTGCATTCAGGGGGCATAGGAAATCCCATACACAAACCTAACCCTTTTGTACAGCCGCCCCCAAATTTGGTGTACAAATTTGACCTCGATGGAATGTCCTCTGCACCTAAGCAGAATCCTGGGGTAGAACAGGCAACCTGATGAGCCGTGCCACCGGGCGAGTGTAAGTTAGGTCCTTTACTTGAACGACTGCAGCTCTGACACGATCATCGGCCCCCGGTAAGATAGTTTTCACGGTTCCTACTTGCCAGAGCGCTCGTGGGGTCTGCTGATCAACAATGAGAACCACAGATCCAACTGCAATGTTGTCTGTGTCCTTGTGCCATTTCTGCCGTGGTTGCAAGGTGGGAATAAAATGCCGTATGAAGTGCTTCCAGAATTGGTCAGCCAGGACTTGAGTGTGTCTCCATCTCTTACGACTGAGCAGCTCGGATTCTGGATAGAACACTTGGGGTAGAGAGCAATCTGGCCGCCCCATCAACAAAGAGTAGGGCGTGATGGGATCTGGGTCTGCGATGTCTGAAGAAACATAACCCAAAGGCCTGGAGTTGAGTATACTCTCCACCTCAAGCAGGACAGTCCTCAGCACTTCCTCTGACACTATCTGCGCTCCCAACGTGGTGCGCAGAGCGGTTTTCACAGATCGCACCTCTCTCTCCCAAGACCCTCCAAAGTGTGGAGCACTAGGGGGATTGAAACAGAATCGGATCTGTTCTGCTGCCAGTTGCTGTCTAAGATCTGGCGTTAGGGCGATGAATGCTTCTTGTAGTTCCTTACTTGCACCTCGAAAGTTAGTACCCTGGTCCGAACGGAGTTCAAACGGCTTCCCTCTACGGGCTATGAACCGTCTGAGTGACATCAAGAAGGAGTCAACATCCATGTTTACCAGCAGATCCAGGTGAACTGCTCGAGTAGTAAGACACTTGAAAAGGATGCCCCACCTCTTTTCTGTGCGCCGACCCACTTTAATGAGCATAGGGCCGAAGCAGTCCATTCCAGTCGAATAGAAAGCAGGTCGGAAGAGCCTCAAACTTGAGGGTGGCAAATCTGCCATTTTCGGGACCTCTGGTTGACCTCTCCACTTCTTGCATTCGGGACAGTAATGCTGATGTCTTCTGACTGCTTCTCTCCCCCTTAAGATCCAGTATTTCCAGCGCAACTCAGCGAAAACACGTTCAGCTCCCGGGTGGTTGAGCTTATTGTCACATCGCTGGATTAGAAGCTTCGTAACTGGGTGAGCAGGCTCTAGAAGTACAGGGTGTAGTACCTCAGGGCTCAGGCCTTCGCATCTGCGGAGTCGACCTCCAACTCTAATCAAGTCAGAAGCCTTGTCATACTCAGGAGCGAGGGTAATTAGCCTGCTACTGGATGGAATCAGCTTCTCTGATTTAAGTAATGTGAATTCTCTCGGGAAGCTCTCCATCTGAGAATGTCTAAGCAGGGCCAGCTCTGCCCTTTTAAAGTCATCAGCATCAGGGTGACTGGTGTCATTAGCCGCCCTGTGCATCAATCGAGCAGTGGCTTTCAGGAGTTCCTCATATGTGCTGAACTGTTTGATGTCAGGTATCGCTGGACTAGCGGATCCAGTAAGCAGACCACAGAACACTGGCTTCTTCAGCTCCTCCACTTCCTCCTTAGCTTCTCCCACCGGTGCTTGTGGCCAAAGGCTGGGTGGCAGCTGAAGAAATGGTGGCCCCCGGCTCCAGCGATTCGCACCAGCAAGCTGAGCCACAGTTTTCCCTCTTGTGATATCGTCTGCTGGATTGGTTCCTGAGTCCACGTACCGCCAAGATGCTGCAGCAGAGAGTTCTTGTACCTCTGCAACTCTGGTTCCCACAAAGACTTTATATCTGCATGAATCTGAATGGAGCCAGTTAAGCACTGTGGTCGAGTCTGTCCAGAACACCACATCTTGGATGTCAAGGGTCAGTTCTTTCTTCAGAACAGAAGCCAGCTGTGCTCCTGTAAGGGCTCCACACAACTCTAGCCTTGGAATTGAGAGTTGCTTCTTGGGTGCAACTCTCGACCTCGCAGCCAAGAAAGCCACCTGGACCTTTCCTTCTCCTTGGTCGGTCCGTAGATATGCCACAGACCCATAGGCACGCTCAGAGGCATCACAGAACACATGAAGGCTTCGATGGCTGTGACTACAATCCGAGCGTGAGTCAGTGTAGCATCTCGGCAGCGTTATCTGTGAGAGCTGGCTGAGTTCACTTTCCCACAAACGCCAGGCGTGGAGCAGATTCTCAGGTAAGTGAGGATCATCCCATCCTCTTTTCTTGTCCCAGAGGTGTTGCACGATGACCTTTGCCCTGGTTGTATATGGAATAAGAAACCCGAGAGGATCATACTGCTGGGCGAGCAGCCGATAAATGTTGCGCATTGTTGGCTCTGAACTGATGCTCTGCTGATGCTTGTACCGGAGTGCATCAGTCTTACAGTGCCATACGAGTCCTAGAGTGCGCTCTTGCGGATCAGCTGACTCCTGGGAGAGCCAGAGAACGCTACCCTCTGACTGGGATTCAACTGGTAGGTGGCTGATGACCGTGTGGACATTGCTAGCCCATTGTCGTAGTTCAAATCCACCCTCCAAGAGGAGAGACTGCAGGCGATCCACCAACTCCTTGGCTTGGCCTTCTGATGGGAGGCTCTGCAAACAGTTGTCAACACCTCAACTCTGTCCGACCTTGTTCTCCCAACTGGTGTAACATACCGACTAGCGCACGGACTTGTAGTGCAAAAGACTTGAAGGCTCTGATGTCACCACTCCTAATGTTGGGTCCATCCATCAGTTTGGTAATCCTTTTTAAGGCCAGATGTTGAGGTTGCCCATACATTTCTGTAAGTGCTCTCATGGTGTCAGCAAATGGGAATGGACTGTTACTGTATGAGTCAGCTACAAGTAGTGCATCTTCACACTTAAGGTGATCTGTCAAGATTTGGAACTTGAAGTGTTCAGGAGCATCAAGTGGAAGTATGTTATCTAGAGCTAGCTTTAATCTTGCAAACTCACGTGGGTCCTCGTGCACAAGGTCGGGGATCGTTGGTTGAGGTCCACGATAAGTCTCTATCGGTTGGGCTCTGCTGAGAGAGAGTGGTGTCTGAGGGCACCCACCTGGTTGCAGGCGATCGGTTGGACACTGTCGGCGGTCATCTGGATAGTTACCACAGCGCCTGTACGGATAACTCGAATCCTGATACCCATATCCATAAGGAGAACGATAGTGACTGTCAGGGCAGCTTGGGTGACCAGGGGTAGGATGCCTGTCATCTTGTCTGTAGTATGGATCATCTTCATAGCAGGCCCCTAGCCTTGGCAATCTAGGAGGAGTGGCAGGCTGACTGCAGTTCCCGTGGCGACGAGCATACACCTCGTCAACCCTTCTTTGGCCTGCATGATACGGTGACCGTCCCCTTGCTGCTGACGCTTGAAGTGGAGAGGGCCTCTCACCTGGTGTCATTGGTGAAAGAAAATCTTGAGATTCAGGGCATGAGTCGACTGAAGGTGATGGTGACTGTGCGCTGCGCTCCCTGTCAAGATCTGCGTCATTTAGACTGTGGGTGAGCTCCTCAATCAGGCCATGCTGGCTGTCCTTTGGATGTTGAGACTCATCCCCAAATGGCACCTGTGGAGCACTTTCAGGCTGATGTGGGCTCTTCTGACCTTTGATTGGCACCAGCTTACTAGTGTGGGCAGGTGTGGTTGACGTCCCATCCTCAGACCGTGATGTGGCATGCTGTGGAGCTAGTACAGGTGAGCTAGAGATCAATTCTGTCAGGCGTTGCACACCTAGTCGGAGTTGATTGTGTTCCTCTTTCATTTGATGAATATATTGGAGAATTTCAGGATGAGTAGAATGCTTGCCCTGATCATCATGTGAGAGATGCTGGTAAGTCATCAAATACACTCATGGCTGAACACCAACATAACTGAGTGAAGTAAAACATTAACTTACGGTCTTATGAACGCACACACTGTCCGTTGTTCAGCTGCCGTTTGTCTCTGAACTAAAGTTGCGGACATGCACCCCGATGGTGCATTCAGGGGGCATAGGAAATCCCATACACAAACCTAACCCTTTTGTACAGTCTTTTTCCAAACTGTTTTCCTTTTCAGCTCAAAACGAAACGCGTAATATTTTCTCTGAATGAGGGACCATTCCATTTTTTAAGGAGCCGTTGGCAACTCTACTAACGAACCTTATTAATAAAATAAAGCTCACTATCAGTAACATCATAGCACCACCCAGCTGTATAGAAACTCCGTCATGCTAGCTAGCACGCAGTACGAGTTATTGTAACTGACTGTAAAAAGCACAACGAAAATAAACTCCACCTAAACTTCAAATCTGAGCAAGCACCGAGCACGCTGCCACGGGAATGTGACATTCACAGAGAAACCACCGGCTCCCCCCACGGACATGACCGCTGTGGCACCGGGCAAACCTCCACCCGCCCCACTCCTGCTAAACAGGTGAAAAAAGAATTAAGAACGACCGGAGTCAGTGCTGCTGAGTCTTTGATTTTATTTTTTGGCTTATTCTTTTATATGAAAAAGCTTTTTTTTTGTTTTATTGGCAAATACAGGACATTGGGCTGTGATCAAATTCAGCGTGCAATACATCAATGAATTACCCAGATTATTTAGCTCGTAACACTTGTTAAAGTAGTCATTCCTACCTGTCTGTATTTGTATAAACAGTTTCTAGTAGTTTTCCTTTCATTATTTCTGGTGGGAATGTTTAAATATGCATTTGTCATCATCTTCAGCATTGTTGTCACTGTTCGTCTGCAAAGTTATGACTCAGTGATTAGACGTCTGAAGGTTTTCCAACAGAAACTTGGCTGTGGGATTGAGGAGGAAGTGCAGCCTCGCTTGCATGACTCCAGCATGACAGAGATATGACGCCAAAGCCCAGGTGTTCCTTTACTGAACACCAAGCGCACACTCACCAACACATATGACGTAGCTAACTGTAACCCAGAGTAATTTCCTGCACTAATTTCCTGCCATTGAACGCATCACAAATAAATGACTCCAACCACATGACTTTGCTTCTTTTTTTAATTTTATTTTTTTCTCTGTGTTTTACTTGCATCTATTTGAAAGAGTGAGAGTAAACACAAAGCATTAATTTTATATACTGGAATATGCAGAACATACGTTTAAATGCTAAACAATTTCTTCAAGTCAGAGACTGTTGCATATAATTTCATTTTTGCTTAATGCGATGTGTACTATTTTAATAGATTAAAACTAATAAAATGATTTTTAGATTTTATATGATGGATTATGCAGAAAAAATAGAATTGGGCTGAAAGGCCTATTGCTTTATTACGTATTCATTTTGTTTTTCAAAAGTAACTAAGTAACTAATTACTTTTTAAAATACGTAATCAGTAAAGGAACAGGATTACTTTTTTGGAGAAGTAATCAGTAAGTAGTAAGTAATTACTTTTTAAACCTGAGCAACACTGCTCCCAATCCCCGCTGTGCACCGCGCTGCCTGCACACGTTTGGCTGATCTTCATTACCTTTTATAAGTTTTCAAATAGGAATGCTACAGCTGTGCAGCATGTGCAATAGATGCTGTTATAACAGTAGGATGGCATGCATTGGACTCCTTGCTGCTACTGGTGTTCCAGTTGTGTGGTTTCTCCAGTTAAAATATATGAAGGGTAATAAGAACATTAAACTTCATCTTTGAACCATTATTAAAGTTTGCTCAGATGTTTTTTTAGTGTAACCTCTGCTCTGTGCCGCTGCTGAAACAAGCAGGGTGTCTCCTGCTTTACACAAGGTCTTAATTTACCCACGATGCCTTGAGAACGAGCACAGGTTAATTTCGTTCTATCAATCATTTCCACACAGGAGGCGTCACCTCGTTGAAACGATCAATACAGAACATCCAGCAGACGGAACGAGTTTGTTGCAGCTCTGTGTGCATCAGCAGACACGTCTGAGTGTGTTAATTGCTTTCAAAGTGAGACTACACGCACGCAGACACACACACACGCACACACACAGCCTCTCTGCTTTTACAGCCAGCGTGGGCGTCTTAAGAGAAAGTCAGTAGTAACTTCAGTTTTAGTCAAAAATGAGACGGGATGACATTTGTGAGAGCTTGTTTTAGAGACAACGGAGGAGCTAATGGCGTGACTTCTTACTCAGTCTCTCAAAGCTCACATCACAATAAAAAAAGACAACATTTACAAACAAGGCGAGCAGCAGCAACAGTAAAAAAGTAGGGCAGCTTTTTGCCTTCAGTGGTTCTCAGAGTTACGGGACAAAATGTAATTAATCTAACACCACGTTCAGCAGAACAAATCACTGACACATGAAAACATTTTATTATATTCTGTGAAACACTCTGAGGTTAGTGGTTGACCATTACGAGGAAACAAACTGGTAGGAAACAGCAGCAGCTTCCTGCTTTTAAAGTCAAATTTTTACTGACCCCTCCTTCCGCCCTCGTCGACTTGTGAATACAAAACATCCGCAGAATTGTTAATATCAGGAAAACGATTCTTGCTATTGGTATTTACATTAAAAGCGAACAATTATCTGTTTCCTTATTGCATACATGATGATGTAATTTCAGATATACGGGTAAACAAATCTAAAGCTTCAAGATTTTAAGTTCCTTTTTCAATAGTAGTCAACGTGAGCAGGGTAGCAGATCAGAAATCACTGGGTGCTGCCCCTCTGGAGGTTTCCAGAAGCTGGCCAATCAGAAGAAAACCTCCCCGGGGGTTGCTTAAAAAGAAAGGAGCTAAAAAGTCTTTTCAGTTTTAGAGATGACTTGAGGGGCAACACAAAAGGCCCGTACAAGTTGAGACTAAGGGTTTCTTTTTAGAGCTGTGACTGATGAAAAATAAAAATGGCTCTGCCATTGCTACTGCCTCTCATCATGGATTTAATTCCACACAATCAAGGAAAAGGAAAAAGCCTGTTTTTGCACACTGCCTTACCTTGTAGACCTGCCCATAGGTGCCATTCCCAACCAGTTCGACCAGCTCAAAGATACCAGCTGGGTCCTGGGTGTGAAAGAGAGACAGGAGAGTGGGAGGTAGAGGTTAAAGAGGGAAGAGAAGGAACAAAAAGCACAACGTTATTCAGGAGAACTTAACTGTGGTTCACAGCTGAGCAGGACAGAAGAAGGATGAAGCCATTCAAAGTGGAATCTGACCTTCATGCATGCACTCATTAAAAGGGTGACTGAGCAATGCATACCTGTGGTATTACCCTGTAAAAAGCCTCCCACTGTCACCACACTGTTATTAGTCCTTCAGTAGATAACCTCTGCATTACTCTTACAGACTCGATTCATTCGGCAGAGCCAGATATGCCTCTTATTCACCAGAATCTCACTTTGCGATCTCTCATCTTGCCACAGAAAAGTTAGATTATAGTTTCGGGTGGACTGTGTGGAAAAAGCACACATTATTCAGATCTATTCCTGTTAATGTCACGTTTTACTGCTTCCTGAATACTGGAAACCTAACATTGCCACTGAACACCTTAATCAATTCATTCAGTACACCACACTGATGGTTAAATCTACCATTAATGGGAAACGTACGTTGATAAAGAACTTCAAAATACCTGACCAAGATGGCAGCCAAGTGGAAGGACTTGCTCCTAGAAGTGTAATAGTTTGAAAGAGCTTCGTGATGGAAACATTAAGGGGAGCACCCCCAGCTGAGCTGTTCACTCAAAACTATTTCCTTTCTATGGAACTAAAAGAAGCACACAGCTGACTAACACCATGGTTCAGGCAAAGGCAAGACAAACCTCTCACCACTTCCTTCTGCATAGTGATCCGACTGTCAGGTGGAGTTCTGAAGAAAAAGTAGTTCCTGCGGACATTTTGAAAAAAGAGATTCTTTGGGTGCCACAGGAGCCGTTTCCACTGCAGTCAGGAGACAGAGAGCGTCTCCAAAACTGGGCACACCAAATCAATGCAGACGGGTCAAATCAGCCCAGAGAAAACCGTGCATTTGGTTTTAAATCTTCCCTTGAAATGTAAAAAAATGTGTTTATTTCTTATTATAACGCAACTACTAACACATGGTACACATACAGGTACAACCCACACAGGTCAAATCCCACCCACATATAAACACACACACAAGATAATCTTATATTCAGGTTTATTCAAATTCAGCAAACCTCCCAAAACACACACGTCGATCTTTAAGCATACCTGAGTGGTGCGTGTTTGGTATTAGCACACCTGCGTGTGCGTGCATGCGTGTCTGTGTGTGTTGGTGTACAGTAGGCCACAGGAGAGCGTTGGGACTGTTACAGCAGAGCCTCCTGAAGGGGATTAGCTTAAAAAGCAGTGTTCCTTTTCAGTCAAGGTCAAACAGAAGCACATCTAATCCTGGAGGAACGAGCCTAGCGTGCATCCACACACACCTGTGCACAGCTTTTACCAGCCGTGAGACCACACATGTATGACAAACACCTGACGTGAAGAAGAAATTTGGATGGCAAATGAGGGGAAAAGCTACAGAAACAAAGGTCTGCATTTAACCTGAGGGGCGGCTAATGAGATTTCACACTGACATGTAAAACACAAGTTTGCATCCACAAGCAGTCTGCAGCTGGGGACCAGCATTTTCCACAACAGAGTCATCGCTACACCTCCTGCACATATTTGAGGAAACTCATGAGCTGTGCACCAGAAATATTCCTTTTACCTCTAATTAATCCTCTCAGGATTCGAGGTTTTCCTTCGCTAACCCCTTCTTTAAACTGTAGCCTGTTACACTGGAGCACTGCGTACACGAGCTGAGTGCCGCTGCAGCTCTGTGAACGCAAAACGATGCAGCAGGGCCGAGACCATTGTCTGCCACAGGTATCATCTCCACTTCTGCAAATTCAACAGTGCAGCAAAACCACAGTGGAAACCCAAAAGAACAACGTGAATAAGCTGTCATTGTTCTCATTCCTTTGTAAGACATCACTCTGCTCACTCATTGGCTGAGAAAAACATCTTTGGAACATATAGACGCTCACGCTGGGTGTAAACAAACCTCTAGCTAAGACAAACCGGTTCAGCCTCAAGCTACAGGTTTTTCTGCATAAATCGAGTCATTTTGACGAACATTTCTAGGGATCTCAGGTTAATCCAAACTACTGGATTAAACAGCGTCAGTGTTCCACGTCTACTTTTGGGCATAACCACTGAACTTTGGGACTTCTTCTCAAAAGCTGAGCGGCTAAGCGGATACTGCTGAGACACCAGAGGAGACGGCACTGACTGTCTTATAAAGAATGAGTGGATTACTAAATGATTCAACTGGGCTCAAGACTCAAGGGGTCAGGAGGCCTGTGGGCTTCAGCTGCAAAATGTCAAACACACTCAGTACAACAAAGAAACACAAAACAACCAGGAAGAGACTCAAAGGGATCATAAACAGACAAAAACAACCAAAGAGAGACACAAAACGACCACAAAGCTTCTCAAGAATACCAAGAAGAATAAAAAAAAACACCAAGAAATTTAAAATAACCACGAGGAGACTCAAAATGATCACAAAGAAACACAAAATAGCCACAGAGACCCACAGAGACGATGGAGATAAAAAGCAGCGCTGTGCGTTTTGTGTCTCCTTCCATCTGCAGGATGATTTTTGGACCTTTGCTGCCTGATCTCAGGGGCTGTGGTCTCTGAAACATCCACGACTGCACTGTTTCATGAACACCACGATGCTGCCTGCAGCCGATGCACAGCTGTGATTTTGACCGCGCTCCTTTCGGTTGACACGATCCCCTTTCATTCAAATGTCCCCGACCGTCTCACCTGTCCTGTTTCCGCCAGCCGGCGTCAAATCTACAAAGCCACCCTCCACCTCACCCTCCTGACTCAGCCCCATTTCAGGCAGGCGACTGTAAAATAATGGAATGTGACAGACGCCAAGGTTACGTCCCCATGTGAGCCTCAAACAGCTATTAATACAACATCTGACCGGAGCTATCAGAGGAGCTTAACCCCAGCCTGAGCATCCAGGAGGAGGAAGCAGGTTTGCCTATAGGAGGAGGGGATCACACAAGATCATTTGGGACTCTGCAGAAACAGGAAGTGTGCTAGTGTGAGTGTGCTTGCGACAGGCTTTGCGTCACGCAACCCCCCCCCCCCCCCCCCCCCCCCCCCCCCCCCCCACAGCTCTATCTGCTGCGTCCTGGGTGACCTAATTTCAGCTACTCATGGAGGCTGCAAAGGATTTTTACAAGAAAACACACACAGACTCCTCTGTCTTTATTTATCCCAGCGATGTGCGTGTCTGTGCGTGCGCCTTTTACAGATACAAAGACACACAGGCTTGCAGTCCCACCCGGTCGATCATGTCCAGACTTGATCGTTACTCTGCAGGTACATCTGTGTTGCATAAGCGTCGAAGAAAGGGGAGCTGTGCCTCACACACACACACGCACACACACGCACACACACACACACACACACACACACACTGAATTAAAAAATAAGAAAGTTTATACAAATGTGATTCTATCATTAGTTTTCCTCTCACACACACACTCTCACATTCCTGCACTGTCTCCTTCTGCACATCTCACATCCTGGCGGGGGCGCGCGCACGTGCACGCACATAACCCCTTGCACACAGTGCACGCTGCTGCTGCTGCTGTCGCCACAACATCGCGAAATGGCGGAACTCGCTCCTGTTGCGGTTATCGTCGCTATTATTCACGGTGTGTGTGTGAGTGTGTGTGTGTGTTAGAGTGAGAAACCTAGAGCAAAACGCGCGTGCACGAGTGAAGCAAGTGAGCGCGTGCACCACAAGCCTCCGTATCTGTGTGTGCTGTGAAAGTGTCAATGAGCAGGCAGCTTAACATCTGCCCCACATACCACAGACACAGCAGCCTCTACTTGCTGCCGTGCGCACGCGCAGGTGTGTGTGCGTACGGGGTTGGTGCACGCACACAGCTCGGAGCGTCGTTACATCGCGTCCCAATTGTTTAGAATAAATAAAAAAGGAACAAACAACAACAGGAGGCTGCCTGAGCCCACACTCTGATATCCGATGTGATTTCCTCAATCACGAGCATCACAGCCCCCCCGCATACAGCACAGTGTAACTCGTGTGCACGCGCAAGCACGGCAGAAGCAAGAAAGGAGAGGAAGGCACAGAGACGCATCCATAACCGGTGAGGATGGAGAGGAGAAGAAGGAGAAAAGGAGGAGGGGGGACAGGTGTTCGGCAAACTCACACGCACGCGCACAGGCACAGACAGCTCATCACACACGCAGGGACACATTTACCCGTAGTGCAGACAGGTCTATCTCGTCCAGACTCCGTGCCGGGGAGTCGCTCGCCATGGTTCTCTCGGTAGACACGGGACTCAAGATGGAAGCTTCCCCAACGACCATCGACCGAGAGGTGCAGAGCGGCGGGGAGGAACACGCTCACACTCCCGTGCAGTAAACAAACCCCCCACCCACCCCTACAGAAAAAAAATCCTCGGAAAGATCCCGGTGCAGGCGATGCTTCAGCCCGAGAGGAGCAACGAGCGCTCCGGCAGGGCAGAGGAGCCGGAGGAGGAGGGAGGCGGGCGATGTTCGCGGAGCTCCAGGTGCTGCTACATGCTGCTCGCTCTGCGCCGTGGATCCTCTGCTACATGCCTCCACCTCGACACCCCCGCCCCCCCTAGATCCGGACAGTAGAAAGAGGAGAAGACGCGCGCGGACGGAGAAGAGCGCACAGCAGCCGAGGCGCGCGAGGACAGCGTCCGTGCGTCCGTGTGCGAGGCGGAGCAGCAGTGCGCTTCCCGGGAGTGGCCTGACGAGAGAAGGCTGCGCTACTCACAGAGACGCCCACAATGACACACACACACACACACACACACACACACACACACACACACACACACACACACACACACACACACACACACACACACACACACCTTCAGTGCAAAGGTGAAAAGAAGACACATTGACACAGCTGACTGTTCCTGTATTATTTTAGCGCTAATCAGCTCAGACACAAGAAAAACCCTCAAGCGTTAAATGTCAGCACACACAGGAGGGGCCCTGCCCTTTTGTGTGTCCGCTGCCAGAGCGGCTTTCATAGAGCCCACATGGGACTTTTCCAAGACCCATTTCTGCCCTAATGTCACATCAAAGGGACACTTAAGTGGGGACATTAGCGGCCTCTCTGCTTAGGCTGGTCCCAGTTTGTGCCTCCGGACCAGCAGCAGAGGAAAGCTTCAGATCGTTCAGAAGATGTCAAACAGAAGCTTCTCAGGGTATATCCTGAAGACTCTCTAACCATCTGGGTGAAAAGTATTTCTTTTTTAAATAAAACAGCTTTATTTTGTAGAAAAATGCACAACACGCGCAACAAACTCCATAAATCACGCTTCGTGTTGTGTCGCTTGATCTATATTTTTAAAAACAGTTTTAAAAATTGTTAAAACTTCAATACTTTTTATTTATTTTTCAGCATAAAAACAAAGACTGAAGGAATGAATACAGAAAGAAATAGTAAGGAGCAGTTCTGCGTGTATTTATCAAAAACAGTAGAAGAAACAAAGGGTGTGTGGTAACTGTCTGCCTTCGTTTTACTTTTTGCTACCTCGAGTGGCAGAATCGTCTGCCTCGTCAATAACTCCCACAGACTGTATATAAAAGATGCACATGGAGCCACCCTGGTGCTCATAATCAACCATTTTGAAGCTCCATTCCCGTTTTGTGGCTGCCCCCATCGCCTGGGGCTAGAAAAAGAGCAGAGTAGACTTTACTGGCCTCATTCAGTACACACCACACACAAAACACACAATCTATGACATTATATGATTACTGTGCATCTGGAACTGAACATGTTGATGCTAAGGGTCCTGAATCTTAGTCTGTGCCTGTGTGCCCACACAGATCCTGAATAGTGTTAGTGATGACACCAGAAATCTCCACACCAGAGACTGGAGTGCTAAATAATCAGCTGCTAAGCTAGCTGGTCATTGCACAGACGCACCTCGCTGCAGTTTCCTTCCCATAGTTTTGCTTTGGCCCGATGCTCAGGTGATTTAAGATTTTAGCGTTTCTGAATTTTTGTTGCTTCATTTTGGAGAGAATCATCCGTCACTGTCTCCTCACTCAGTGCACTCACTGCCTGCTGGCTAACCCCAGCGCTTGTCTCTCATGTTTCCTCACAGCTGACTCTCTAATCGTGTCCTCGGTATCACTCAGTGTTAGGATGCCTGGGTCGTTGACCCAGGGTTTTTGAGTTTATGATATTATTTATATTTTCTAGTCTTTGGTTTCTTTGAGTTCTGTCTTATGGTTTATGTCTCTGTCTTCTTTAGTTGCTCTGTCTCCCCTATCACCTGCATCCCCTTGTCTAGTTCGCGTCTATGTGTATCCTTAGTTCCTATATCCCCGTGTCCAGTCAGTGTTTGTGTCTGCCCTGGTCCCACGTCTCTGTTCCCTCTGTAGTGCCTACATGTGAGGCTGTGTCTTTGTTCAGTCTGTGTTATGTGTTTCCTGTTTTACTTTGAAGGTCTCTGTCTTTTCTCAGTGTGTTCAGGTTACGCTTCTTTGGTCTCGTCAGTTCTGATTTGCCCCAGCTGTGTTTCCCTCCTGTTACTCATTCCCTGATTGCTCCCCCTGTGTATTTAAGCCCTGTGTTTCTCTGTGTCCGTGTCGCGATCTACTGTTTTCTTAGCTGTGTGTTTTGTCATTTCTCTAGTTTAAGTTTGTTTTGAGTTTTTTTAGTTTTGTTATATTTTGAGTATTAAATTAAAGCCTTTTTTTGAGTTCACGTCTGTCTCCGGAGTCTGCACCTTGGGTCCTATTCCTGCCTGCACACAGCCACACCTAACACTCAGCGTCTGAATCATTCACCCAAATGTCTGAACTGACTCCACCAGCACCATCTTGGCTGCTGCTGGTATCTCATTCAGCCGCCAGCTGAAGGTCACTTCAAAGGAGATTTTTGTAACTAATTTAGTAGCAGTTTTCACCCCCAGGTGTGTCATGATGTTTCTGTTTACCCCGACTTCCTTCACCTTTGCCACAGTTGCAAATAAAAACATTTGTTTAACGACTTAACTGATTAAATAAAGATTCCCCTGCTCCATCTTTTGGGACATCTTGGTATTATACCAGCCCCGCCCTGGTTTACTCCACTTTAACAGCTGCTTCTTCACATTCTGTTGATAGTTTTAGTTCATTTTGGAAGATTTTAAACTATTTTTAAAACCCACAATTTTTTGAGGATGTTGTTGTATTTACTTTATTGAAGCCTGGCTCGGAGACTTTTCCTAACAACAACACAAATCTCCTCCTTGCGTTTTCACTCCTGGTGTTCTTTGACCTGTCGGGTTCCGGGGAATCTTTTGTGTTTCAGCCTGTGTAGCTCCACCCACTCGAACCCCAGGCTGCAGTGACCCCACCCTCCCACCCCCGAAGCTGTCTCCAGGTCGAATGCTTAAACGCATGCCTGAAAAGCTCAGCCGTGATTTCACATGCCCTGCTGTCACTACTCTCTGCAGCCACTGACAGATTGTCAGGTAGAGTTCTGCAGGACACGCCCTCCGAACCATGAGTGAGCTGTTGTGCAAGCAGTGAAACACTCTACTGCAAGGTTTTCTGCTGTGTCCTTTAATAGTTTGCACCAAATTTATGTTCCTATGCATGATAAAAAATCTTCATCATGTGCGAGTTTATTGCTCAAACATTTTCTGTTAGTGCAACTTCTCTTTTGTCTTCTTGTTGCATTTCCTCCCTTTTCCCTGTCTGGAGTCTAAAGCAGTGATTCTGTTACCCACAGACAGATATCCTGGTCTAAGAACATTTTAAACTGTCCATGAGAGCAGTGCTTGAGTTTTGGATTGGTAACAAAAAGGGGGTGTGTGTAACGGGCCACTTTCCCCTCCTGCAAAGAAGAGTCTCTTTGTGTTGTTCGACATCACTCTGGAGTCATTTTGGTTCTCTTCATGTTTCCTTCCTTTAATTTTATGTGTTTTTGTGTCTCTTTGTTATAGTTTTGTTCTACACAGCACTGTCAACTTCATGTTTTAGGGGTTTTTATTCCCAGTTTACTTATTTATTGGACATTTTGAGCATCTTTTCTTTACCATTTTCCACTTTGCTGTGGCTTTGTCATCTGCTTGGATTGGTGGACTTCGTTGTCCTTTAACATTTCTTTTTGATCAATTTGAGTCTTTTTGTTGGACTTTTGGCAATTGGCTGTTGGAATTTGTTTGTTGTCTCTGCTTCTGTGTGTTTTTGCAGTTGTGTCTTTCATGTCATTTTCCTTTTTGAAGCTCGTTGCCATTGTGAGCCACCTTTAGTTGTTAGTGTCCTTTCAGTTTCTTCATGGTTGACTTTTTAGAGCTTTTTGTGATTGTGTTCTTTTTTCTCTTTGTGGTTGCTTTGTGTTTCAGTTTCTTTGTGGGGGTTTTTTGTCTCATGATCTTTCCACATTTCTTTTTGGTCTTGTTGTATGTTTATTGCCTCTCATCTTCTTGCAACTGCTCTCTGCAGTCAGTTTGTGTCTCCGTGGACATTGTTACTTTATGTTTAGTTTGTGGCAGTCTTGCTATCGTCTTGCTTTGTGGTTGTGTTGCAATATTTCTGTTGTTGTTTTGTGTCTGGCGTCTTTGCTCATATTTAGCAAACCATATTTTTGTGTTTAGTTTTTCTTGTGTGTATTTTTAGAGCTGTAATTTCTTCTTTGCCACCTGTTCAGATTTCTTCAGTATTGGAACTTGTGACTGATCTTTCTGTGGTTGTTCTTTGCAGACAGTTTGTGTCTCTTTGTGGCTGCTTTGTCTGAGTCATCGTGGCACTTCTTTTTGCACAGTTTCTTTTTCTTTTTGGTGTCTCTTCTGCCATTTTGCGCCTTTTATAATTGTTTTCTGTCTCTTTTTGGTTGCTTCCCATACTGCTCTTCATTTTGTCTGTAGTCATTTTTCGTCTGTCTGTGTCTCGTTGTGGTTGGTTTGCGTCTCATTTTTCTGATACGTCTGATTTTTCAACAGTAAATGTTAATTTCCCTCCCAAACCCTGCAACAGGTCTCTTCTAAAATCGTAAGACGACTGTTTGAACCCAGTTTTTCCTCATTTCCACCACTGCATCTGTGACAATGTGACAATTTTGAGAACCAAAGTTCACAGAAGTTGGAGTTTTTTACTAGGCAGGTTTTGTATTAATGAGTTTTTTGCATTCCCCCCTCATATAGCCACTGACAGTTGTGATTCAAACTTTGGGAATAGCAAGTTTTGTGGTGCTATGCCAGCGGTTTTTGTGGGAAAATGTGTGGAACCGGTTCTAGATTCAGCACCTGAACTACGCTGGTGAGACAAGTTGGGGCAGGATCATCCTGGCAGTCCAGTTAAATGGAAAACAGATAAGAGCATAATATTAAGAAAGGTCAACTGAACAAACAACGACCAGTTTTAAAGCTTTTATTTTGAAAATTGTAGCTTTTACACATTGTGATGTTTGTTTCGCAGAGACAGCTGCTGATTTGTGAGATACTTTCCAAAAGATACAATATGTTTGTGATTTTGTAAGAAAGCATTTTCTTTATTGAAGAATATTTAAATATTAAACTCGTTAAGTTGGACTTAATGGGACTAAGCTTTCCTCTCACACTTACAGATCTGCCTCGGCTTGCTCTCAGACTCAGGAACACTGCAGCGTGCCTGCTTATGGTCACAAATCGACAACCAATTATTGAGAACAAAATAAAAATAATAACTGTAGTAATACTAGTAATAAAGTAAGTGGGCTGATGTTCCCAGGACACGCCTCATTCAGTGATGTCAATCAAGGCAGGTATTTCCCGCACACTCCCATACACACAAAAGCGCGTTGTCTGGCAACGCTCTGAAGTTTCATGGTGGTCGTGTTTATTTTTCATGGACTGGATTTGGCTTTACTGAGGTTCACATGGGTGGCAGGTTGCAGTGCTGTGGTTACCATGGTCACCTATCAGCCAAAAGGTTCCTGGTATGAGCCCTGCCCTCAAAGGGCTGGTCTTTAGTGTGCGTTCCCTCTGGGTATTCCCACAGAACAGGAAAAACATGCATGCTGATCACAGGTGAGAGGCAGATAACATGCTCCACATGTGTGCTGACGGAGACCAGAGGGCGGGCCCACATTACACCGGTTTTAGAATCGCTGCACTGGCTCCCCGTGTGTTTCAGGATCGATTTTAAAGTTCTTTTATTGGTTTTTAAATGTCTTAATGGTCTCGGGCCTTCTTATCTCTCAGATCTGCTTTTACCATACGAACCCTCGCGGACCCTGAGGTCCTCTGGTACTGGCCTTTTGATTGTCCCTAAAGTCAGGACACATACTCACGGAGAGGCAGCGTTTCAGTGGTATGGTCCTCGTCTGTGGAACAGCCTGCCGGAGGAGCTCAGGGCCGCAGAGAACGTACATGTTTTTAAGAACAGGCTCAAGACCCACCTTTTTAATTTAGCTTTCACCTAACGTTTATTTATTTTATGCTTATTTATTCTATCCGGTTATTCTATTGATATTATTAATTTAGGCTTTACCTAATATTTATTGATTTTATTCTTATTCATTTTTTATCTTCTTACTCTATTTATATTTATATTTATATTGTATCCTGTTCTTATTTATTATATCTTTTTATCCTGTATATATCCTATTGCGTCATATCTCCAGTGTTTCCTCGGAGGGCGCTCTCTGCACCGGGGCTGTGATCGACCGTGGCTGCTGGGTCTCTGGGGGTCCTCTCAGCCTGGCTGGGGGGCTCCTTTGTCTCCCTCCTGCTGTGTGCCCAGCCTGGAGGCTGCGGTCTGTGAGCGGCTCCCGGTGCAGACGGCTCCCTGTTATAGTGTTTCCTCACCGGGCTCATGTGTGTCCAGCCCAATTTATGTATCCATGATTGTTTATGTTAATGAGAGTGTTGGGAGTGAGTTGGAGGGTGGGGTGGGCTGCTTTTAACCATGTAAAGCACTTTGTGCTACATTGCTGTATAAAAAGTGCTTTATAAATAAAGATTGATTGATGTTTAAAAAAAAACACGTGCTTTCAGTAAAACTAGAAAAAGTCTAGATAAGTACCGTTACACAGAGCCATACTGATACACCCAGCCTTCCCTGAGAGTGTAAATATGCTTGAATGAACCAAATCAAAAACTGAGATCAGGCAACAAAACCAGAGTTGAACCTGCTGCAGGTTTTTACTCCAGAGTTAAAGTCGGGATTCAAATCCTGATTTTTCTCATAAACTTGGACAAACATTTGTTTGTTGAGCTGAAACATGAAAAGGGTCAAACACAGCATACCTTTGGCATCACCGCATGTAAAGCATGGGTGTGTGGCGCCATCAAGTGGAAGAAGTGAGACCTACAAGCAGAGAGATCTGGGTACAGTGGAAGGTTTTCTGAGGTAATGCTAATAAATAGCCCTGATAAAAACCGAGCGCTCACGTGTGATGAAGGCACACACAGTGAGACTGTTCACTGCTTCATTACTCGGCCACATCTGGCAGATGTTATGAGATGTGGTGGCTTTTACCCTATTCTGGATCCAAAGCCTTTGTAAAACACAGAAATGCAGTTTGGTTTAATTTCAGTCTTCTCTAATGGCTGCAGAGCTCCAAATACATTACATTAGTGTGGCCCATGAAGATCTTTTGTCTCTGTGCGCTCTCTTTATCACACTCATGTGCAGATGAGTTGCTTCTTTAGAAGAAACTACGTGCAAGGCTAAAGTGAGGTAGAATGGTTCCCATATAAAGATTGTTCAGTTTATTTGGACTTAAAGTTCAAAACGAGCCCAGAAATTCATTTTTAAAAGATGTGAATGCTTTTTTGACTAAAGCAAAACCTCTTTATCCATTAATAAAATTAATAACATTATTATTAATAATAAATGTATTTATATAGTACAGCATCACAGGTTGAATCAAAGCCACATATTAAGGTTATGTATACATGTTTGAGCAACCATGTGGTCACACATTCATTCCAACATGCACACTTCCATGGTCCAAAATAAAAGGGGAAAATCAGGGGAAAGCTAACCTGCAAAACCGAGTTTTCAGGTGTCACTTAAAACAGCTGACCTGAGGACTTCAAAAACATGATCGCCTCTGGTTTTAAAACCAGAGGGAGGGTCAGAGGAGACCCTGGTTTGCGGATAAGAGAGCAGTGATAAGGTCTCAGAAGCTCCGCTATAGAAACACGGGTCTGTGCGTTTTTATTTCTCAGTAACGCCTTTGTTACTATTACTATTATTACTATTATTACTTCATTTACCTTCAGCTGCATCTTTTAGCTGTTCTCCCATCAGCAGCAGCTGAAAGCTGAAAGAGAAAGCTGATATAGTGATTTTGAATAAACAGCTGAAGCTCAGCTTTAATCCTCACTGAGCGTTTTCTCTATATTCTGGCATCTTTCTGCTTCCTCCTCTGGTTTCCTTCTCAGCTCTACTACAGATAACTACCACCAGCTGATGAGAGCCTCGAGGCATTTAGCCACAATGTTCTAATTATATATTGCAATTTAATATACACTCACTGGTCATTTCATTAGGTACACCTGTTCAGCTGCTCAAGAACACAAATAGTTTTTCACATAATCACATGTCAGCAGCTCATTGTAGTTTTGCATTCCCAGGTCCAAAGTGTCTTCACTCAGTCCTAGCTAGCCATCTGTGCAGTCTCCCTTTGTCACATAGTCTGTTTACTTTACACTCTCAGGTGGTAGAGTGGGTTGTTTACCAATTGGAAGGTCAGTGAATTGATCCCAGACTCCTCCTGTCTTCGTGCTGAAGGATCCTTTGGCAAGACACTGAACCCCTGATGGATCCATCCGTGTGAGTGGGAATGTTAGAAAGCAACTGACCATAAATACAAGTGCTGTATGAGTGTGTGTGGGACTGAATGAATGAGAGATGCAGCTGTTGTTGTTTGAGTAGAAAGTTGTTATATAACTACCAATCCATTTACCATTTCCTTGATTTTTGATTTCTTGCCTTGATTCCTTTAAAAAAAATTTCTGGGTCTTGCTTCATCCCACAAATCTTCACTAACCCCTGAATCCCTGTTAAAAGAAACAGACATGAATGTTTCAGTCCACACTCCATAACAGTTGGTGGCTGTAATGCACCATTCAGTTGTCTGCCAACTGCCAATAAAAGAAAAAGAAGAAAGAAGAAGTTCCAGCTTTACCGAGGCCCTCGCTCATCCATAGGTAAGCAGCACAGGTGCGCCCTAAAGTATCGGAGTGTGTGACCGTGAAGGTTCGTGGGAACGTGCAGGGTGGAGGGATTAATTGTCGCTAAATCTACGTGCTCATACATCAGCCAGCTGTGTGCGCAGCTTCATCTCCAGCTCTGCTCCTTTGGACGCGTCCTAGTTTGTTCTTTTCACTCCTTTAACTAAGTGAGATAAATCAGCACGATAATGGAACAATAAAATGTGCCTCCTTACGAGCAGGATTATGTCAGGCTTTAGTCAAACAGGTTGACGACTCAGTAAAGATTGCAAGGACGTGGCCAAGGTTTCGATGCTGTGGTGACAGCTTTGAGCCATCCACCAGCGCCTATGACCACTTCCTCTGATAACACCTCACCCTCTCATTCAGAAAAAATGAACTCTTAACAGCACAGCTTGCAGCCACATCAGATGCAATGTTAACCATGTTTTTTTCCAGCATTTTTCCAAAGCAATTCACATGTTTGTGCGATTCATATAAACACTTTACTCTAAAACTGTGGGCTCTGTGAAACAAAACAAAAATCTCTTAATATAAGTTCAACAGCTTTGCCTGTTCAGTTTGATAAATTGCTCTCCGTAAAGCGTCCTTTAGTGATGACTGATTTTGACCAGTTTAGGAAAATGTGAATGTTTTATTTCTTGATTTGGAGCTTGTTGGAAGATGTCGAGTGTTTGCTCACAAAAAGTTGGAGCAGAAAAGTCTTTACTGCTCTGTTTTTGTGAATCCTGAGGTCACTCACTGCCAGCAATTCAATTCAATTCAATTCAATTTTATTTATATAGCGCCAAATCACAACATAAGTCGCCTCAAGGCGCTTCATAGATACAGAGAAAAACCCAACAATCATATGACCCCCTATGAGCAAGCACTTTGGCGACAGTGGGAAGGAAAAACTCCCTTTTAACAGGAAGAAACCTCCGGCAGAACCAGGCTCAGGGAGGGGCGGGGCCATCTGCTGCGACCGGTTGGGGTGAGAGAAGGAAGACAGGATAAAGACATGCTGTGGAAGAGAGACAGAGGTTAATAACAGATATGATTCAATGCAATACAGTTCCCCCTGGTGAGAGTCTGTATCTGTCACTGATGCTCATCAGAGACCAGAGATGCTTCTTTCAGTTTGTGCATAAAATCTTGTGATTTTAAATGGAGCACCAAAATGCAGTTGCTGTAGAAGTGCAGTTTATCACTAGAGTTGTAGGTTCAAGCTGTGCGAGGGTCCACTCGTGTCTGACTGAGGTCCCCCTCATCAGAGGGTGAACTGTGTTAAACTGCATTCCTGCCAGATTCCTGTGACAAGTCAGTGCAAACAGTAATGCTTTATAATGTTATTGTGGGCTTCATAAAAGGACTGTGTTGAATGAGCAGCCAGACAAAATGAAGATAAGTTGCTAATGAGCACTTCGGGTTCTCCTGTGAAAACATGATTCTATATCTACATGTTAACTGGAGGCTGACACACTTAAGGCATTTAGTTTGGGTGGATTTTAACTTTCCTTCTTGATTATTTCCATCTTGCTTTGACTGCAGCTGTAACGACATTGATTCGAGCAGGAATTTTAAAAAGCATTTTAACAGACAAACAAAGCCGAGAGTCTGTCACATTGAGCCTTCGGTTTAGGAGGAGATCTGCTTCTTTTTATACCAGTAGCTGTTGTGGCTCAGCAGACTCCAACTCCACTGGGTGGAGCTAAAAATGCAGAATGCCACAACTGTGGGAAACGTGGACACTACGGGAGAGTTTGCAGGTCTACAACTGTGCATGAGGTGGCAGACAGCGCAGATGGACTCTTCCTAGGTGAACTGGATTCAGGGGAAGACCCGTGGCTTGCTAACATCTGCGTGAGAGGCAAAAGCATGACATTTAAATTAGACTCGGGGGCAGATGTCACAGCTATCTCAGAAGAGACATTCAAAGGAGGACATTTCCTACAGTGACAGGAGCACTACAGAGACAATCTATGTAGTCAGAAATCTTTGTGTAGCTCTCTTAAGCATGACCGCTTTCGTGAGACTGAAACTAATTGCCCGAATGGACAATATTGACCTTGAGACAGTAAAAAAAGTGTACCCGAAACTATGTGATGGGCTCGGGCTTGTTCAAAAACCATACACGATTAAGCTGAAGCCTGACGCTGAACCTTATTCACTGAAAGTGCCAAGGCATGTTCCACTGCCACTACTGGGCAAAGTCAAAACAGAGCTGGAGACAGACTGGTGTTGCGGCATGGTCGTAGCCCCCAAAAAGGACAAAGAGCAAGTCCGCATCTGTGTGGACATGACACTATTAAATGAGTCAGTGTGTCGTGAAAGATATATCCTCCCCTCTGTAGACCAAACACTAGGCATGCTCACAGGTGCGCAGTATTTCTCCAAGCTTGATGTTAACATGGGCTTTTGGCAAATACCGCTGTCCAAAGAATCTGCTCTCCTCACCACGTTTATTACGTCAGTTGGTAGGTACCATTTCAATCGTTTGCCATTTGGTATTTCCAGTGCACCAGAGCATTTCCAAAACATGATGGTGACGGAAGTGACAGCCGGCCTCGCGGGAGTCGTGTGCCACATGGACGACATCCTGGTCTGGGGATCCATGAGAGGAGCACGACATGAGACTCCACGCTGTCCTCGACCGTGCAGAGACGTCACCCTGAAGATGTCAAAATGTGAGTTTGGAATTTCCAGTGAAATTCTTAGGATTCATTGTGTCATCAGAAGGTGTGAGTCCTGACCCTGACAAAACCAGTGCGGCACAGAATATGAAAGAGCCAAGCACCGTGAGTGAGCTTAGGAGCTTCTTAGGAATGGCGAATCAGCTGGCAAAATTCACCCCAAAACTCTCCGAAAAAGACAAACCACTGAGAGACTTGCTTTCAACTAAAAACATGTGGTACTGGGGGCAGTTTAACACAAGAACTGAGCTTGAGACCGACCATAAGCCACTCGTGAGCCTACTCAGAGGGCAAGCCTTGGATTTGCTTCCACCGCGGATACAGAGATTCAGCATGCGCCTAATGAGGTACTCTTACACTATAAGGCACATTCCAGGCAAAAGCCTCACCACAGCTGACACGTTCTCACGGTTACCGCTGATAGACAGTGTGATGCCCAGAGACAATGATCTTATGGAGGACACTGATATTTACGTTGACACAGTGCTGGAGGGCCTTCCTACTAGCAGCAAATACCTTGCAGATCTCCGTGAGCAGCTACAGTCTGACAGCGTCTGTTCCCAAGTCATGAAGTTCTGTGCAGAGGGCTGGCCGGACAGGAACCAGCTGCAGCGAGTAAAACACTACTGGTCAGAAAGAGAAGTTTTGAGTGTACACAAGTGATGATCATTTTCAAACCAGTAAATTGAATTTTAAATAAGGCTATTCAGTTTTTAAAAGCATTTATTCAAGTTACAATTCAGATTCAATCCGAGCAATTCAAATTGAAATTTAACTTATTCAAATTCAGTTTCTGATGGCACAGATTTCTGCCCATACACAATTTGCATGTCAAGTGACATCCTTGGCATGCTGTCTGTTAATGTGCAATTTAACACAGTCTTGAATTACACAATCAGTAATCATTTCAGGCATCAGTTAGTTGCCAAGATTATGTTAAGTAAATAACTAATATTAAATGTAGATTTTTATTTATTGGTGTTTGTCATAATCATAACATCACATATTTACCTCTAGTAGAGCCTTCTTGATTTCTTCATTATCAATTGGAGCCTCAAATGTCTTGTCTTTTCCAACAAGGTACATAAAGAAGTTTGGAGATAAACAACATGGCCCTGAACCACCATGGACAATGGAAACTGCAATCATTCTTCCAATGTAGAAATATTCATTTTCACCTGCAGCTAAAGATAAAGACATTACATTATAATAAAGTCATTTTGACCATGGCAAAAAATGTGAAAAAAATAAACACCTTTACTATGAAATGTGAGATATTTGGCATAGTCTTTTCCTTCGAATATTCTTCTCGTCCTTATGGCTTCCATCAAAAGGGTGAGATATTCTTGAGTAGGCCCACCTGTGTCTATTGCCTCTTCAGCCAGCCCCACGTCATCAGAGAATTTCACCATCATGCCAGAGTTGGGACTTTATGAAGACCTTCTGAAGCCTCGGTAGGCACGATCCCAGACATTGGCCCGGTTAATGTTGAATCTGCTACAGGAGGTTTTGTTGATCTTCAGAGGCGGATTTGAGATGACATCTGCAGCCGTCAATCCATCAGGTTCATCACTGTAGAACCAGTCAGTGAAAAGCAACTAAATATTTACACTATTTACACTTTATGTAATTTTTTTTGTTTAATATCTTGTAAGTTATTTTTCTTGCTTTATCAACTGGCCTTTTTCTGTTAATTCATTTTAAAAAGCAAAATAGTGATCTGAAGAACAATCATCAGCAACCAAATAATTTTAAGAATCTTTTTTTTTTCTGAATACAAACATCAGCAGAATAACTTCACAGGAACAGTTCAGCTATGTTTGCTCCTGTAAAAGGTTAGGATCAAAAATAGCAGCAGTACCCAGCACTATTTTTAGTAAACAAATATTTGATAAATAAGTTAACTGCAAGTCACACACTATGGGTTTGTTGTATTGCATCTGAAGAACTGCTGTCAATAACGACAGGTGCATAGATATTGTTATACATACTGTTGGAGCTATTTGTTCTTTATTTTTGTTTTTGTTCTTATTTTTGAAATTAGTTAAAGTTTGTTGTTAGTTTACTTATATTTTGGGGTTTATTTGTCGGTTAATATTTTGTTTTAAATGATTTGTTTGTTTGTTGTTATTTTGTTAAATTAGTCAGTAAGAGCTGTAGGGCCATTTTTTCTATAAATAAAGAGACTGGTATAGGACCAGCATGCATTGGGGTGGGCCTATGGTTTTTTTTTTTTTTACCAGAGCAGGAGAAGCAGCAGGAAGGATCTTGTTATTGCTTGCCAAGATGGATAAATAAACCAAAACTCTCAACTAAAATGTTTGGACAATGGACTTCTTTTGCCTGCGTACGAAATATTACCTCAATGCAGCAGTGGCTTGTGGACTTTAAGTTGTGGGACGTTTGATCTTTCAAAAGTAAAGGAATTGCCACTACATAAAGTAAAAAACCTTCCCGTGGACAAAGGAATAATCCTTCATTAATGGATATAAGGATTTCAAGGATCACCGTCGAACTCGAATAAAAGTTATTGGATCGTCTGGTGAGTAATCCAGACGGATTTGATGTTGAAGCCTGGATCAACATGTCACTCGTTCGTCAAAGCTGGTGAGTGATAATATTGTTTAAGCCGTAAAGGAAAACGGTGAAACTATTGGAGTTTAAAGACATAATTTCACTACAAAGACTGATGGACTGAGTTTTGACGTACTAAATTGGTGCAAAATTGGATCGCTAATTGAAACATGCCAACGCCCTCTGTGGAAATGTTTGTCCGCTGCAAAAGGCAGGTAAATGGATGTCATGTTTGTACTTTAGGCTATGGATTCTCAGTGTGCTGTGCATCTTTATAAAGTTTGAAATAATCCAAGAGGACAATAAAAATGTCGGATATTAAGAGTAAACGAGAGGATGACACTGAGATGCAAGCAGAGAAAAGAAGCGTTAAATTTACGCCAAAAGGTTTGGATTTGTATATAAAGACATGCCAAGAAAAGCGCAGTTCAATGTGTAAGCAAGCATCTAAGTACATGGGGAAAACTTCCGCTTTAATGACCTCATATGAGAACGTTAAGGAAGTGTCTTCTGAATTTGGGAAGTTTATTAAATGCTATCAAGATGCAAACGCTTTGCAAGAATCCTTTTTAAGTTTGCCACTGCCAGAAGATGAAGTGAAAAGGCAAAATGCACATTTTCAGTCGAAGGTGACAGCATTCTCTGTTTTTATGGACAAAGTAAAGGTTTGGTTGCAGGAGGCGGGCGAGCCGTACACTGAACAAAGCAATACTGTTCGTAATGATAAAGCTGTTGAAAGTTTGGATGAAATAAAACCTGAAGACAGTGTCTCTAATATCTCAAGTGTAAAACCACCTTCAAAAACCTTGTCACAGCAAAGTCGAATTTCATCAACATCTTCCGCATGCATTAAAGCTGCGGCTGACAAGGCAGCGCTCATGGAGCGACTCGCTGCATTAAAGAAAAACATTCTATCGAAGCGCAAGAGGAAAAACTGAGAAAAGAAAAGGAGACATTATCCTTGGAAACAGAGCTGGCAGCCACTAATGCAAAGCTTCGTGTCTTAAAAATAAATTCAGTTTGTAGCTCTGAGCATTCTGATGGAATGAACTCTTATTTTGAAAGAGGGCACGTACAAGAAGCGCCTAGTTTAAATCCTTGTGCCGATACATTTGTTCCAACATCAAGAGATTACTCTGGTATAAATTCTGCATCTGAATCACAAGTAATCGTACCTAGACAAAGTCAAACCCAACATCAGGTTGTTGATTCAGCGCAAGTGACGCAGCAAACACAGCCTCAGTCTCCTACTTTGACTGGGAATTGCACGAAGGAGATTGTAAATATTATGCAAAAACAAAATGACATCACTACTTTGCTTGTAAAACAAAACTTATCTTCTGTCCTCCCCGCCAGAAACATCCCTGTGTTTGATGGAGACCCTTTACAGTACAGATCATTTATGAATGCCTTTGAAAATGGAGTGGAAGCTAAAACTGATAACTGGAGCGACTTTGCATTTTTTAGAGCAGTTCACTAGGGGGCAGCCTAGGGATTTGGTGCATAGTTGTCAGCACTTACCTCCTGAGCAGGGCTATTCCACAGCTAAAGATCTTCTTGAAGAACATTTTGGGAACGAAAATAAAATTGCCTCTGCATATATGGAGAGGATTGTGAGTTGGGTACCTATTAAAAGTGAGGATGTGAAAGGTCTACAGTCATTCTCTCTTTTTCTTCAAGGATGTTCGAATCTAACACAGCAAGTTGTTTATATGAAGGAGTTGGATTTGCCCTCAAATATGAGAATGGTTGTTATGAAGCTTCCATACAAATTGAGAGAAAGATGGAGAGTTGTTGCCTATGAACTGCAGGAACAAAATGGTTACAGAGCAGTATTCACTGATCTGGTTGCCTTTATAATAAAACAGGTAAAAGTAGCATCAGATCCAGTGTTTGGCAACATACAAGACTCACAATCTGGAAGCAGCTTTAAAGCTTCAAGTTCTACCAAGCAAAGAAAAAAGGGAAGTAGTTTTGCCACTAATGTCAGTACAGTGCCAGGAATCAAAGCTCAATCAACTGGAAGCAGAACAACTTCCGCCGTTCTGCATAGTTGTTTGTTTTGTTCACACAGCAATCATTTACTAGAGAATTGTAAGCAGTTTAAAGCTAAAACGCATCAGGATAAGTTGACTTTTATCAAGGAAAGGGGAATTTGTTTTGGTTGTTTAAAAGTTGGTCACACAAGCAAAGACTGTAGGAGTCGTTTGGATTGCGACGTGTGTCAACAAAGGCACCCAGGGGTTCTTCATATAGAGCGAAAGGATCCAGGTGCGTCTTCGGAACAAACTCAACAGAGGACAAACTCTAATGTCAACTTTTCAACTGCAACTACTCAGACATGTGGGTATATTGGGGCTGGTCATGAAGTTGATGCAATTTTTTCTATAGTTCCAGTTCAAGTTAAGAGCCAAAAGAGTAATAAAATTGTGCAAACCTATGCGTTTTTGGATCCTGGAAGTTCAGGTACATTCTGTACAGAAACTCTGGCAAAAAGACTGAATGTAAAAGGTAAAAAGACCAATATCTTTTTGAGAACAATGAGTCAAGATAAGATTGTTAGTACACAAGTTCTGTCTGGTTTGGAAGTGTCTGGTTTGGAAGCAAATGATTTCATGCCATTGCCAGATGTTTTGACTCAAAAGACTATGCCAGTTTCTACAGTTAATATTCCCCAGCAAAGCGACATCGATCAGTGGCCTCATCTTAAACCTGTTAAACTTCACAACGTTAATGCAGAGGTGGAGCTACTGATAGGCACTGATGCTTCCAGTGTTTTGGAGCCATGGAAGGTGATAAACAGTGTGGGGGGTGGACCTTATGCTGTAAAAACAAAAGTTGGCTGGGTCATAAATGGTCCCCTGCGTACTGGAAGTAACAGTGGAAATAAAACCAACTGCACTGCTGTAACAGCCAATAGGATTTCTGTTGAGCGTCTTGAAGAAATGTTGATTAAACAGTACAATCATGATTTTAATGAAAGATCATCAGAGGAGCAGACTGAAATGTCTAGAGAGGATCTGTGTTTCATGGATATTGTTAGTAGTTCAATAAAGCTTATTGGAAATCATTATCACATTGATTTGCCTTTCAGGAGAGAAGGTTCCAGTTTGCCAAATAACCTCTGTGTCGCGGAGCAGCGTCTCCAGAGTCTCAGACGGAGATTTGAAAAGGATACTCATTATAAGGATGAATACACTGAATGTGTAAACAACATGCTTGAACAAGGATATGCCGAGTTTGTGCCTGTAGATGAGTTGCACAAAGATGATGGAAAGGTGTGGTACATCCCTCATCATGGAGTGTATCATCCCACAAAGGGCAAATTAAGAGTTGTATTTGACTGTGGAACAACTTACAAAGGAGCATCATTGAACAGTCAGCTTCTACAGGGACCTGATCTCACAAACTCGCTGGTTGGGGTTCTGATCAGATTTAGACAAGAGCCTGTTGCATTAATGGCGGACATTGATTCCATGTTTCACCAAGTGCACGTCTCAGAAAAACATGTCAACTTTCTCCGTTTCCTGTGGTGGCAACATGGTGACACTTCAAGGTCTGCACAGGAATGCAGGATGAAAGTGCATTTGTTTGGAGCTGTATCTTCGCCAAGTTGTGCAAATTATGCTCTACAGAGAACTGCAGATGATAATGCACAACAGTTTCCAGCTGAAGTGGTTGATACAGTCGAAAGAAACTTTTATGTGGATGATTGTTTGAAATCTGTTGCTTCAGAAGAGGAGGCAGAGCACATGGTGAATAGACTGACAGATATCTGCGCTAAAGGAGGATTTAAGCTTTCAAAATGGATCAGCAACAGTCGCACAGTGCTCATGTCAATCCCAGAGGAAAGAAGAGCAAAGGAAATTAAGGATCTGGATTTGGACACAGATCAACTTCTAGTTGAGAGAGCACTGGGTTTACAGTGGTGCATAGCAACAGACAAGTTCCAGTTCAGAACCTCCCTGCAGGACCGTCCAACAACCAGAAGGGGCATTTTGTCTGTGGTCAGCTCACTGTATGATCCTTTGGGAATCTTGTCTCCCTTCAGTATGCCAGCTAAACTGTTGCTACAAGAGCTTTGCTGACAAAATTTGAAGTGGGATGAAGTTATTCCCCACTCTCTTTCCCAGCGGTGGCGTGATTGGCTGGAGGATCTCCAGCTGATTTCAAAGTTCAAAGTGGAACGTTGCATTAAACCAAATTGCTTTGGAAGACCAGATAGGGCACAACTTCATCATTTTTCTGATGCAAGTCAAGATGGGTATGGAACGGTGTCATATTTAAAGTTGGAAAAGAATAACGTCACGCATGTTGCTTTTATCCTGGGAAAGGCTAGAGTTGCTCCTCTGAAGCAAACTACAATTCCCAGGTTGGAATTGACGGCTGCAGTTCTTGCAGTTCGGATGGACAGGCTTCTGCAAAAGGAGCTGCAGGTCAGGTTGGAAAAATCAGTTTTTTGGACTGATAGTACAACAGTACTGAAATACATCTCCAATGAAACCAGAAGATTCAATACTTTTGTTGCAAACAGAATTGCTCTCATTCGAGAAGCAACAGATGTGAAGCAGTGGAGATACGTTTCTTCCAAGGAGAATCCTGCAAATGATGCATCCAGAGGCATGAGAGCTGGGGATTTCCTCAAATGTAGGAGATGGATAAAAGGGCCAGAATTTCTCTATAAGTCAGAAAAGGAATGGCCTAAACTGGATGTGGAATACAGTGTAATTTCTGCAGATGACCCAGAGGTCAAAAGGGACCTGACAATGAATGCCATTGTGAGGGAATTACAAAATCCTACCAGCTATTTTTTTTTCCTCTACTTCTCGTCTTGGGCAAAACTTAAAATCTCTGTAGCCTGGCTTTTAAAGATGAAAGAGGTCTTGGTGTTGTTGGCACAGAAGAGGAAAGAGTTGCTTGCTGCAGGTTTGAATAAGAATGATCCGGAAGGTCAGAAAGAAGTGGAGATAAGAATGGAAAGATTTAAGACCACTTTGAAGAAAGGAAATCTGACTCCAGAAGACTTGGCAAAGGCAGAACAAGCTATTCTTCAATATGCACAACAACAGAAATTTACGACTGAAATGGCTTTAATCCGCAATGGCCTCAAAGGAGTTTCTAAGGGAAATTGTCTCTACAAACTTGATCCAGTGTTGGATGCAGGAATCCTCAGAGTGGGTGGCCGATTGAATAAAGCAGCCATGCCTATGGAATTAAAGCATCCTGTAATTTTGACAAAAGATATGCATGTGTCAACACTGATTTTACGCCATATCCATCAAAGGTTGGGACATGCAGGAAGAGCACACATGCTGTCAAAACTAAGACAAAATTACTGGATACTAAATGCAAATTCTGCTGCCAGGAAAATCATCTCTCGTTGTGTCACGTGTAGACGCAACAGAGGAAAGTTTGTTGAACAAAAGATGGCGGATCTGCCTGAAGAGAGAGTCCTGCCAGACATAGCTCCATTCACAAATGTTGGAGTGGACTATTTTGGACCTATAAGTGTTAAAAGAGGACGAAGTCTCCTTAAAAGGTATGGAGTTCTTTTTACCTGTTTCACCAGTCGTGCAGTACATCTGGAGATTGCATGTACACTTGATACAGACTCTTGTATAAATGCTGTGAGGAGGTTCATCTGTAGACGAGGCCCAGTTTCGACCATCAGATCTGATAATGCTACAAATTTTGTTGGGGCGAATCGAGAGTTGAAAGAAAGTTTGACTGAGCTGGACCATGCCAAAATTCAAAAGGCTTTTGTTCAGGATGGCATGAAATGGAACTTCAACATCCCAGCAGCTTCTCACCAAGGCGGTGTGTGGGAGCGTCTCATTCGTTCAGTAAAGAATATTTTAGCCTCAGTTCTTAAGGAGCAAGTTCTGGATGATGAAGGACTCCAAACAGTTTTCTGTGAGGTTGAAGCTATAATGAACGACAGACCCATTACTAAAGTTTCAGATGACTCAAATGATCTTGAAGCACTGACACCCAATCACTTGTTGTTGCTGAAAAATAAACCAGTTTTTCCACCAGGACTGTTTCATCCAAGTGATTTGCATGTCAGGAAAAGGTGGAAACAGGTACAGTACATGGCAGAGTTGTTCTGGAAGAGATGGCTTTCTGAGTACCTACCTTTGATGCAAGAAAGACAAAAATGGATGAGGACTAAAAGATGTCTTATACCTGGAGATGTTGTTTTAATTGCAGACGCTACAGCTCCAAGAGGATCATGGATGATGGCGAAAGTCTTAAATGTAAACCAGGGCCCTATTTCAGGAAGCCGGTTTAGTGCAAACTCTGAGTAAGTATACCCTGAGATAACGAAAACTCTGGGTTTTCGGTTTCACAAAGCGAGTTTAGATTAATTCTGAGTGAGTTACTATGACGACACACTCCGTGAAGCTAACCTGCCCCCTAGCAGGTTTACTTCAACTAACCCTGACCTTCTCCGCCTCTTTGTCAGAAACCTGACAGTAGGAAGTGTCAGACATGGCGTGCCCCTTCCTTGAAGAGCCAGTAGATGTTGAAGCCCAAATTCTCTCCGCCGGGAGAGAGTGATTAGAGCGCGTTTGGACATTTTATCATTTCCTGATGATTTTCTGTGTGAACGTTACAGTTTTCCAGCACAATCTATAATTCATTTGAATAACATCCTCAGGCCTAATATTGCTCATGTGACACATCGCGGACATCCTCTCAGTTCTGTACGTATTATTTGTGTCGCACTTCGGTTTTTTGCAAACGGGAGCTTTCTGTATAATATTGGTGACGCTGAGCACGTTTCCAAGGCTACCGTCTGTCGGGCAGTCAGGAATGTTACAGTTGCACTGAAACGTCTCCTGTACTCGTTTGTGGTGTTCCCCGGTCATAGACCCACAAGATTTATCAAAGAGGGATTCCACAAAATTGCAGGTATCAGGATGAACGAAACTTAATTCATGATGTGGTGATACTTGAACTACTACTTAAATTTTACATTTATTCTCACGGTTCCCAGGCGTGATTGGCTGTATAGATGGCACTCACATTCCAATCATTGCTCCTTCAGTAAATGAAGGAGACTATGTGAACAGGAAGTCTTTCCACAGCATTAATGTACAGGTACATAGTTCCCTGTAGCATTTCAAACTAACAAATTATTTCATTATAGTAATGGATGCTAATTTGTGTTCTCTGCACTGTGAAGATCATATGTGATGCTGCCAACATTATCACAAATGTGGAAGCCAACTGCTCAGCCTCTGTGAGTGGTGGTGGTGGAGGACCCCCACCTGTTTTTCGGGCCTCCGCTTCTTTTTCTGTTGGCTATAACGGGTCACATTTGAGCATACAGAGTAAGCAAATATGTACTTGTAATGTGCTCAGATAATTTCAATAAGTGCTTACAGAGGGGAAATTAATGTAGCCTCTAACTGCAATTGATTTACATCGGACAAACAGACCAAGCACTATGGCTCATAATACAATTACACCTTACCTGTTTGGACTATATTTTTATATTTCATTTTTACTTGCTGCCAGGAACGTTTGGGGCCTGTTGGGTTGCACCTGCGCTCACATCACAAAATAAAATATAATAAAATAACGTGTTAAATGGGTGGAAATCCCTAGATCAACGTTTAAATTAACACTCACGCATTGACTCTGTCGGCTATGTTTTGCCATGCATGCTCCCTTTCTTTTGCAGCTGAGGCTGTGTTACTTTTTTTCCGCGGAATTTGCATGTTATCGGCATATGCTGCCATCAGAATTTCGGCCTCAAGCGCTGTGAAATACATTGACCGCGCCTTCTTTCCCTCCGTCTCCATGGTGACTCGCTTAATCTGTGCTCCACTAATCAGGGCTTTATGTATCCTCGTCCGCGCGCTTCACTTGGGGTTGACGCAACTCCGCGTTGATTGAACTAATTGTTATCAGCCTTTCTGAAACCGAATATTCCGAGTTGGACAGTTCGGGGTTACTCAACCCTGAGTATCGTTTTTCACTCTGAGTTTTCTAAACCGGCTTCCTGAAATAGGGCCCAGGATGCAAAAGGCTTGGTGCGTTCTGTGAGACTACAAACAAGGACCAGTGTTTTGGAAAGGCCAGTGACAAAACTTATTTTGCTACTGGAAGCCTCATCGTGAAGAAAATCCTCAATGAAAATTAAGGATTTGTTTAAGGGAATAGCTCCTCCTTTTGGGACTTTAAAGTAATTGTGATTGTATGCACAATTAGGGGCCGGAGTGTTGGAGCTATTTGTTCTTTATTTTTGTTTTTGTTCTTATTTTTGAAATTAGTTAAAGTTTGTTGTTAGTTTACTTATATTTTGGGGTTTATTTGTCGGTTAATATTTTGTTTTAAATGATTTGTTTGTTTGTTGTTATTTTGTTAAATTAGTCAGTAAGAGCTGTAGGGCCATTTTTTTCTATAAATAAAGAGACTGGTTTAGGACCAGCATGCATTGAGGTGGGCCTATGGTTTTTTTTTTTTTTTTTTTTTTTGTTTTTTTTTTACCAGAGCAGGAGAAGCAGCAGGAAGGATCTTGTTATTGCTTGCCAAGATGGATAAATAAACCAAAACTCTCAACTAAAATGTTTGGACAATGGACTTCTTTTGCCTGCGTACGAAATATTACCTCAATGCAGCAGTGGCTTGTGGACTTTAAGTTGTGGGACGTTTGATCTTTCAAAAGTAAAGGAATTGCCACTACACATACTGTGAAATAAGAGTATAAACAGAAGATTAAAATGCATTTTATGCAGTAGTAATTCTGGCTCTACATTTGGCTGGGTTGGGTCTGAAGTACTTCACCGTGGCTGAAATTGCTCAAGTTATGGATTAGATAGAGAGCCTCAATAATTTACCAAAAAAAAAAACCCAAAAAGAAAAAAACTGTTTCACTGAGCTTATTACTTGAGAATTATTTTCAAGTATATCATTTTATATTTTTTAAATTTTAGAATCAGAATCATAATACTTCATTGATCCCTAGGGGGAAATCATGTAATTTTATAACTTAAGACTAACTTGTAGTATGTTCTCCTGATGTGGATGCCATTTGAGATTCTGTACCACACTGAACCTTCAGCATAAACACAAACACAACACAATACCATATCAACTGCAAATGTAATGGCATGCAAATGAAACTGAACAATTAAATATGCAACATTGTTATACAAAAGAGTATTATATACTTGCACATCAGATGTTTGGGATATTGAAGGTGACCTATAAAATACAGATCCAATGATTAAGAAGAAAATGTTATAAAACATGACATGCTTTAGTGGCCATCAAATGCTAACATTAAAGTGTTAAGAACATTAGATGTTTATATACCTGCCACAGAGGCCAGATCAATGTGCTAGAAGGCAGCCAACTTACCGATGTATAGGCTCTGGTGTACTTGGTGGAGGTTATCCACCAATGCTGTGGATCCAAGGTTATCATATTGGCTCTAAAATTTGCGACCCAACAGTACATGTACAACAGAATTCCTGTTTCCTACCCAGCGCGGTAGTAAAAGAACCTGCAGTCAGCTGAGACTGAAGAAATCACTTGGATGAGTGACTGGAAGGTCAGGGGGTCGAATCCACTGAACGGCTACCCTGAGGTACTGTCCCTACACACTGCTTGGGCACTGGATTGGCTGCCCCCTGCTTGGCTACAGTGAAGCAGTGGGCAGCCACTCCTTCCTATGAGTAATTTCCCTACGGGGATAAATAAAGTATACATCATTAACCAATTATAAACTGGTTTGTTGTTTGCATTTTTTTTCTCCTGTTAGTTGGACCCTATAAGTATAAAAACTAAAATTACCTTTGAACAGAGAGTGTTTTTAAAAAGTTGCGCTCATGAGGACAGCGGGTTTATCTTGCAGCACAACACAAAGTTGCCATATTTCATCAAAGTTTAAAACACTTCACTGAGAGTGAAGGTGCAGAAAATCCAAAATGTAATATCTTAATTTCATGACATTTTCATGACACATGGTCTCGGACAAATCATACATGACCCAGCATTGTTCAAAGAATGCAAGCTTTCTTATTGTGAGTTGCCACAGCTGCCAGAGAGGGGCAGATTTCTGGCTGATCTTAATGAGTCGTTGTTGCTCTTTCTCTCTGAAATTGCTTTACAGAGGATGTAACGTCTGTGATAAGCAGTGAGCTTTGTGTCCTTGTTGTGATTCAGAAATTACTGATAAGTGGATAACTGGAATATATAGTTTATAGATGTGGTGTGACGCTTGTGCTATTTTTAACAGGACCCCAGAAAACTTTACAGTACTCATGCAACTTTACCAAACTTTTGATGGCTAGATGTGAAGTTCCTGCTGTAAATGCATTCACTCTTTATATTCAGAAATCTGAGCGACATTAAGAGATGTCAGAAATCTTGTATTTAAAATAAATGAGGGAAGTACAATGAGGAATGAGAGAACTGACAGCTTTTATTTTAATGACCCTATCTCAGTTCTTTTAACACAATATATCAGAAAATAAGTTGGTGAAATCTGGACTGATGAGTTTATTGTCAGCATTTTAATCATGAGTTTAAAGGCTGTAGGTTGCAGCCACTGCTCGGTGTATTAATGTAACAGGGCTCAATGCTGGTTCTAATTTCAAGCTTTTCTTTGTGAAATAATTTAGAAATTCATATTTTATTGCACAAATCATTATTTAAATGAGAATTCTTTATTTCTATGTGTGTGATTCTTGCAGTCCTCCATAAGAATCCCACCCTGGTGTAACATTGTTAAAGAGAGACGAGCGTCAGGCTGTTCCAATTCTCAGCACCGCTCTTCTCTTTTCTTGAGTCCTTAACGTCATCCTGGGAAGGAGAATTGCTTTCATCGAGGCAAAGGAAAACAAAACACCACGTGGTTACGCTGCGCAGCTGAGTCACGTGACCGCACAGTAACAAACCACAGCAGAGTCGGAAGAGTGGGGCGGAGCAAATGTGTGCAGGAGAGGAGTCGAGCAGAGAGAGCTGCTTTTTCATGAAACGGGAGTAAAGTAGTGAACTTAGAGGAGAGAAACAAACTAAAGCATCGATCATAAACCACTACCAACGTCCTGATCGATATCTGCATCGATCTGCCCACCCTTGTCTCCTGGATCGTAGCTGAGATCAGCGTGAACCACGTGGGTCTCTGCTCCCTGATCTGTTTCCTGTGTTTGGAAAGAGTTCCGGCTTCATCGCGGAGTTTCTCTCGGTTTGTGGGCTCATCTAAAGGTAAGCACCGAGCTAACTTTACTGTGAGTTCAGTTCATGTTGAGTTTAGCTCCTGAACAGTGGCGGTCGTAGCCTGTTTGGCGCCCTGGGCGAACACTCCCTCCCCCCCCCCCCCCCCCCCCCACGCACAAAACATATTAAGGATTGTACATTAACATAAAACTGTTGTACACACACATATGAAGAGAGAGAGAGTATACATTGTATGCAAACTGCTACCAAACAGCCATCATAATTCGTCATACAATGAGAACAGGACAAATCAACAAGTGACAATGACTAATTAATACTAAAATCTGTAACATAATGTACTGTTTGCAGTTTAGTCTGTTGCTGTTGCTATTTTTACCATTTCTTCTTGGAGCAACTGTAACCCACATTATTTCCTTAGGGATTAATAAAGTATTCTGACTCTGATTGGTTCAGGATGAGCTGCCATTATCCAATCACACGTCTGCTTACCTGCATCTTTTGCTCGTTTCTCCTCCTCTTTTCTCTAAACTGAGCACCTGATGGCTTTGAACTTTTCTTGTCCATCTTACATTGGTTTTAATTTTGCACTCCAGTATGAACACCCATTCCTCAACCCGAGGATCACCACAACATAACACAACAGACCTACACCTTAGTTCACAGGTTCACTTAGTCTAGGGTGCATTTCTGAGATTTCACACAACCCAGGATTCAAATCATGAATCCATAATAGGCTTGGATTTACATCATTATGAATGAAATGTGCTCTATCTGGAAGCAGCAGGACCCCCTCCCCTTTCGATGGGTTGTGTGTGAGACTTTAAATCATCAAACTGTAAATTATAAGTTTTAAATTGTTATTGATCCTTTACCCCGAGTCCTAATGTGTATATTTATTTTCTTACTCTTCTTATATTTATTGTTTGTTTACTTGCACTGCTGTAACTGGAGCCTCGTCGTCTCGTCTCTCTGGACTGTCTGTAGCGGAGATGACAATAAAGTTTACTTTGACTTCAGCAGCGAGCAGGAGCACCGAGGAAAAACATGGGTGCAAATTATAAGTCTGTATCATGATGTCTGGTGTTTTAGTGTTTGTTGGTTTGTTTTTATTTTGTTTTATTTTGCGAGTTGGTTATTAGATGCTGCTCCAGCCGCCGCCCCGCCCTCTCCTCTCTGTGCCGCAAGCAGCAGGCGCACCTCGCAAACGAAGGGCGCCCTTACTCCCAGCAAATGGGCGATAGAAAACCGATCGGTGCGTATGCCATTCCCAATATGCGCTGGCTGGGGAGCATGAGTATGAGCATTTTTTTTTTTTTTTTTCTTTTGCCGATGCCCGTGATGCCGCCCCCCCACCACGGTGCCTACAGCCTCATTTATATTTGAAGTGACCCGAGCAATCAGTAGTTTTCTGATGAGGCAGCAGCTCTCCAGGGCAGAGACAATGTTCTTATTTTTCTCCTTCTCCCTGAGGGTCTTCCACTTTAAGCTGGGTCCTTTTTATTCCAGTCTCTCTGTAAATAGTTATGTTGTTTATATTTATGTTTAATGTTTTTCTGTTTGAGAATTTTAATATTATTTGAAATAAATTTTTGTAATGACTAATGTCTCAGTTCTACTACACAGCAGATATTGGCACAGAACTTGACACATGTAGAATTTATTTCATATTATACTAATGAAAATACTAATACTAATGTATAGCAACATAGTGATGACCAACATAGTGATGACCAATTATTTAAGAGAATAAAGAGAGGTTAGTTCCAGGAGCTGCCCCGTCGTCCAGGGGCAGCACCTGGAGCAAATGGTGAAACTCACCAAACTGCTCACGCCTCTGGAGGACCTGATGGACCCAGGTACGGTGAGGACGTCCTTTACGCCGCTGCTCTGTTCTCCACAGTAAATAGAAAAGGGAGACTCTCTCTTCAAACGCTAGCTCGACAGCTGCCATCTTGCAAACATACCGTCTGGCACAACTTCCTCCCACATTTCCACTTCAATAATTCACGTTGGACACGCGTCGAGGTGCGAATTTGCATGCGTCAAGCTAGGGGCGTCTGGCGCGTTTTGGTCGTGTCTACTGCATTCGGTGTGAACACACCATAAAATCTGGGACTCTCCACCATTTGAACCTAGAACTGAAGAAGCTTCTCAGACGAGAGGTGAAACGTCTTCAAGCAACTTAATGAAGTGGTGATCATGTCCAGGCCGTGTTTTATAATCACAGGGGTTGCTGAAGGTGTTGAATGTCTTGGGTGGGGGAGTAACAGGTCATTGTTGGTAGACTGATGACTAGGTGTGAAATGTTGGTAGAGTGGGGTCTTTAGGTTTGTGCTTGGTTCACTGTCTGAGTGTTTTCCAGACAGAATCAGAGTCATTAGCTGAAAACAGTTTTTGGAGTTTAGCCTCACTAAACCTGAACAAGGAATGAATGAATGCCTTTATTTGTCGGTTGCAGTTGCCTGCAACTGAAATTGCTGGTTTCCAAAAGGGAGTCAGCATGAGAAGAAAACAAGAACTCCATAGCAGATAAAGTAAGCACCGATATTATCATACCATAACACCATAAAACACAGACAAGCAACATGGGGGAGTATGCCGTGTGCACAGCTGCATCTGCAATCTTGCGATCCCGACTCCGGTTGAGCCGCTGTCCACATGGGAGGTATGCATGGGGAGGCGTTGGATTCGAGTAAGGGAGGGTGGTGGTGAGGGCGTATCAGTGTACATGTGTGTGTGCGTTTCGGGATGCGTGTCCTGTGTTCAGCCTGAGAAAGTGGCCTTCCGCCTATTAGGCAAAGATCAACAGTCCGCAGCCTACTGAGGTGGCAATGAAGAATCAGGCAAGAGAGTCAGCTCGTTCTCGTTATCATATCTGAGGGAAGAATTGTTGTTGTTCGCCTCAGCCTTCAAGTGTCCAGCTGGCGCCTTCAGGGTGGGGGGTAGCCGCATGAGAAATCATGGTTATGTTGTTTTCGGACGAACAGACTGCATCAATTTTACAGTTGTTCTTAATGTCCATCACTGGTCTCCAGGTGTATCTCCCGTTTAAGAGCTGTGAGCTCCTCCAAGATCTTTCCCATATTTTGTTCAGTAAGAACAGTCCCAGCACTCACAGCTCTTCCCACACTTTCGATCATAGCGGCTAGCCTTGTGCCGGTTTGAACAGCAGTCACCACTTTCTTCAATTTCCGATAAGCCAGGGCCATGCCAGCTCCGATCAGCAAGAATCCTGTTATCATGGTTCCAAATAGGTAGATGTCTCCAATATCCTCGATAGACAGTCCCGCTAGGCACACAACATGCCACTTCTGCCACCCGTCCATCGTGTATCCAGCAGGGAACGTCCCTTCAGGACACTCGGGCTCTCCCGAACCCAGGCTTCTCGTTGAGAATAGAGTGCCAATTGCGTTAAGGGACCAGTTGATCAAATTCATAGTTCTTCTTTAGGTTTTAGAGAACAAGAGTGAGAATGAGACACTCTCTCAGGGTTTGACTCAGACAAGACCAGACAACGACATAGAAGCAAGCGAGCAGGGAAGATAACCGGGAGGAGAGCGTGAAAGAGGTGTCCGTCTCCTCCGAGAGCCAAAGTGGGGAAAAAAAGAAACTGTCTCCCCTTTAGCTTAGCTGTGAACCAGAGCTCGTCAGTATTCTAACTCACCCTGGTGTGTGATGCTGTGCAGCTGTCCTCACAGATGCTGATGTTACAGGACGTCACAGCATCTCTATAGTAATCCAAATTGTTAATAACAATCCTGAAAACCTGCCAGTCGGTGCAGTCCAGACACACCTGCAGATTCTCCACAGCCTCATCAGTCCACTGCTTCAGTGTCTTTACAAAAGCTTAAGACAGTTTCAGTTTGTGCCTGTTTGCAGGGATCAAGTGAACCATGACATGGTCTGAGAATCTTGATGTAGTTTGAGATGATGACCCTCTTACTATCAGCTCACCTTCTGTTTTGTAGAGTATTTTTTTTATCCATTTTGTTTAATAAAATCTATGAGGTTCAAATGAAGCACCAAACTGCAGTTACTCAGTCAGTGGAGGTTTATTACTGCAGTTTCTCACCACTGTTGTTAACTGAAGGCTGACACACTGACTGAAGACATTTAGTTTGAGTGGATTTGAGCTTTCCATCTCAGCTTCTTTTGGTCAAGGATGAAATACATATAAATATATTTTTGTTCCAGCTGATCATCAGGAGGAGACGAGCCATTTAGACTCAGCTCAGCCACTACAGAGGAAACAATGACTTCAACCCAAAAGGTGAGCAAGAATATCACTGTGGACGTTACAACTCTCATTGTAGCATATCATTGTAATGTGATAATATCAGCAGAAGGTGGTGGTAACACACCTACAATGTGTTTGTTGACCTCTTTGATTCCACTAATGGAGTTTCAGTTTGTTCCACGACTGCATTTCACTCACTGCCTCTGTTTGTATCTCTGTCACTGCAGGACCAACATGGAGCGAGAAGTCAGCGCTCTCAGGAGGCCGACAAACCTCACCGAAGAAAGGGAGAGAAAACATACAGCTGTGAGGAGTGTGGGAAGGATTTTACTCGGGCCGACAGCTTAAAAACACACCAACTCATCCACAGTCGAGTTAAAGCTTACAGCTGTGAGTTGTGTGGAAAATCTTTTACCCTGGCTGGAAACTTGAAACGACACCAGCTGACCCACAGTGGAGTTAAAGCTTACAGCTGTGAGTTGTGTCGAAAGTTTTTCAACCAGGCTGTACACTTAAAGAGACACCAACTCATCCACAGTGGAATTAAACAGTACACCTGTGACTTGTGTGGAGATTTTTTTACCCACCCTGGAAGCTTGAAAAGACACCAACTCATCCACAGTGTAGTTAAACCGTACACCTGTGACTTGTGTGGAAATGCTTTTACCCAGGCTCAAAGCTTAAAAACACACCAACTCATCCACAGTGGAGTTAAAGCGTACACGTGTGACTTGTGTGGGAAATCTTTTACCCAGGCTCGACACTTAAAAGCACACCAACTCATCCACAGTGGAGTTAAAGCACACAGCTGCGATCAGTGTGGCAGAGCTTTTACTCACAGTAGCCACTTACAGAATCATCTAGTTACCCACTCTGGAATTAATAAGTACAGATGTGACATTTGTGGAAAAACTTTCAGTCGCAATGGGGACCTAAATAGACACATCCGCATTCACACTGGACAGGATGTTTACTGCTGTGATCAGTGTTGGAAACCGTTTACAACAGATGCACAGTTACAAAGCCACATGCTTAGCCACACTGAGGAGAGACCTTATAAATGTGACCTGTGTGATAAGGCTTTTAAATCTCCACGTTACCTGAAAATACACCAACAGATCCACACCAGAAAGAAACTCTACAAGTGCAGTTACTGTGAGGTATGTATTTATATTTATATCTTCTAATTTCAGTGTCACTGTTTGGCTCATTAAATTGTGTTAGCATGTTAGTAATTCTACTGGACTCAATGGCATCTACTGGAATTTGGAAAATGTCAGTAAAGAACATGATGAGTCATCTAACTAACAGCAATTATTACTGTTACTTTGTATCCATATTTGAGGATTTACAGTTGCAATTGTTTTGAAGCATTATTTAAATTAGTCCTAAGAGCAACTGGTGGAAAGTCACCTTAATTCCAGTCACTCTGCAGTAACTGGATCGAATGGAATATGGATCTTGTAAATGGCACTAATTGATCTTCTCGGATGGGAGGTGAAACATCTTTGAGAAACTTTAAAAACTCCAGATGCTTTTCTTTACAAGCTCCTTAGACTACGATAATGTACGCCTGAGAACCTTCACAGACTGGGTATGATTTTACAACTCCTTTAAATTCTGATTCAGTTTGATTTTGACTATTATAATTATTCCATTTAGCATGGATATATATAGTGTAGAGGAACCCTGTAAAATAAATATATTCATTTCCAAATAAAGAACAGATCTTAACACAGTTACTTATGGTACTTTTTAAATTTTATTTCTGAGATTTGTGGTATTTCACAGTATATTTCCTCCATTTTGCACATGGACATCTGGTTTTATTTGTGGTCTCAGTCCCAGCTCACTTAACTCTCACTTCCAAGTTTCAAAAAAAGAAATATATTTAAAAATCTCCTGAAATTTCCTTTCCTAATAATTTCTGTGAATGTGTGAGTAAGGTATGTTGTATAAGGTGCTTTGAGTGCTCAGAGTGGAAAAGTGCTCTATATGAACCAGTCAATTTTACTTGTATTCACTAACTTAACAACAGGAGGGTTATCTAACTAAAACCAATCAGTGTATCCCACCTGACCCCCTCAGAATCAGCTGACTTTTAATAGTCTCCAAGTTTTATTTAAATGTCCTATGTATGTATAAGTATGGTGAGAGTCTGTTTGCAGCCAGGGTAGCAGTGCTTCTTGCTGTTCCTCTGCATCACAGACATTTATTGTAGCCCATTAAGCTGTTATAATGTAAACAGTAAAATATAATTGGATGTTGTCAGAGATGCTCTTTATTTCAGGTGGCGTTCAGGATTAAAATGTTGAAGGACTGACTCACACTGTCTTTGTGTCTTTGTTTAGAAGCAGAGTGACACAGATGGATCCAGTTTTCAACCCTATTGTCAGTGTGGTGGTGGGAAAGCGTTTCGTTGTGACCTTTGTGGAAAAACTTTCAACCAGCAACGAAGCCTAAAAAAGCATCAGCTTAGACACACACAAGACAAAATGATCTACTGTAAAGAATGTGGAAGAGGCTTCCCCACTCAATCTGATTTTAAACAACATGAACTGTTCCACGGTGGGGTTTAAAAGCACGCCTGTAACCAGTGCTTACCAGCTTAAAAGACATAAACGAGTCCACACAGGAGAGAAACCATACAAGTGTAGACACTGTAACAAAAGGTTCTCACAATCGAGCAGTCGTAACCTTCATGAACGTACACATGTTGAAGGGAACTTCAGCTGTGACCAGTGTGACAAGAGCTTCAAGAATCTCAGTTCATACTCCGAACACAAACGATCCCATTCTCATTATACATTATCTGCTCTGTGCAAACAGAGTAAGCGTGATCATTAAATCATTCCTATTACTGAATCACAATGACTCTGCAGAGACAGAAAGATCCTCTTCTGGGGCCCGTTCTTCGTACCTCGCTAAGTAAGTTAGCTGGATTTGATTGTTGACCATTTCGCGTGATCTTGGATCGTTCGGTTCTCCGAAGCTCATCCGGGACTTGCTGTCATAGCAACAGAGCCGTAAGCGTAAACCTGCTCGGGAGCAGGTTTACTTTATGTAAACAAGATTAGATCGCGGCCACTCAGGTATGTCCGCTTCATGTATACGAAAGCAACAGCGATATTTTACCACTGTTTCACCATAAATAAATATCATCAATGTAACTAAAGACAATGCAGCACTTGATCCTTTTATTGATTTCATACAGATACATACAGGTCATTTCCTAACAAAGGGAAATGTACTATTAATCATTCTATTACATGTATGTGATTATTTCAGATGTAATTCTTATTTTAGAGTAGTAATAGTAAATTACTTCGTGTAATCAAGATGAGAGACCACGGCTATAAAAGCGAAGGTGGATTTGGGAAGCCTGTCGCAGCCATGTCCTGTCCGTATACGCGAGCCACCCATTGCGGAAGGTGCAAGATTGATAAGGAGAGTCCTCAGAATTCAGCGTATATTGCGGGATAGACAGGATCCTTTAGCTCAGCGCGAGAGTGTGCTCATAGAGAGATATCGATTTTCCCGTGAGGGTATTATTCACTTAACCAACTTGTTGACGAGGGGGTGCAGGACCACCACCTGTCTTTTGTTGCTCTGCCCTTTTCTTGGTTGCTGTTATAAACAAACAAACAGATTATTTCAGGGTCTCTTTCCAAGAGACGAAAAGCAATATAAGTGATAAATATTACCATTCTATAGAATATTCTAATATTTCACTTTTACTTGTTCCCATGTTCTAGTGGGTCCTGTCGTGGCTCTAATGTGAAAGAGGATATAATGTAATATAATATAATAAATTTACCCTACCACCTACTGCTGATGGCCAGAGGGGCCGATGGTGCGATATGGCAGCCTGGCTTCTGTCAGTCTGCCCCAGGGCAGCTGTGGCTACAACTGTAGCTGCCTCCACCAGTGTGTGAATGTGAGAGTGAATGAATAGTGGCATTGTAAAGCGCTTTGGGTGCCTTGAAAAGTGCTATATAAATCCAATCCATTATTATTATTATTATTAAATTACTTACGAGTTTAATTTGTCAGCAACTTTCTGCCAGCCCTCTCTCCTTGCTTTTGCAGCCTTTGCAGTGTTCCCTTGCGTTTTAATTAAACTCTGAAACTCCTGAAATCCCTCAATCAAGAGTTCTTGCTCTGCTGCCGAAAAATACCGAGCGCGCTCCTTCGACATTTTCGCCGACCAATCAAAGGGTTGCCGATCAATGTTTCTACTATCGATGCGTAGCCCCTGTTAAGCCACCCAGTGATCTCGCATTACTTCATCCAGCTATACTAATCGTCAACAACAGGTGTGTTCGGGGAACCGGAATAGCGAGCTCAAAGTTGGCGCGATGATTTGATCTTGGATGTAGTAAGCGAGGTACGAAGAACGAACCCCTGGTTTCAGGGTCAGACTTAAAAACCTTGAGATCAGGCTCCACAGAGTTCAGATGGAATCTCCTGTAAAGAGTGTCAGCTGATGTCACACTTGGATCTCACAAGGTAGCTCTGATTTCTGAACCTGCAGTAAATAATCCTGAATCTTAAATTTAATAAGATGCAAATATAGATGTGTACATCAAGTTTTTGTGTTTTAATTTTAATGGATTTTATTGCTCTGAAATGTTATTCCTGTCACATTTACATAATCCCCCCTCAGAAAACAGTAGTGTTTAGTTGTAATACTTGTATTATAAAGTTATAGAAATATCTTTTAAAGCCAACTGATAAGTGTCAGTCTTGGTAGCTGGGGATCAGTCTGCCAGGGCCTCCGCTCCTGGCCACCGCCTGACTCGCATTGCACCCGACCCCTACCGTGCCTCCTGCGGGTGGTGGGCCTGCAGGAAGATGGACCCCTGTCCCTTTTTCGGGGTGTGTCCCCATGGACTAAGGCCCGGCCAGCATACGCTCGCCCTCGGGCACCCTCCCCGGGCCTGACTCCAAGGCGTGTCCCCGGTAACCATATCCCAGGCAGGGTGAACTGTTCCCTCGATGGTCTTTTCACAGGGGTCTTCTGAATCGCTCTTTGTCCAACCGATGCCAAACGGATGATGTCACAGGTTCGGAGTTTTGACTGCCGTCCCCTCTTAATTTAACTGATTAATATGTTATGAAGCTTAACTTTAATCTCAGCCAAACCGATTTACTCAAATAAAACTTTGAAGTAGACCAAACATTAAGATTTGGAAGTTATCTAAGAGACTTGTATATCATGTTTAACCTGAGTAGGAAAAAGGCCGAGGGGGGGTTGAAAACGATGTGTGGGAGTCTGTTCTCGCTGGGCTCTAGTGATCCTTGACCTCGCAGTCTGCTATCAAGCTGGTGGGTAACAGGCATCTCCGGAAACGTCGAAGCACTTTTGTATGTATGGGATATCTTGATAAATCAAGCAGATATTTGAAGTTTACACAACTACATTCTATCCTGAAAATAACTTAAAAGTTTATTTTGTGACCCAGAAAGAGTAATATTTAAAAAAATTTAGCCACGCTCCTCCGCCGTTGCCGTGTTTAAATTTTGGACAAAATGCATTCTGGGATATTTAGCTGTACCAAGTTCACACAAGTCACCACCAATGCATGCTCGATAAAATGGGCGGAGCGAGAACACATCTGGGAATTTTTTGCGTTCTCTGCTTGATGCGCATGTCACTGTCACTACCTGATCCGTACTGGAAACCCGATCGGTACCACACATGTGCGAAAGGCCACTATTTCTGCTCATTTATGATAGTTACGGGTCAGAGTATCTGTTAAGATGTTAACAATATTAAGTATCTCTTAAAATGTTATAATGAAACATTTATATTTAACGTAGAGAAAAATGAAAAATAAAAAGATAGCCACAGATCAGGACTCCCCGATCCTTACTGCACATGTATGTGCAAAGTCAGACCGTACAAATCGGGTCTACACGATTCGTACCGCGGATGTGCAGATGTTTTCTTCTTCTTCTGTTTCTTTTAATGGCAGTTTACTCCCCAGTGTACGAGGATACTGCCACCTGCTGACCGAGCGAATGAACCCTTTTTTTAACTGAACTGGGCGTGTTAAATTTGATTTAGTGATAGTCGAGTGTGTTTATACTTGTCTGTGTGGAGAGGATTGTTGGAATAGTGATGAGGATTTCCGCTATCACTGTCAATTGTCAGTAAACACTTAATCTGGGTGATGAATCTTCATGTGACATATTACTAGAGCTGTATTATTAAGTCTGTCATTAGGCGCCATTCTTCTTATTTTAAAGTGTTGTTGTTTAATTGGGGGACGCTCTCTGTTAAGGAGAAAAGCATGAATTTGTTTGTATACGGATTATCTGTTGTTTAAATGTCCCGGGCAGTCGAAAAGGAGGCTAGGAGCTAACTGGACGCTAACCGTGTCACTCAAATAATTAACTGTCGCAATGTTGGCAAAGAGAAGAAATGACGTAAGATTTGCGCATGCATGGTATGGATCGGGTAGCGACAGCGTACTTTGAATTGGAACAGTACTGATGACGTGTCATGAGTAGGGATGGGTATCGTTTAGGTTTTATCCGATACCAGTACCAAACCGGTAGTTTTGAAACGGTGCTTAAACGGTGCTCGAACCGGTGCTTAAAGAATGGAGAACACAAAATTGGTCCAAAAACCTCTCATGTTCAGCTGTTTTTTTTATAAAAAGATAACAATGTTAGCCTTTTCTGCAGCTACAGGGGATTTATGGCATCACTCTTGGCCAAAAACTTCTCATGTTTAGCTGTTTTCCTCTTTTTCTTTGGTCATTTTAGCCTTTTTGGCCAGGGTGAAGGGAGTATCTGCCATCAAACAAGAAGACAGCCGCATGTAGCTATGATGATGTTTGCTAGTTCACCTTACATGCATTAATGTAATAACGTGGTTAGCCTACTCAAGGTAAATTACACACGAACAACATTAAGCTACTCACGCAGAGAAGAACGGCTGCTGCTGCATCATCATCCTCATCATTTCTGCTACACTGGCAGGGCTGGGGGCCAGGACTCTCCTCTTCGGGTTTTTGGGGATGTTGCTAACTCCGGGTCCGATAACAGGCACCATACCTGCAGTAGATGCGCTCGGTGTGAGGTCTCGCAGCAAGCTCTCAAATACGGCGCATTTCTCAGCTTGTAACAAAATGCTATACGTCATCAGGTGTTTCATCAGATTCGAGGTGTTACCTCCTTTGACAGTATCACAGTATCAGCTTAAAGCACTTGTTGCAGGCTCCTGAGTTTGCATCTTTTTCTGTGAAGTACAGCCAGACTTTGACCGCTTCACCTTGGGCATTTTTAATCTGTAGCTCTGCTCTAACTGAACGTACGTACCTGGGCCCGCCTACTACGCTCGCAAAGGTAAAATGATTGGCTGGAATCCAAAGTGTGTGACATCTCAGGAAAAAAAACACCGAAATAAAGCACCGAAATGTGCGCAGCTTATCGGTCTGGTTACTACCGTTCACGTCAGAACCTGTGCCATCATCGCACCGGATACCGGTACCCATCCCTAATCACGAGTACACGAGAACACAAGTACGCATATTGAGACAGGTCCAATTTCTTCACCCTCTGCCAGGATTCTGTGAGGAACATAACGTCCAAGCTATCACTCATTAAAAAAAGCCATTTAGTATAAATGATTTGTTGGCATATAGATTTGAAACAAAGAACTGAAAAACACTTGAAATATAGTTGCATATAAGACATTCATGAAAACACACAAACTGTCATTGTAGTGGGTTTTTTTTTTTAGTTTAAAGAATATGATAAATATAAACTACTATGTAAATGATTATTTATGGCAAGAAAATGTATTATTTTCAATTGGATTAATGGAAAACTACCAACAATAACTCAGTGGTATAAAGAAATCTTTAGAGCTTTACCAATGGAAAGACTGAGTGCAAAATTAAGTGGCAATGATGATATTTTTTTGGATATGTGGCGCCCTGTAATGGATTACTTATCTGATGATCTGAAGGCAACCATAGTGAGAGGGGCAGGCCCACTCCAATGGCGGGTTGGGTTTGTCAGGACAAATGTGTAAATGCGTGGTAGACCAAATTATTTACCATACTGTATTAGTTTTCTGTTTACATGTCTCAGACTGCTTATTATGTTATTTTTGTTTTTGGTTTTTTTTGTTTTTCCTTTGTTGTGGTTCTGGTAGTTGTTTTTGTTTTTTGTTTTTTGGGGAATAAAAGGAAAAAAATAAATAAATAAGAAAAAAGTTTCTCGTACTCATGCTGCCCTGACATACTGCCAACGTATTTTTGGGATAATAATAATAATGGATTGCATTTATATAGCACTTTTCGGGGCCCTCAAAGCGCTTTACAATACCACTATTCATTCACTCTCACATTCACACACTGGTGGAGGCAGCTACAGTTGTAGCCACAGCTGCCCTGGGGTAGACTGACAGAAGCGAGGCTGCCATATCGCCCCATCGGCCCCTCTGGCCATCACCAGTAGGCGGTAGTTGAAGTGTCTTGCCCAAGGACACAACGACCGAGACTGTCCGAGCCGGGGCTCGAACCAGCAACCTTCCGGTCACAAAACAAACTGCCAAATCTTTGAGGCACGATTGCCCCGATGGCATAGGCACCGATCGGTTTTCTATCGCCCATTTGCTGGGAGTAAAGGCGCCTTCCATTTGCGAGGTGCCCCTGCTGCTTGCCAAACATAGGGAGGAGAGGGGGGGATTCTCTGGCTGGTTGGAGCAGCACCTAATATCCAACTCGCAAAATAAAACAAAATAAAAACAATCCAACAAACACGAAAAGACCAGACATTATAACACAGACTTAGAATTTGCAGCGATGTTTTTTCTAAATTCTATACACGAAAAGTGAGCGCGAGAGCCCTCAGTGTGGCTGCTTGCTGCTTTTCTGAAGTCAAAGTAAAAAGAGGGAGTGTTTGCTCAGGGTACCAAACAGGCTAGGACCGCCCCTGCCCACCTCTACTGATGAGTTTACTGTCAGCATTTTAATTATAAGTTTAAAGGCTGTAGGTTGCAGCAATTGCTCATACACTGTGTATAAATGTTACAGGGCACAGTGCTGGTTCTAATTTCAAGCTTTACATTGTGGATGAATTTACAAATTCATATTTTATTGCACAAATCATTATTTAAGCGAGAATTCTTTATTTCTATGTGTGTGATTCTTGTGGTCCTCCATAAGAATCCCACCCGGGTGTAACATTGTTACAGAGGGATGAGTGTGAGGCTGTTCCAACTCTCAGCACCGCTCTTCTCTTTTCCTGAGTCCTTAGCAATTCTCCTTCTCACGATGACGTTTTCATCGGCACTATCTGATATCCTCGTGTCGGTGTTCCCACATCATCATAATAAATGTTGTTCCAGGTTCAACATTGCAAGTGACCAAACACATTGTTGTGACATCATACTTTTGCGACTCCGGGATAAACCGCCTTAAAAAAATCTACTTAACTTGCGAGAAACCGCCTCTGTCCGCCGATCCAGCAATTGAATTCTTTGCATTTCAGGATACTGATCTTTAATAAACGGTAAGCATCATACATATTGTCCTTGCAAAATTTCATAAATGAATGAACCGTTTGGCTTGCAAAAGTATGTAATAATTATTTGTAATAATTTATTCTGTTTTGGGAGTGTTTTTTATGTATCTGTATTATATTATACATACACATTAAAAGTTGTCAAGGGAAAATTGTATTTAGTAGTCAGTATAATCTTTTAGTTTGCATATGGTAGAATACTGCATGTAGTTATTTGTATTAGGAAATATTCAACCATGTATACTTAGAGGCATATAATCAATTGTGTGTGATCTCTAGCAGGCTGCAGGCTTGGTGTGCACCCCAGGAATGCACCCCCACGTCCTGGGAGCATGAGAGCTTGTACCTTGTCTTATTGTTTTATGGTAGGATTAACGTAGTTACGTCTGTTCTAGTCTAAGAGCTTTAACTGCTTGACTTCCTCACCGTGTTATCTAGGGTGAGGCTACCCTCTTCCTGACCAAGGATGTTTTCCCTTTGTGCTTTCATGTATATGACCCTTTGATCAGACACACACACACACACACACACACACACACACACACACACACACACACACTGAAGTATAAAATAAAGACCGGGGCAGTGCTCGGCGCGAGTCTCTTAGTAGGGAGCTGCCCTTGCTAGCAAGAGTTCTGTGTGTTTCTCTTCTCTGAGTCTTTGCTGAAGAAGTGTTTTAGAATATTTTCCCTAACAAAAGTGAATCTCTGTCCAAAAAATGCAGTCAGTTTACTTTTTACTCACTATGAGTATCATTCATTATTCTTCCCCAGTAATTAAGGTTAGGATATGTATTTTTTTTTTGTTCCAATCCATTCTTCTTTTGCAGCATTTAAATAACCTTTATCAGATTTGATGGTTTTGTTACAGACTTTCCAAAAAAGTGTTTTTCTTTCACAAATGTGGGATTAAATTGTGTTAAAATGTACAAAACAGTGATGTCATGTTTTGAGACGAGGACCCAGGCACAGAGAGACTTGATGAATTTAGGAATCTTATGATTTAATAAAGAAATTTGCTGACTTGCACAGAGAGGATAAAATTATGATGACTCATAACGGAGAAGAAGACAACAGACGACGAGGACAGGGAGGAACAGGGGTTTAAATGCACCAAGGAGACAGTCACAGAGAACTCGGGACAACTGGAGACATTTAAGGATGCAGGGACTGACAGAGACAGGGAAGAAGTCTCATCGTGACGTGTAAAGTTTATTTTGCCTGGCTGGGCAGCTCTCTGGGTGCTCAGCACCCCCAAAGCTCTGATTCTAGAATCGCCCCTGGTTCTAACCTTCATTTCATGGACGCACAGTGTGAGCACTCAGGTCGCATCAGAGCATCGGGCCGTATAGTGTGAGACCCTGCATCGTGACTTACGAACATCTAACCCCTGCGAGTAAATCGTGCAGTTTGAGCAGGAGCTGAATCGCGCGACTGAAAAAATCGCACAGTGTAAGCCGGGCATAAGGAAAAGAGGTTAGCAAAAGGAGATAGGCGGTACTTTTGAAAAAAAAAAAAAAAAAAAAAAACTCCGCGTGGTTACGCTACGCAGCTGTGTCGCGTGACCACACAGCAACAAACCACAGATGAGCAGGAAAAAGGGGGCGGAGCAAAGTGTGTGTGCGTGCGCAGGAGAGGAGTCGAGCAGAGAGAGCTGCTTTGTCATGAAACGGGAGTAAAGTAGTGAACTTAGAGGAGAGAAACGAACTAAAGCATCGATCATAAACCACTACCAACGTCCTGATCGATATCTGCATCGATCTGCCCACCCTTGTCTCCTGGATCGTAGCTGAGATCAGCGTGAACCACGTGGGTCTCTGCTCCCTGATCTGTTTCCTGTGTTTGGAAAGAGTTGCAGCTTCATCGCGGAGTTTCTCTCGGTTTGTGGGCTCATCTAAAGGTAAACACCGAGCTAACTTTACTGTGAGTTCAGTTCATGTTGAGTTTAGCTCCTGAATGAGGTCTTCTGCTGCTCTCCTCGGTGTCTGTTCACAGTTTATTGTGAACACGTTGAGAGAAGAGTGAGAGAGTGTTTGAAGTGATAACAGGAAGTCAGAGCGATCTGCTGCAGTATCAGGGTCACAATAAATTTTATAGTCCAGCTGCTGTGGATGAACACATGAGAGGCTGTAAACTCCTACAGTCTCATTTTAATGAGTCTGGCTGTTGTAAAGTGATGCACAGGAAGATGGTAAATGGCCTGTATTTGTATAGCGCTTTACACATTCAGTCACCCACACACTGGTGATGGCAAGCTACAGAGGCGAGGCTGTCGGACACTGTTGCCACCGGGCCCTCTGAACACAATGGGTGAAGTGTCTTGCCCAAGGACACAACAACCGAGACTGTCGTAGCTGGGGCTTGAACCAGCAACCTTCCGATTACAAGACGAACTGCCAACTCTTGAGCCACAATCGCCCCGATGTTAACAACAGATGTTAACAACAGATGTTAACAAAAGCTAATGAAACAGAGATGAAAGTTCATGTTTGAAAGCACTGAGAATTAAAATAAATGGTGGTGGTTAATGTGCAGCTCTTGGTGATTTGGGGGAAGAATTATGTTTTTAATCCTGTTGGGTATTGAATGGTGGTGTCACGGTTGTGGCAGCAATCGTGTGGTGTTGTGGAAAGGACCCTAAATGCTGGCATATATTATATGGCTCTGACCTTTTAACTACATTTCCAGTCACTCCATTTATGGCGTGACCTTTTAACAGACCAACATGTAAAAGCATAAGTGAGCAGTCCTGCTAATCTTATAACAAGAGGAACATGTGGATTCTTATGCACAACAAAAAATTACAGCAAAGAGTCCGCTCCCTGCATGCTGTTCTGTTTTGTAGAGTTTTCTATACATTTTGTTTAATAAAATCTATAAGGTTCAAATGAAGCACCAAACTGCAGTTACTCAGTTGGTGGAGGTTCAGTAGTGCAGTTTCTCACTGTCATTGTTAACTGGAGGCTGACACACTGACTGAAGACATTCAGTTTGAGTGGATTCGAGCTTTCCATCTCAGCTTCTTTTTGTCACGGGTGGAATACATATTGTCAGGGATTAAACAATTATCAAAACACTCGGGTGAAGAAACGACACTCAGACACTTCAACAGTTTAACGTGCACGGGTGAGAGTTCAACAGATACTCACACCCCGCACTGGTCTTACGTCTTTATTTATACTTCATGGTACATGGTGAAACGCACAGATAAAACAGGAACTTAGCTGCACGCCCTTCACTCGTGGGTGGAGAACATGCAGTTCCTGGAACTTAATCTAACAATAACAGCTGGTTTTCACAACTTATTGTGGTTAATGCTTTGTACGCTATCTATGGCAAACCTTCTGTTGCTATGTGCTGACAACTAGAATATGCTTAAAGAAATGAGCTCTTGCAAGGATGGTTATATTTGCACACATCCCTTGTGATCTCCTCAAACAGTGGTGGCACACTGTTCAGAGAGTTCATGATAGAAAGACGTTTGCATAAGCAGAAATATTAAACACTTATCAGTATATCACTCAGTTACATTTCATGACAATAAAAGCTTAAAATACTCTAACACATATAAATATGTTTTGTGTTCCAGCTGATCATCAGGAGGAGACGAGCCATTTAGACTCAGCTCAGCCACTACAGAGGAAACAATGACTTCAACCCAAAAGGTGAGCAAGAATATCTCTGTTATTGAACCTGTGTGCAGGTTATGGAGTTTCAGTTTGTTCCACGACTGCATTTCACTCACTGCCTCTGTTTGTATCTCTGTCACTGCAGGACCAACGTGGAGCGAGAAGTCAGCGCTCTCAGGAGGCCGACAAACCTCACAGAAGAAAGGGAGAGAAGAAACACACCTGTGACGATTGTGGGAAGGGTTTTATCAAGGCTAAACACCTGAGAGCACACCAACTCATCCACAGTGGAATTAAACCGTACAGCTGTGACTTGTGTGAAAAATCTTTCACCCAACTTGGACACTTAAAAACACACCAACTCATCCACAGTGGAGTTAAAGCATACAGCTGTGATCAGTGTGGTAAATCTTTTGCTCTCAGTTGCACCTTAAAACGTCATCGAGTTACCCACTCTGGAATCAAAGCGTATAGATGTGACATTTGTGGAGACACTTTCAGTCGGCTAGGGACCCGAAATATTCACCAACGGATTCACACTGGACATGATGTTTGCTGCTGTGTTCAGTGTGGGAAACTGTTTACAACAGATGCACAGTTACAACGCCACATGTTTACCCACAATGAGGAGAGACCTTATAAATGTGACCTGTGTGATAAGACTTTCAAATCTCCAAAGTCCCTGAGAAAACACCAAGAGATCCACATCAGAAAGTAACTCTACAAGTGCAGTTACTGTGAGGTATGTATTTATATTATTATCTTCTTATTTTAGACTGAGTGTTTGGAACAACTCTGTTAATTAAATTGTGTTAGCATGTTAGTAATTCCACTGGATGCAAAGGCATCGACTGGATGTCCGTAAAGAACATAATAAGTCATCTTACTAAAAACAATGATTCCTGTTACTTGGTATCCATGTTTGAGGTACAGTTGCATTTTTTTGAAGCATTGTTTAAATTATTTGTAATTTTCCAACCTCAACCTTCATGTAGATTATAGGGATGGGTAGTCTAAGGAGCTTGTAAAGAAAAGCATTCGGCCTTCTTTAAGTTTCTTGAAGACGTTTCACCTCTCATCCGAGAAACTTCTTCAGTCTTTAGAACAATTAGTTCCATTCACAAGGTCCCAATTTAATTCACTTGATTTGGTAGAGAGTCTCAGCGTTTTTAAACCCTTAGGGCTTTAAAATCTGGGAAAACCTTCACAGACAATAGGGCTGGGTATTGTCACTGATTTCTAAAACTCATTCAGTTCTGATTCACAAGGTCCCGATCCAATTAGTTTAGACTGAATTTGATTTTGACTTTATGTGCTGCCAGACATCTGGCTTTAGTTTTGGCTTCACCCTCAGTGGAGTCTCAGTCCCTGGTCACTTGACTCTCACATGGCCCCCTCTTGTTACCCACTTGCAAGTTTCATACATGGCAAAATACATTTAAAAATATATATTGTACATATCAGAACTGCTCTATTTTACTTGTATTCACTAACTGAACAACAGGAGGGTCATCTAACTAAAAGCAATCAGTGCATCCTACCACACATTCAGAATCAACTTACTTTAATAGTCTGTTAGTTTTATTTACATGTCCTCAAAGTATCAACCAATCAATCAATCTTTATTTATAAAGCACTTTTCATACAGAAATGTAGCACAAAGTGCTTTACATGGTTAAAAGCAGCCCACCCCACCCTCCAACTCACTCCCCACACTCTCTTTTTTTTGCCTGTCCCGTTTGGCTCTTTTGCCATCAGAATTATTGTCTAAAGGCGAAGAAAGATGCCCAACAGATTTACTTTACCAAATTGACCATCCCAGCTTTGCCGTAATGGTCTGTTTGATTCACCTTTTATTGTTTATTTTATTTTTTATTTTCACTTGCTAAATACAGGACAGACTTGACTGAGGAAGAGAAAGGGGAGAAAGAAAGAGGGAAAAACAGCAGAGAAGAGGGACAAGGATAAAGGGCAAAAAAACAAAAACCAACAAAATAAGCAGACAAAAAATACATATATCAATCACCTGGATCACCTGTTGAGAAAGAAAACAAGTAGAAGATAGAATAAACAACAGGACGATGATCTATGGGAATATAACAATAAAACCAAAATATTAAACATTATTGTGCAGCACATAAGATCAACAGAACACAGTGTGTTTTGAGGTAGGAGCCAAAAAGGGTGTAGTTTGTGTGTGTGATCACCCGTGTGTACACCTGTGAGCATGGACGCGCTTGTATTTAAAAGGTTCCTTCATGTAATGATCTGCTAGAGGGTGTGGGGGGGCCATAGCCCCGTCCACCAGGGCATGAAGCAGGTATGGAGGAGATCAAAACTCCCGACATCCAGAGGTTGGCATGTTGACATTTTTGAAGAGGCCGGAGGTTATTAATGTTTTTGGAGTTACTGGATTTATGATAATTGTGTTGCTCTCTGTTTGTGATTATGACGGGTATTATGTTGACTGTGGGAGAGAGAGGTCCAAGTCCAGAGTTTTTGTGTATTACTGTTAAAAGTTGAACAGATATAGGAGCTGGGACCAGGGGGACATCAGTCAGTGGCGGATAGATCAGCAGGTAATGTCGGTTTGAGTAATGACAGGGCGGTGTGCGGGAGTGCTGTACACCAAATGGTAAATTGGCGGACAGCAGACGGCATCCCCAGGCGTTGAGGTGGAGCCCGTCTGCCCCAAAAAGATGCCTCCTCTCCCAGAAGGCATCAAAATTGTTAATAAAACCCACACCATGGGAGACACAGGGGGAGGAAAGCCAGGTGTTAAGGCTGAGCAGACGGCTGAAATGGCCTATCCCTCTGCCTTCTGATATCCTTTGTTCCAGCTCGATCACTTTTTGGCTCAGGTTGATGCAGCTTTCACAACTGGATGTTGAGGTAAGTGGTGCCATGACTCACGCAGTATTTGACAGTATTTGTTCGCTGCACCTCGTTCACAAAGGCGCTGAGCTGCTTCAGTGGCTTCTCTATCAATGCAACCAAGCTGTGTGTATAGTTTCACTGTGACAGTAAAATGTAACTGGATGTTGGCAAAGATGCTCTTTATTTCAAGCTTCATTCTGGATTAAAATGTTGAAGGACTGACTTACACTGTCTTTGTGTCTTTGTTTTGAAGCAGAGCGACACAGATGGATCCAGTTCTCAACCCTGTCGTCACTGTGGTGGTGGGAAAGAGTTTCGCTGTGACCTTTGTGGAAAAACTTACAGTAATCAAAAGAGCCTGAAAATACATCAACGTAGACACACTGGAGACAAAATGAACTACTGCAAAGAATGTGGGAGCGGCTTCCCCACTATAAGTGAATTAAAAAACCATGAACTTTGTCACAGTGGGGTTAAAAAGCACATCTGTGACCAGTGTGGGTCATCCTACACCTCTGCAGGTGAGCTTAATAGACACAAACGAGTCCACCCAAGAGAGAAACCATACAAGTGCAGACACTGTGACAGAAGTTTCTCGTACTCAGGGAGTCGTAACAATCATGAACGTACACACATTGAAGGGAACTTCAGCTGTGATCAGTGTGACAAAAGTTTCGGTAAGCTCAGTTCATACTCCAAACACAAACAATCCCACGCTGCAAATAAATTGTTTCACTATTACCAATGTGCAAAAACATTCACTTCATTATCTGCTCTGAGCAAACATCAGCGTGATCATGAAATCACTCCCATCACTGGATCACAATGAATCTGAAGAGACAGAAAGATCCTCTTCTGGTTTCAGGGTCAGAGGTCTGAAAAAACAGATAAACAGATTTATTAACTATCTACAGCAGCAGTCCCCAGCCTTTTTTGCGCCACGGACTGGTTTAATGTCAGACAATATTTTCATGGACTGACTTTTAAGGCGGATAAATACAACAAAATAAAATGATACGACCAAGACAAACACTGGAATTTTGTAAATAAAATAATAAACGTGAATTCACCGTGTAATCGTGTAACTTTATTAGCAGCGTCCTCCGGAAATGCGCCCACAAGATTGAGAGCAACATCCTCCTCTCTGCCCCTTAATGCTCTCTGGTCACTATGGTAACATGTAGATGTTTCTTTCAAAATAAGACACACAACTACAACATGGGGAAAAGACCCAGGCAAAGAGAGTTAATGAAAACCATAAATTTCACGCCCAAGCCTCAACTCTCGCGGCCCGGTACCAAACAACTCATGGACTGGTACCGGTCCATGGCCTGGGGCTTGGGGACCGCTGAACATGGTTTAACATTCCACATTGTATACAAGACTTACAGGCAAATACAGAAACTAATTTCAGTGTGTTTTTCTTTTTAAGTTTAAAACATATCTTAAGTGGTAAGACAATGAATTTTACTCTGACTGTCCATGTTATATAGCAGTATCCATTTTATCATGCATGTATGCTACTTTTTTCTGCTGACTGTAAATGTTTTTCTTTTGTATTCATGAAATAAACTAGACTTTCACAGTTTACGTTTTTTACTGTTTCTGCTTTTGTTCACTCCAAGTTGGACAAAAACCCACAGACAGGCAGAGTAAACTAACAATGTGAAGCAATCACAGACTGTGTATTAAATGGAAAATGGCCTGTATTTGTATAGCGCTTTACTTAGTCCCTAAGGACCCCAAAGTGCTTTACACTACATACAGTCCACCCATTCACAAACACATTCACACACTGGTGATGGGAAACAACATTGTAGCCACAGTTGCCCTGGGGCGCACTGACACTGATTAGCAGAGATGGGCAGTAACGCGTTACTGTAATCTGATTACTTTTTTCAAGTAACGAGTAAAGTAAGGGATTACTATTGCAAAAACGGTAATTAGATTACCGTTACTTTCCCGTAGTAACGCTGCGTTTCTGCGTTACTAAAACGGTGATTTCTTTGCGATAATGTCTCATGACAGTGACGTAAGCGAGTGCGCCGTTGGTGACAACAGCTGTGTGCAGATCAACAATGGATCACATATCGATTGCGGGAGAGAGTATGAGCGTGCAGCGTTTAAAGCGTGGAAGTATTGACCTTACTTTGAGTTTGATTCCATAAAAAGTGACAAAAACATTAGTGTCCATCGTGTGTGGGAAGAAAACTTCTTTTTACAGCGAAAAAACCCCTAAACTTCCAAGCAAGCACCGAGTAGCTACGACGTAATGGGAAACTCACAGAGAAACTCGCGGATTCTTCCACTGACCGCGGCACACCTGCACCAGGGTAAACCTCCGCCTACCCTACTCCTGCTTTACAGGTGAAAATAGAGCAACAGGACCGCTGAGTCTTTGACTTTATTTATTTTCTGCTGTGTTTTACTTGCATCTATTTGAAAGACTGAGTGTAAACACACAAAATATTTTATTTTATGTGCTGGAATGTGCAGAAAATAGGTTTAAATGTTAAACTAATTTATTCAAGTCAGAGAATGGTGCATATAATTACATTTTTGCTTGATGCATAAAGTTAAAAGATTAAAACTAATAAAACAAGTTTTAAAAAGAGACTTTTCCATTTGATTACATTTTGTATGATGGATTATGTAGAAAAAGTAGAATTGGGCTGAAAGATCTATCGCTTTATCACCTCTTCAGGGTGTAAATCATGTTTTTAAAAAGTAACTAAGTAATTAATTACTTTTGAAAATAAGTAATCAGTAAAGTAACGGGATTACTTTTTGGGGAAGTAATCAGTAATTAGTTACTGATTACTTTTTTCAAGTAACTTGACCAACACTGCTGATTAGTACCTTGTTTTTCATAAACACAAACAGGTGACTGAGAGAAATGTCTTTGTTATCCACTTTGATCATTCTGAACATTGAAGGAGGTTTGTTCAAGAGTCACACTTTGTGTATTTCCTTAAGTTAGAACATAATAATGTTGGATATAACTATTTCAATTGATCTTCCCTTCGTGGTTTTGATGTGAAATGTTGTTAAACCATGTGTCAACTTGTGTTAGCATGACAGCAGATCATTCTGATGTACTTGTAAGAAGACTTAATGAAAAGGAAACTGACCCTGAACTAATTAAAAGCAGGTCACAGCTGAGTCAAAGGGTAATAAAAATAAGGCCATGCTGTGTCCAGCGTCTAAAAAAATTCAGGAGACTAATTTGCCATGAAGTATTTCTGGAAAAACTGTACTAATATATTTTAATTACTCAAGAAATAATATTTGATTAAAAGCTAATGGCCATGAATGTGTTTCAGGGAAAACTGAGGATTACTGCATTCTTTGCTCTATGTTAGATGCTGACGCTGACCGCAGCATGATTTAAAAAAACACACAAAGTGTTTACCAAACAGAATATGAGGTTTTGATTTTTCCTTTGCAGGTGCAGTGTGAATCTCGCCAATGATGGAAATATTTTGAGTGTGCAAAATATAAAGTCAGCAACCAAGAATATACATACAGAAAATGTAAGGAAAACATATAACTGTCATGATCGGGGGAAACGTGCAAACTAAACACAGTAATTCGGCGTGCCCGTGTGGTGTGCTGGCTAGACCCAAACGCAGGGAAGGCTAGTGATGGGTTGGGACAGGCACGCAGTTACTCTAGTAACGATCGGTGCACAAAGCACGGCTTTGGAACCGATGTTACAGATGAAGAGCGAACGGAGTGTCAACAGTTTCAGCGGAAGAAGCAGAGAGACAAATGCTTTTTCTGAAGGAGGAAGGGCTGTGTTTTGGTTGCTTAGGTGCTGGGCACATAAGTAAGGACTGTGCTAAGCGTTTGACATGTAGGACATGTGGTAAAGGTCATACCACTGTCCTCCATATTGATAACAATGGTTTAAGTCCAGAGTCCTTTGGAGAGCCCTCCTTTTCAAAGAATGTACTCCTATGAAACTATGGAACTCCTATGAAAATTTGTGGTCATACAGGGGCCGGAAGAGACAGCGGTTTTCTTTCCATTCTGCCAGTTCAAATAAAGTCTGTTAAAGGTAGTCATGTCATTAGGCATGGGTATTGTTTAGGTTTTATCCGGTGCCAAACCGGTACTTTTGAAACTGTGCCGGTGCCTAAACAGTGCTCAAACCGGTGCTTAAAAAATGGAGAACACAAACTTTGTCCAAAAACCTCTCATGTTTAGCTGTTTTTTTGGTAAAAAGATAACAATGTTAGCCTTTTCTGCAGCTATGGGGCATATATGGTATCACTCTTGGCTGGAAGCAGTGCTTAAACAATGGAAAAAACACAAACCTTGTCCAAAAATAATAACGGATTGCATTTATATAGTGCTTTTCGGGACCCCTCAAAGCACTTTACAATTCCACTATTCATTCGCTCTCACATTCATACACTGGTGAAGGCAAACTACAGTTGTAGCCACAGCTGCCCTGGGGCAGACTGACTGAAGCGAGGCTGCCATATTGCGCCATCGGCCCCTCTGGCCATCACCAGTAGGCGGTAGGTAGAGTGTCTTGCCCAAGGACACAACGACTGAGACTGTCTGAGCTGGGGCTCGAACCGGCAAACTTCCGATTACAAGACAAACACCTAACTCATGAGCCATGATCGCATCTCATGTTTAACTGTTTTGCTCTTTTTCTTTGGCCTTTCTTTTGGCCAGGGTGAAGGGAGTATCTGCCATCAAACAAGAAGACAGCCGCATGTAACTACGACGGTGTTTGCTACTTTACCTTACATGCATTACTGTAATAACGTGGTTAGCCTACTCAACGTAATTTACACATGACCAACATGACCCCCGCTGTCTTTCGCTACTCAGGTTAAATATGATATACAAGTCACTCGGATAACTTAAAAAAGTAATTGTTGGACTTTTTTATGTGTTTTATTTGTACCGGAATAAATCGGTTTGGCTGAGATCAAAGATATTAGATTAGATTAGATTAAATAAAACTTTAGTAATCCATCAGGTGGGTTCCTCTGGGATTTTGACACAGCTGAATGAACGTCAAACAGAAAACTGATTAAACAAGTGTGAGACTGTCAAGAATTTACGCCAGTGTCCTCGTATATTTTAGATAGCAAGGAACAACGGCACACTGTGGTGTCACAGCTGGTGACGCAAATCTGAAGGCTAGATGTAACAGAGTTAGAAAATAGCTTAATGAATTTCCTCAAAATTGATGTGCTTTGTGAATAGTTGGAGCCACCTGGTGGACAGACACAGCAACTGCAACTGTTAAGGTTCCAAATTGCTGCACAGCGCATGCGTCAGCAAAGGAGAAAAACTCCCAAGCTGGTGGTAGGTGCTAGTGAGCGATACTGTTGTCAATTTTGTAATTGTATTAATGAAAACATTCTTATAGTGGTAATTGTCAACATGTATTTTGATTGTAAGCAGTACTAGCATGTATCCTGAAAGTTACAGGCATTTTGATGCATGGGTAGTAACTTTATTCACGAGTAGCATTTTAAATTAGCATGCTAAGCTAATACTCGTTAGCTAGTCAGGTGCTTTTTGATTTGCACTCTCATTTTTTTCTCTGATTTTTTTCTCCTCCCCTTTGTGAGTGTGGACGCTTCATCTCTTTGCTCTTGAATGCTTTGCTTCTTATATTGATTTTTATTGATTTTTATGCTGATTTTTTCCCTTTTTTCCGTGTGAGCTTACCTGCGATAACTTCTGGACACTTGTAGATCATTAGGACTAGAGTGTTCTTAACAGTAACAGCAACATTTTATGGTTACCTTGTCCTCAGCGCTCCGTGTGTCTGTGGCCTAGACACAGCTGAAGCCTGATTACAGCGTCTGGGCACCGAGCAGCCTCAATAGCCTGGAAAGGTGCTAACCGCTAGGCTAACTAGCAACAAGATGCCTTCCCTCTCCACAGATGACTACCACAGCCTCCTACAGAAGATTGCAGTACTGGAGACAAAAATTCATCGCTTAGAAGTAAACGTGGAGGTAAATGGACTGTGTGGAAATGAAACAACCTTGCCTTTGATTCAAAACAATGGCGATGAGCAAGCTAGTACACAGCTAAGGAGCACAGATAACATGACCAAGAAAGTAGACTCTGTGCATTATTATAAATCCTCAAGTGATAATCCCCCCTTAGACTGTCTTGGTGCAAAACCAAGACATAAATCATGTCTCCTGGAAGGGGGAGGACGTATCACAGGCAGGGCACAGCGAGCTGAAATCTCCGAAACCGACTGGCCTTCACTTCCTACGAGACAGAGAAGCTCTTCTACCCCTGTATACGGGAGGAAACAGGACTGGACAACCGTGAATAGGAAGGTTAACAACAAACCTCCAAAACAACTGAATGTGAAACTGCAGAACAGATTTGCTCCACTATCAAAGGACCCTGGATCTATATCGGACAACCATCCATCTAAAAGCAGCGAAATAAGGTCTGAAAATCTGTTGAAAAGTGAAAGGCCACAGGGAAAGCTAAAGGCTAGGCCTGAAACTCTGATTGTGGGTGACTCTGCCGTAAAGGATGTACAAAGGATGTGCGGTAAGAACACTAAAGTCCTCTGCTTTCCTAACGATATGGTCAACAACCTGAAGGAGAGAATTCTTCAAATTGCAGATGAATATCCAACTGTGACAAACATTGTTCTGCATACAGGGTCAAACGATGTGTCCAAACAACAGTCGGAGGTTCTGAAACGGGACTTTACTGGATTATTAAATACTGTAAACTCTCTGAATGCAGCTGTATTCATCAGTGGACCTGTACCGCCGGTCAGAGGAGACGACGAGAGATTCAGCAGGTTGTTTACACTGAATAAATGGCTTATATCAGCATGTGCTGACCACTCAGTGCACTTTATCGACAACTTTAATATTTTTTGGGAACGCAGGCATCTGTTTTAACAAGTCAGGGGTGAAACTGTTCACCTCCAACTTGTTTTATTCCATACGTCATCCATCCGTGCTTGGTGCCAAGGCTGAGATAAACGAGGAGTTATCTCATAAAGAGGAACAAACAGTACTCCAAGAACAGACAAAGCCCAGCAGAAACCTTGAGGAGGAGCTCCATCTGCCCCCACCCGGGAAGAGCCTCAGAAAGGAGAGACATCTGAGGCAAGAAGAGGGGTCCCTATTTGCCTCCAACTCTCTCAACAACACCAACGACCAGGACAGGGGACCACGACCTTCCCCAGTCCCCCAAACCCCTGACAGGCCATCACCCTCCTCCCCCTCCCTTTCTCCCTCCTCCCCACACCTGAAATTCACTGAGGAGATGATGGAGCGGGTCAATGCTGGGCTCAGATCTACCCCCGTCCCAATCCCTTTTTGTCCCCCATAAACCCCCCACCAGAGCGGCCAAAGGTTTGCCATCGAGCCCCACCCTCAACAGAGCAATCGAAGTCACATTGCCCAGCCTCGCCCCCCTTAGTTCCTCTTCATGCCCTGTCTCCGCAGTCTGATGCGTGATGTGTGAAGGGTCCGGGCTGTGAGGATTATGGCAGTGATGACTTTTCCCAGGAGAAGCTGGGACCCTGTTTACTAGAAGGTTTTAAAATTTCTGTACTTTTAGGTGACAGGAGACATGTGGCCTGGTCAAAACACAGAGAGCTGCACTCTAAAAGATCTTTAAACATAGTAAACATACCTTGTGTGCCACAGACTGCTCCCAAACACGAGGGGACAAGTAATACCTCTAAAACACTTAAGTTGGCTTTATTAAACATTAGATCTCTAGCTGGGAAAACATTTTTAATTAATGATTTAATCACTGAGCACAGCCTTGATTTTATGTTTTTAACTGAAACTTGGTTGGACCAAAGTAACAGTGGAGCTGTTCTCATCGAGACGACCCCTCCTAACTACAGTTTTATCAGTGAGGCCAGGGTGAGCAGGAGAGGAGGAGGGGTTGCTGTCTTATTTAATGAATCATTTCAATGTAAGCAGCTATCTCCTGGAATTTTTCAGTCTTTTGAATATGTGGCTTTACAGCTGAAGGCCCCATCCAAAGTTGTGTTTCTTAATGTTTACAGGCCTCCCAAATACTGCACATACTTTTTTAATGACCTTAGTGAACTGCTGTCTGTGATCTGTGTTGATTTTGACTGTGTAATTATTGCTGGGGATTTTAATATTTATGTGGACAACCCTCAGGACAAAGGGACTAAAGACCTGAGTAACACTCTGGGCAACTTTGGGCTGACTCAGCATGTAACAGAGGCCACACATAATAGAGGACACACTCTTGACCTACTGATCTCCAAAGGCCTGAGCATTTCAAAGGTTACTGTGTCTGATCTGGGCCTGTCTGATCATTACTGTGTTTTCTTTGAAAGTAAAATCTCAGCCCACACAAATATATCAACAACAGTGATCACAAAACGGTGTATAACTGAACACAGTAGTGCAATTTTTAACCAGGTCTTCCCATTAACACCTGACCTGTCCAGAGGGTCAGTCAATGAGCTCGTCAATAGCTTCAATGCTAAAATGTTAAATGTAATGGACACTATTGCTCCCATTAAGGTGAAGGTTATCTCTGGAAGGAAAAAGTCTCCATGGAGAAACTCCACACTGGTGAAAAATGAAAAAAGAGAGTGTAGGAAAGCTGAGCGCAGATGGAGAAAAACAAACCTCCAGGTTCATTATGACATTTATAAAGAGAAACTTCACAATTATAATTTACAACTGAGGAATGCAAGGAGGTCCTACTTCTCTGACATCATCACTAAAAACAGCCATAATGCTCGGGTCTTATTTTCTACAGTTGACAGGCTAACAAACCCTCCTGTGTCAGTGGCAGCTGAACTTCATTCGACCATGGCCTGCAATGACTTTGCCAAATTCTTCACTGAAAAAATCCAAAAAATTAGACAAGCAATTGTTACATCAACAGCAGATCCAGGATATGTACTGTGTCCACCAAAAAACTGTTTAAACACCATGAAACAGTTTCAACCTATTAACAGCAAAGACCTGGAGGACATCTTAGGTCAACTGAACTCCTCCTCCTGCTGTTTAGATGTCCTGCCAACAAGTTTTTTCAAAAAGGTCTCAAAGACTTTAGAGTCAGACCTGTTACAGATCGTCAACTTTTCTTTATTATCAGGTGTGTTTCCAGAATCACTAAAAACTGCTGTAATCAAACCTATACTGAAAAAGGACAATCTTGACAAGACACAAATGAACAACTACAGGCCGATCTCAAATCTCCCGTTTTTAAGTAAGATCATTGAAAAAGCAGTTTCTCAACAGCTCAGTTACTTCTTAAAACAGAATAATTGCTACGATGCCTTCCAGTCAGGTTTTAGACAGAACCACAGCACTGAAACTGCTCTGACCAAAGTGTTTAATGACATATGTCTGAATACAGACAGTGGAAAAATGTCAGTCTTAGTTTTACTGGATCTCAGTGCAGCATTTGATACAGTTGACCACAACATATTACTCAAACGACTGGAGAACTGGACAGGTCTTTCAGGAACTGTACTAAACTGGTTCAAAACATACGTAGAAAACAGGAAATACTTTGTATCAATAGGTAACTTCACATCTGAGCAGACAAGTATCACATGTGGAGTTCCCCAAGGTTCCATCTTGGGACCCCTTCTGTTTAACATCTACATGCTCCCACTGGCACAGATTATAAACAACAACAAAATAAACTATCACAGCTATGCAGATGACACACAAATATATATCACAATGTCACCAGGAGACCGAGGCCCTGTACAGGCTCTTGGTAAATGCATTGAGGAAATCAATGACTGGTTGTGCCACAATTTTCTCCAGCTAAACAAAAACAAAACTGAGGTAATAGTTTTTGGCGCCAAAGAAAAACTATTACAGGTCACCAGAGAACTTCAATCTATACACCTAAAAACCACAAACCAGGCGAGAAATTTGGGTGTAGTGATGGATGCAGACCTAAACTTAGAAAAACACATTAAGACAATAACAAAATCAGCTTACTATCACCTCAAGAATATATCAAGGATAAAAGATCTGATGTCTCAACAGGACCTGGAAAAACTAGTCCATGCATTCATCTTTAGTAGGCTTGATTACTGTAACAGCATCTTTACAGGTCTACCTAAAAAATCAGTCAGACAACTACAGCTCATTCAGAACTCTGCTGCTCGAGTCCTCACTAAGACCAAAAAAGTGGACCACATCAGTCCAGCTCTGAGGTCCTTACACTGGCTGCCTGTCCGTCAGAGGATAGACTTTAAAGTTCTGATGCTGGCCTATAAAGCTCTGAATGGTTTAGGACCAAAATACATCAATGACCTCCTGACCCAGTATGAACCTTCCAGATCCCTCAGGTCATCTGGATCCGGTCTTTTATCAGTTCCCAGAGTCAGAACCAGACACGGAGAAGCTGCATTCAGCTTTTATGCTCCTTATATCTGGAACAAACTCCCAGAAAGCCTCAGATCAGCTGAAACACTCAGTTTATTTAAATCCAGGTTGAAGACTCACCTGTTCTCAGCTGCATTTGAATAAAGCACCAAATCCACACTTTAAGCTTAAATTTCAAAACTTACATTTAACTACTGATTTTATCTACTGTTCTGATTTTATCTGTTTTGATTTTATATACTGTTGTTTGTTGTTTGTTTGTTAATTAGTTAGTTAGTTTATTTGCTTGTTTTAATCAATTTTAAATCATGCTTTTTATTTGTTCTTGTTTCTAATGTCTCTGTAAAGCACTTTGAATCACCTTGTTGTTGAATTGTGCTATACAAATAAACTTGCCTTGCCTTGCCTTGCCTTGCCTTGCACTCAGCTCTAATGCTTCTCTATGAGATTGTAATTGTTCTAATTCTTTTTAACAGAACTGAATGTTGCAGTTGCTTTGCACACTGTTAATGACAACTGTGTGCTGTTTTCTTTGTACCAGGTAGGCGCTGTTAAGTATAAGTTTTAATTGATGCTGTTGTATAGGAAAAAAATGATGAACAATGATGATTGTTTTATAATAGAAAATCTGTTTTTATATGTTATTGTTGTTGTTGGTTAGGAAAAAGGAGAAAAATAAATAAATAATACCACTACTATACAATCACAGGTTTGGTTTCAGCCAGAACTTTTAAAAGAAAGACTTTGATAATAATAATGTACACTTTTATTGATCCCCGTGGGGAAATTCTTCTCTGCATTTAACCCATTTACTCAGTGAAGCAGTGGGCAGCCACCAGTGCAGCGCCCGGGGAGCAGCGTGTGGGGATGGTACCTTGCTCAAGGGTACCTCAGGGTAGCCGTTCAGGGGATTCGAACCCCTGACCTTGCGATCATGGGGCAACCGCTCTACCTACTGAGCTATCCCTGCCCCCCTTTGTTGATGTTATGTTGTATATGTTATGTTTGGAAAGAAAAAAAAGGAAAAGAAACTCCCAAGCTGGTGAACTGAATGTTGCAGTTGCTTTGCACACTGTTAATGAAGACTGTGTGCTGTTTTCTTTTTACCAGTTGCCAGAATAAAGAGGGAGCCCAGAGTAAGGGCAAGTCCAGCGTTGCAGTGCCGTCCTTTCTACATGGGCATATCACACCACTTGCACAATAGACTCACAGATCAGCAACAGCTACATAGACTGTTCCATTTCACAGCCTCGCATTTCCGGCCTTCTCAGTCTTCAAAGGATCCTGCCCACATAGACCGCGAAGGCTGGGTCCTCCGAACAATGCGGCTTATGTTTTGGGATACAGCTACTGAGCCTTGCAATGTTCACACGCCACCATGTTGGATGATGCCATTGCTCTAACACTGTGTATAAATGTAACACGGTTTTATTTTAAAGCTTTACTTTGCGGATGGATTTAAAATTTGTATTTTATTGCACAAATCATTATTTAAGGACAGAATGCTTTATTTCCAGGTGTGTGACGCTTGTGATCGTCCATAAGATTCGCTCCAGGGTGTCACATTGATACAGAGACTAGTGTGAGGCTGTTCCAATTCTCAGCACCGCTCGTCTCTTTTCCTGAGTCCTTAGCAATTCTCCTTCCAAAAAGGACGTTTTAATCAAGGAAAAGGAAATGAGCCGAGGAAAAGGAAAGAGGAGATACTTTTGGAACACACCCCACCTACTCACGATGTATAGTCGAGTCACGTGACCACACAGTAACAAACCACAGCAGAGTCGGACAAATTGGGGCGGAGCAAATGTGTGCAGGAGAGGAGTCGAGCAGAGAGAGCTGCTTTTTCATGAAACGGGAGTAAAGTAGTGAACTTAGAGGAGAGAAACAAATTAAAGTATCGATCATAAACCACTACCAACGTCCTGATCGATATCTGCATCGATCTGCCCACCCTTGTCTCCTGGATCGTAGCTGAGATCAGCGTGAGCCACGTGGGTCTCTGCTCCCTGATCTGTTTCCTGTGTTTGGAAAGAGTTCCGGCTTCATCGCGGAGTTTCTCTCGGTTTGTGGGCTCATCTAAAGGTAAGCACCGAGCTAACTTTACTGTGAGTTCAGTTCATGTTGAGTTTAGCTCCTGAATGAGGTCTTCTGCTGCTCTCCTCGGTGTCTGTTCACAGTTTATTGTGAACATGTTGAGAGAAGAGTGAGAGAGTGTTTGGAGAAAAACACCAACTAATCATTAGCTCAGCATGCTGGGAGAAGTTGAGCTTTCGCTCACAGAAAGTTTGAGCATAATAACTGTGAGTCTGTGAGAAAGAGGTAGGTTAGAGGGTGACAGGTCGCCTAGCAACAGAGGCTTCAGTAAGGGGAAGTTAAGAAATAGGAAGTATAGAGCTGCAGCGCCATATTAATAGAACACAGGAAACCAGAGGGAAAAAGCGGAACCAAGTAACACACACACATTACTCAGACCAGAAGGAGTTGTTTTGATCGAAACTGTGTGTGTGACGTGTAGCAGAACTATATATACAGTGGGGCAAAAAAGTATTTAGTCAGCCACCGATTGTGCAAGTTCCCCCACCTAAAATGATGACAGAGGTCAGTAATTTGCACCAGAGCTACACTTCAACTGTGAGAGACAGAATGTGAAAAAAAAATCCATGAATCCACATGGTAGGATTTGTAAAGAATTTATTCGTAAATCAGGGTGGAAAATAAGTATTTGGTCAATAACAAAAATACAACCCAATACTTTGTAACATAACCTTTGTTGGCAATAACAGAGGTCAAACGTTTACTATAGGTCTTTACCAGGTTTGCACACACAGTAGCTGGTATTTTGGCCCATTCCTCCATGCAGATCTTCTCGAGAGCAGTGATGTTTTGGGGCTGTCGCCGAGCAACACGGACTTTCAACTTCCGCCACAGATTTTCTATGGGGTTGAGGTCTGGAGACTGGCTAGGCCACTCCAGGACTTTCAAATGCTTCTTACGGAGCCACTCCTTTGTTGCCCGGGCGGTGTGTTTTGGATCATTGTCATGTTGGAAGACCCAGCCTCGTTTCATCTTCAAAGTTCTCACTGATTGAAGGAGGTTTTGGCTCAAAATCTCACGATACATGGCCCCATTCATTCTGTCCTTAACACGGATCAGTCGTCCTGTCCCCTTGGCAGAAAAACAGCCCCATAGCATGATGTTTCCACCCCCATGCTTCACAGTAGGTATGGTGTTCTTGGGATGCAACTCAGTATTCTTCTTCCTCCAAACACGACGAGTTGAGTTTATACCAAAAAGTTCTACTTTGGTTTCATCTGACCACATGACATTCTCCCAATCCTCTGCTGTATCATCCATGTGCTCTCTGGCAAACTTCAGACGGGCCTGGACATGCACTGGCTTCAGCAGCGGAACACGTCTGGCACTGCGGGATTTGATTCCCTGCCGTTGTAGTGTGTTACTGATGGTGACCTTTGTTACTTTGGTCCCAGCTCTCTGCAGGTCATTCACCAGGTCCCCCCGTGTGGTTCTGGGATCTTTGCTCACCGTTCTCATGATCATTTTGACCCCACGGGATGAGATCTTGCGTGGAGCTCCAGATCGAGGGAGATTATCAGTGGTCTTGTATGTCTTCCATTTTCTGATGATTGCTCCCACAGTTGATTTTTTCACACCAAGCTGCTTGCCTATTGTAGATTCACTCTTCCCAGTCTGGTGCAGGTCTACAATACTTTTCCTGGTGTCCTTCGAAAGCTCTTTGGTCTTGGCCATGGCGGAGTTTGGAGTCTGACTGTTTGAGGCTGTGGACAGGTGTCTTTTATACAGATGATGAGTTCAAACAGGTGCCATTCATACAGGTAACGAGTGGGGGACAGAAAAGCTTCTTACAGAAGACGTTACAGGTCTGTGAGAGCCAGAGATTTTCCATGTTTGAGGTGACCAAATACTTATTTTCCACCCTAATTTACGAATAAATTCTTTACAAATCCTACCATGTGAATTCATGGATTTTTTTTTCACATTCTGTCTCTCACAGTTGAAGTGTACCTCTGGTGCAAATTACTGACCTCTGTCATCATTTTAGGTGGGGGAACTTGCACAATCGGTGGCTGACTAAATACTTTTTTGCCCCACTGTATACCCATTCTGGCTTCTAATGCTTTCAGACCTGAGCTTGTGTTAGTGTGACAGGCCTCAATTTCCGGAAATATCTTTATTTTTTTTAGCTTGACCACTCTGAGTCCAGTCTTTCTCTGTCGCCAAAAGAATTCAAAAGAACGGAATTTAATAAGGCTGACACACTGACTGAAGACATTTAGTTTGAGTGGTCCTGACTCTTGGTGGCGCTGTCACTTGGTGTTCGCTCGCTCTGCGGTATAGTATCACTTCCTGTTCCTGCTCAAACACAGTGGTGTTTCTGAGTAGCTTATTTGCTTACCAATTTAATTAACAACTTTTAAATACATTCTTTTTCATAGTATAATCTTCACGTGCTTCATCCGAAGCACACTTTCTGTGTACTCACTACCTAATTTATAGCCAAAGTATTCACTCACTTTCTCTGTACTGTTTCGCTAGCTTAGCCTAGCTCGTAGCCGACTCGTTAGCACCATGGCTACTTCACCTGTCCCTCCTGCTCTTTCTTGCTCATTCAATTCAATTCAATTTTATTTATATAACGCCAAATCACAACAAAAGTCGCCTCAAACCCAACAATCATATGACCCCCTATGAGCAAGCACTTTGGCGATAGTGAGAAGGAAAAACCCCCTTTTAACAGGAAGAAACCTCCGGCAGAACCAGGCTCAGGGAGGGGCGGCCATCTGCTGCGACCGGTTGGGGTGAGAGAAGGAAGACAGGATAAAGACATGCTGTGGAAGAGAGACAGAGGTTAATAACAGATATGATTCAATGCAGAGAGGTCTGTGTCAGATGTTTAGTTACTCCTCGGCCTCCTTTAGCAATAATGATATCTGTAACAAATGTAGTGTATTTGCAGCTCTGGAGGCCAGGATTACTGAATTGGAGACTCTGCTTCGCACCCTTCATTCACCCATAGCTAGCCAGGCCCCTGTAGCTGGTGCAGCCGAAGATGGCGTAGGCCCCGCTAGCTGTTCCCCGGCAGACCCCAAGCAGCTGGGGAAAGATGGCGGCTGGGTGATGGTGAGGAGGAAGCATAGTCCTAAACAGAAGCCCCAGGTACACCGTCTAACCGTTTTCCCCCACTCGGCGACACACCCGCCGGGGGTCAAACTCTGGTAATTGGTGATTCTGTTCTCAGACACGTGAAGCTAGAGACACCGGCAACCATAGTCAATTGTCTTCCAGGGGCCAGAGCAGGCGACATTGAAGGAAATTTAAAACTGCTGGCTAAGGGTAAACATAACTTCAGTAAAATCATAATTCACGTCGGCAGTAATGAAACCCGGTTACGCCAATCGGAGGTCACTAAAATCAATATTGAATCGGTGTGCAACTTTGCCAAAACAATGTCGGACTCTGTAGTTTTCTCTGATCCCCTCCCCAATCAGACCAGGAGTGACATGTTTAAATGGTAGGTCTGAGATCTCTAGATTATTGCTGAGAAAGAAAGAAGAAAACAAGCAGAAGAGAACAAGAGTAATAGAATAAACAACATCACAATGATATATGGGAATATGACAGTAAATACTAAATATTAAACATTATTGTGCAGCACATAAGATCAACAGAACACAGTGTGCTTTGAGGTAGGAGCCAAAAAGGGTGTAGTTTGTGGGTGTGATCACCCGTGTGTACACCTGTGAGCATGGACGCGCTTGTTTTTTTAAAAGGTTCCTTCATGTAATGATCTACTAGAGGGTGTGGGGGGGGGGCCACAGCCCCGTCCTCCAGGGCATGAAGCAGGTATGGAGGAGATCAAAACTCCAGACATCCAGAGGCCCCCAGAACACAAGAGACCAAGGAAGACCAACAGAGGGGCAGCCGCGCCACTGTCCCAGAAAGAGCTGAGGAGAGTCCCAGATGAGGGCTCACTCAGCAGCCGCGGAGCAGAAGCCCGGGGGAGTTGCAGTGACGCGCCCGTGAGCTCCGCCGGCAGCCAGCCGTGCCTGAGTGACCGAGCCCCAGGCCGAGAGGCCGGGGGCACCCCACCTCCGAAGTGGCCCGAGCCAGCCCCAGGCTCCAGGCCCCGATAAGCGGCCGTCAAGGAGTGAGCCGGTGTGTACCTGGACGCCCACCCCCGGACACAAAGAACCACCAACGCACCGACACCTGAGGGAGTCCGCCACTGGCAGGGGAAGTGGTGGTAGGGGGAGATAGGCCTCCAAACCTTGGAGGGCCTGAGATGTCCCCAGAGAGGTGGCGCCTGACACCCAACCTGACATATAGACACAGAAATACAGGCACACACATATACAAACATCCATTCCCACCCTCATGCTCTCATGAATGACTTAGTTAGAATGACTCTCCCCCGAGTCATTCTAACTACCAGAAATCTCGAAGCACAGGCCGAGCGGGCGGTGTGGCAGCAATTTTTCACACCAGCCTATTAATTAATGAAAGACCAAGACAGACTTTTAATTCATTTGAAAGCCTGATGCTTAACATTGTTCACCCCAGCTGTGAAACTCAGAAACCAGTCTTACTTGTTATCATCTATCGTCCACCTGGGCCTTACACAGAGTTTCTGTCTGATTTCTCAGACTTTATATCTAATTTAGTTCTGAGCTCAGATAAAATAATTATTGTGGGTGATTTTAACATCCATGTAGATGCTAAAAATGACAGCCTCAACATGGCATTTAATCTGTTATTAGACTCAATTGGTTTCTCTCAAAATGTAAAAGAACCCACCCACCACTTTAATCACACTCTGGATCTTGTTTTAACATATGGCATAGAAACTGAACATTTAACAGTGTTTCCTGAAAACCCTCTCCTGTCTGATCATTTCCTGATAACATTTACATTTACAATAATTGATTACACAGCGGTAGAGAGTAGACTTTATCAAAGTAGATGTCTTTCTGAAAGCGCTGTAACTAAGTTTAAGAATATAATCCACCCACTGTTATCATCTTCAATGCCCTGTACCAACACAGAGCAGAGCAGCTATCTGAACGCTACCCCAACAGAGGTCGATTATCTTGTTAATAATTTCACCTCCTCACTACGTACGACTCTGGATACTGTAGCTCCAGTGAAAACGAAGGTCTCTAATCAGAAGTACCTGACTCCGTGGTATAATTCTCAAACACATACCCTAAAGCAGATGACTCGTAATCTGGAGAGGAAATGTCACAAATTTAGAGGATCATCATTTTGCCTGGAGAAATAGTTTGCTGCTTTATAAGAAAGCCCTCCGCAAAGCCAGAACATCTTACTATTCATCACTGATTGAAGAAAATAAGAACAACCCTAGGTTTCTCTTCAGCACTGTAGCCAGGCTGACAAACAGTCAGAGCTCTTTTGAGCCAACCATCCCTTTAACGTTAACTAGTAATGACTTCATGAACTTCTTCACAAATAAAATTTTTATCATTAGAGAAAAAATTACCAATAATCATCCCACAGATGTAATATTAGCTACAGCTACTCTTAGTACCATTGATGTTAAGTTAGACTCTTTTTCTCCAATTGATCTTTCTGAGTTAACTTCAATAATTACTTCCTCCAAACCATCAACGTGTCTTTTAGACCCCATTCCTACAAAACTGCTTAAAGAAGTCCTGCCATTAATTAATTCTTCGATCTTAAATATGATCAACCTATCTCTAATGATCGGCTATGTACCACAGGCCTTCAAGCTATCATTAGAAGACATAGCATACATTTTCACTGCTATGCAGATGACACCCAGCTCTATCTGTCCATGAAGCCAGATAACACACACCAATTAGTTAAACTGCAGGAATGTCTTAAAGACATAAAGACCTGGATGGCCGCTAACTTTCTGCTTCTTAATTCAGATCAAACTGAGGTTATTGTACTCGGCCCTGAAAAGCTTATAAATATGGTATCTAACCAGATTCTTACTCTGGATGGCATTAACTTGGCCTCCAGTAACGCTGTGAGGAACCTTGGAGTCATTTTTGACCAGGACATGTCCTTCAACGCACATATTAAACAAATATGTAAGACTGCGTTCTTCCATTTGCGCAACATCTCTAAAATGAGAAATATCCTGTTTCAGAGTGACACTGAAAAACTAGTTCATTCATTTATTACTTCCAGGCTGGACTACTGTAATTCATTATTATCAGGATGTCCAAAAAACTCACTGAAAAGCCTTCAGCTAATCCAAAATGCTGCAGCAAGAGTCCTGACAGGGACTAGAAAGAGAGAGCATATTTCTCCTGTTTTGGCTTCCCTTCATTGGCTTCCTGTTAAATCCAGAATTGAATTCAATATCCTGCTCCTCACATACAAGGTCTTAAATAATCAGGCCCCATATTATCTTAATGACCTTGTAGTACCATATCACCCTATTAGAGCACTTCGCTCTCGCACTGCAGGCCTACTTGATGTTCCTAGAGTATTTAAAAGTAGAATGGGAGGGAGAGCCTTCAGTTTTCAGGCCCCTCTTCTGTTGAACCAGCTTCCAGTTTGGATTCGGGAGACAGACACTATCTCTACTTTTAAGATTAGGCTTAAAACTTTCCTTTTTGCTAAAGCATATAGTTAGGGCTGGACCAGGTGACCCTGAATCCTCCCTTAGTTATGCTGCAATAGACGTAGGCTGCCGGGGGATTCCCATGATGCATTGAGTTTTTCCTTTCCAGTCACCTTTCTCACTCACTATGTATTAATAGACCTCTCTGCATTGAATCATATCTGTTATTAACCTCTGTCTCTCTTCCACAGCATGTCTTTATCCTGTCTTCCTTCTCTCACCCCAACCGGTCGCAGCAGATGCCCTCCCTGAGCCTGGTTCTGCCGGAGGTTTCTTCCTGTTAAAAGGGAGTTTTTCCTTCCCACTGTCGCCAAAGTGCTTGCTCATAGGGGGTCATATGATTGTTGGGTTTTTCTCTGTATCTATGAAGCGCCTTGAGGCGACTTTTGTTGTGATTTGGCGCTATATAAATAAAAATTGAATTGAATTGAATTTGAGCTTTCCATCACAGCTTCTTTTGGTCAAGGATGAAATACATATAAATATATTTTTTGTTCCAGCTGATCATCAGGAGGCGATGAGCCATTTAGACTCAGCTCAGCCACTACAGAGGAAACAATGACTTCAACCCAAAAGGTGAGCAAAAATATCTCTGTTATTGAAACTGTGTGCACGTCACAACTCTCATTGTAACTCATAATTGTAATGTGATAATATCACCAGAAGGTGGTGGTAACACACCTACGACGTGTTTGTTGACATCTTTGATTCCACTAATGGAGTTTCAGTTTGTTCCACGACTGCATTTAACTTGAGACTGACATGGCGGGAGCATATTGACCGGATTGAAACAAATGCAAAAAAGTTATTAATGTTATGAGGTGTGTAGCTGGGAGGGGTTGGGGAGCGAGCTCTTCTGCTTTGAAAAGACTTTACCAGGCATTAATTAGGTCGGTCTTTGATTATGGGTGTGTGGCATATGGTTCAGCAGCTCCCTATGTGTTGAGAAGTTTAGATGTTCTGCAATCGGAAGCCCTTAGAGTGTGCTGTGGAGCTTTTAAGACGTCTCCAGTTGGTGCCCTACAGGTGGAGATGGGAGAAATGCCCCTAGATCTTAGGAGGAAGCAAGTATCGGTGAATTACTGGGTTCATCTTGGTGGTCATGGTGACGCACATCCCACAAAGGAGGTACTTTTGGAATGCTGGGAGTATGGAAGAAGTCAGAAGGATCATTTTGGAAAGGTGGGGAATCAGTGGGCTAAGGAGTGTCAGGTGTATGAACTTAAAATATGTCCTGCAGTAGTGTTCTCTGTGGTTCCCCCATGATTATTGGAGACCCCTCCTGTGGACTCCTGTATTCATGTGTTCACGGATGGTGCTAAAAGTCCAGTTACTGGAAGTACAGGGTTTGGAATAGCAGTTCCGTCAAAAAATATTGGAATACACAGACGCACTTCAGATGGACTGGCAGTATACTCGGTTGAAATGGTAGCAATTTTGGTAGCATTGAAATGGGTAGAGTGTTCGAAAATCAGGCAGGTGGTAGTGTGTTCTGACTCGGCAGCTGTTCTTTCAAGTCTACAATCATTTTGTTCGAAGACAAGGCAGGGCATGCTGTATGCTATTCTGGAGACTATCAGCAGAATAAGGTGTTGTGGTGGCAATATTCACTTTCTTTGGCTGCCAGCTCATGTAGGGATCAATGGAAATGAAAAGGTGGATAGGTTGGCGAAAAGAGCGTTGACTAAAAATAGGACTGAGATGGAAATTACAAGCAGCGGATCTGAAGCAAAAGGTATTGTTTGGAGGCAGGTTGTTCAGGAGTGGCAGAAGCGGTGGGATTCAGGGAGTACGGGCAGGCAATTGTATCATCTTAAGAGGGAGGTGGCAGTGAGTAGGTTTTATGGGGGTAATAGGAGAGATGAGGTGGTCATTACCAGGCTTAGACTGGGACATTGTGCATTGAATAAAACACTACAGATGATAGGAGAACATGAGACGGGGCTTTGTGGAGTGTGCCAGGAGGAGATGGAGACAGTAGAGCATGTAATACCCTTACACCGCAGTAAGGGTTATGATGTGCAGAGGAAAGTTCTGCAGAATAGATTGAAGGAGTGGGGAATTGGGGAATTTAATCTGAAGAGTGTGTTGGAGGGTAGTAGGGCACAGGTGAGGGAACTGGTGGGGTTTCTGAAGGATATAGGTGTTTATGAAAGAGTGTAGGGTTTTTTTTGTTTTTTGTTTTGATACAGCTTGTAAACTCACTGTCTGACCCATACTCCAGAACAGTAAGAGGTGGTAATGCTCCTTTACGTTGGATGTCAACCGCCGTTAAACACAAAGAAGAAGAAGAAGTAGACTGCATTTCACTCACTGCCTCTGTTTGTATCTCTGTCACTGCAGGACCAACATGGAGCGAGAAGTCAGCGCTCTCAGGAGGCCGACAAACCTCACAGAAGAAAGGGAGAGAAAACATACAGCTGTGATGAGCGTGGGAAGGATTTTACCAAGGCTGAACACCTGAAAACACACCAACTCGTCCACAGTGGAGTTAAACCGTACAGCTGTGACTTGTGTGGAAAATCTTTTACCCTGGCTGGAAACTTAAAAAAACACAAAATCATCCACAGTGGAGTTAAAGCATACACCTGTGACTTGTGTGGAAAATCTTTTACCCAGGCTGGAAGCTTAAAAACACACCAACTCATCCACAGTGGAGTTAAAGTGTACACCTGTGACTTGTGTGGAAAATCTTTTACCCTGGCTGGAAACTTAAAAACACACCAACTCATCCACAGTCGATATAAAGTGTACACCTGTGACTTGTGTGGAAAATCTTTTACCCAGGCTTTTAGCTTACAAACACACCAACTCATCCACAGTGGAGTTAAAGCGTACACCTGTGACTTGTGTGGAAAATCTTTTACCTGGGCTGGAAGCTTTAAAAGACACCAACTCACCCACAGTGGAATTAAAGCATACAACTGTGACTTGTGTGGAAAATCTTTTACCCAGGCTGGAAGCTTAAAAGCACACCAACTCATCCACAGTGGAGTTAAGGCATACACCTGTGACTTGTGTGGAAAATCTTTTACCCAGGCTGGAAGCTTAAAAGCACACCAACTCATCCACAGTGGAGTTAAGGCATACACCTGTGACTTGTGTGGAAAATCTTTTACCCAGGCTGGAAGCTTAAAAGCACACCAACTCATCCACAGTGGAGTTAAGGCATACACCTGTGACTTGTGTGGAAAATCTTTTACCCAGGCTGGAAGCTTAAAAGCACACCAACTCATCCACAGTGGAGTTAAGGCATACACCTGTGACTTGTGTGGAAAATCTTTTACCCAGGCTGGAAGCTTGAAAACACACCAACTCATCCACAGTGGAGTTAAGGCATACACCTGTGACTTGTGTGGAAAATCTTTTACCCAGGCTGGAAGCTTGAAAACACACCAACTCATCCACAGTCGATATAAAGTGTACACCTGTGACTTGTGTGGAAAATCTTTTAACCACACTGGAAGCTTAAAAAGACACCAACTCAGCCACAGTGGAGTTAAAGCGTACACCTGTGACTTGTGTGGAAAATCTTTTACCCACGCTGGAAGCTTACAAACACACCAACTCATCCACAGTGGAGTTAAAGCGTACACCTGTGACTTGTGTGGAAAATCTTTTACCCACGCTGGAAGCTTGCAAACACACCAACTCATCCACAGTGGAATTAAAGCGTACACCTGTGACTTGTGTGGAAAATCTTTTACCCACGCTGGAAGCTTAAAAAGACACCAACTCATCCACAGTGGAGTTAAAGCGTACACCTGTGACTTGTGTGGAAAATCTTTTACCTGGGCTGGAAGATTAAAAAGACACCAACTCATCCACAGTGGAGTTAAAGCATACACCTGTGACTTGTGTGGAAAATCTTTTACCCAGGCTGTTAGCTTAAAAACACACCAACTCATCCACAGTGGCGTTAAAGCATACACCTGTGACTTGTGTGGAAAATCTTTTACCTGGGCTGGAAGCTTACAAACACACCGACTCATCCACAGTGGGGTTAAAGCGTACACCTGTGACTTGTGTGGAAAATCTTTTTCCCACGCTGTTAGCTTAAAAAGACACCAACTCATCCACAGTGGCGTTAAAGTATACACCTGTGACTTGTGTGGAAAATCTTTTAACCGCACTGGAAGCTTAAAAAGACACCAACTCATCCACAGTGGCATTAAAGCGTACACCTGTGACTTGTGTGGAAAATCTTTTACCTGGGCTGGAAGCTTAAAAACACACCAACTCATCCACAGTGGAGTTAAAGCATACACCTGTGACTTGTGTGGAAAATCTTTTACCTGGGTTGGAAGCTTAAAAACACACCAACTTATCCATAGTGGCGTTAAAGCATACACCTGTGACTTGTGTGGAAAATCTTTTACCCAGGCTGTTAACTTACAAACACACCAACTTATCCACAGTGGAGTTAAAGCATACACCTGTGACTTGTGTGGAAAATCTTTTACCCAGGCTGTTAGCTTACAAACACACAAACTCATCCACAGTGGAGTTAAAGCATACACCTGTGACTTGTGTGGAAAATCTTTTACCCACGCTGGAGGCTTAAAAACACACCAACTCAGCCACAGTGGAGTTAAGGCGTACAGCTGTGATCAGTGTGGTAAAGCTTTTGCTCGCCATACCTACTTACAGCATCATCAAGTTATCCACTCCGGATTTAAGGCGTACAGCTGCCACATTTGTGGAAAAACCTTCCGCTGGCTAAGTAGCCGAAATATTCACCTCCGCATTCACACTGGAAATGACGTTTACTGCTGTGACCAGTGTGGTAAACTGTTTGTGAAATATAAAGACTTACAACACCATATGTTTACCCACACTGTTGGGAGACCTTATAAATGTGACGTTTGTGATAAGACCTTTAAAGCTCCACGTTACCTTAAAATCCACCAACAGATCCACACCAGAAAGAAACTCTGCAAGTGCAGTTACTGTGAGGTATGTATGTATATTGTTATCTTCTTATTTAAGACTGACTTTTTGGATCAACTCTTCGCATTAAATTGTGTTCGCATGTAGGGCTGCGCCATATTATACCGTTCACGGTAATACCGGTACAATGCTAGGCAACGATAAGAAAATGAAATATTGCGGTAGAATATGGGTAGACCGTGCATGCGCAGTGACGAAAAAGCACGGTGGTAATTGAGAATGAGAATGGGGGGGAAAGCAGATTGTTGAGTGAAACGGATGAACCAGAATTAGTTTGTAAAAATGGTGCAACTTAACTGGTGTGGTGTTTGTTCGTCAGATAGACAACAAAGCACATTTTTTTTGCACTAAGGTGCTTGTAAATCTGGGAGTAATCTGGGTCCTAAACTCCTTTAAGGTCCCGAAGTCAAACGAATATCACTAGGAGTTAAAAACTGTCTAAATTCTTCCATCTTTAATAAAACAATCAGCGCTGTTGCTTTACCAGGTGTAACTATGATGTTTAACACCCAGGCATCCATGAAAACAGAATTCATTACATTTAGCAGAGTTAGAAGTTAGCAGGAAGTTAGCGGAAGTTAGCTCGCTAGTTTCGCTAGTTACCTAAGCATGATATAGCATGTTCTGACTGAGAGATTTCTGAAAAAAATCTAACGTACAGCTCTGCTATCACTTCCAACATAAATGAAGACAGGAAACAAAACAGCAGTGACGTTTGTAGGGTTACTGAAGTTTGGCTAGCTGGTATGTAATGTGCTACATGATCGCTAGCGACACAGCTATGTTAGCATAACATAAACAGAAAAGCTGGAGGATGAACGCTAACACTTTTCCACTCAATAAAAGTTAACGTGAAGGTTCCTGATGGTTAGAGACAAATGCAATCGCATGGCAGGATGCTGTAAACGGACCAAACTTCAGTCAGGAGAACAACTAAGATAATCCATCCACAATATGAGGTTAGTCATTAATATACTGCAACAAGAATCAGAATCAGAAACTTTATTGTCATTGTCACAAGAACAATGAAATTAAGAATGGTCCCCGATCATTGCATCATCCCTAGCAATATCAAAATATAAATAAAACAATAAAATTCAATAAATAAAATAGATAGAATACTTAAAATACTAATAAGACGTAACAGTAAAACATTCACATACATTCCCACACACATGCTTCAGACCGTGCATAGATTAACACAAGAGTGGCGTGATGGACATTTTTTTGTAGTACTCAGATGTGTTATTGCAGTTGGATAACAACTGTGTTTGAGTCTGTTAGTCCTTGAGCTGATTGCCCTGTACCGTCTGCCTGAGGGCAACAGTTCAAACAGGGAGTGGCCAGGATGTGAGGTGTCTTTTATGATATTTTGGGCCTTTTTAAAACAGTGGACGTTGTGTAGAACTTCCAGTGTGGGGAGAGAGCAGCCAGTGATCTTTTGGGCGGTGTTAATGATCCCTTGGAGTGCTTTCCATGAACAACATGAGAATAGAGCAGCTGTGATAGAATACAGAATTAATGAATCAATGGTACAGAAGTAGAGGAAGCAAGAAGAATGAGTTGAATAGTTTGATTTATCTGACTGCTTTGTTTCGCTTAATGTGCCTAATAATCCCATGCACCTTGTGGTCCGAAAAATACATATTTGACTTTTTTATTTGGCACACTGCAGTTTAATGTAGCAAAGCACCTCTTTTTAACTTCAGTGGATGTCATACATGGTTATGCTCAGGATATGTCAGCCCATTTCTACTGGAAATGCCTTTTGGTTAAACTTTCAGAAAGGAATTTGCATTTGCACTGTTAAATATTTATATAGCTTTAATACACATAAAAAACAGCTGCTTGTTTAAGTAAAATAAATGGATGTTTGGGGGTTTTTTTGCACTGTATTTATTTGCCCAAGAGTAAGTTTGCTAATGATGTTGGTTGAAGCTAATAGAAGCAGTCACGAGAACTAAATAATAGCGCTGTTTTAACGGCACCCTCATCATAGTGCTCTCAAATGCAGCAGCAATCCATTTACTCAAAGTCATAACAGATAGAAAGCAAGGCAGTAGCCTGTGTTCAGAAAAACCCAAAAACATTTTATTCAAATATAATAACCACAATGGTGGAGAGGGAAACAAAGAGAAACTGGCTTCTTTTTCCAGTATAACCATGTTTACAGGCTGTTCTAGTGTTTATGTTTTACACGCTTGTCCAAACAACAAATAAGTTAAATTTCAAAAGGTCTTTTCCAGCGAACATAAGAAGAAAATAAAAGTCTGGCATAGAGTTAAGTCTTCAGTGTGATTTAGTGCATCTCAAATAAATGAATAATCCAAAAAGTATTGTTAGGATTTAAATATATATATATTCTTAATGCTTATTTTCTGATTAGATTGTTTCATGTATTTTAATAATAGAGGCCTTTATAAACCAGGCCCAGAGGTGACAAAGATCTAGGTCGGAAGGTGACAAGTTGCCCTGGCAACAGACTTTAGAAAGGAGAAGTAAAAAAAAGAGGAAGTTTAGTGCAGAGCTGCACCTGAAATCTGACACAAAGAAAGAGGAACTGAGTAAACTGAGGGTGTGTGTGTGACGTGCAGCGGAAATATATATAACCATGCTGGCTGCTACTGCTTTCAGACCTGAGCGTGTGTGTTCATGTGTTCGGGTCTCCGTTTCCGGAAATGTAAAATAAAGATAATTTTTTTCAGCTTTCTTTGCTGCCAAAAGAATTCAAAGAACGAAATTTATAGTATCTTTATTAATACTGGAACAAACAAGCAAATAAGGTAAAATATTCCCTCCAAACAAAACGTTTAAAAACATACAAATTTGACAGGAAATCTATCTGCACCTTCCAGTGTGCAATGTGGCAATAAGTTCGCCCATGTTTGGACTTCTTCTGTGTTCCGCAAATCAGTCCGTGGATGATTACATTGCTCCGCCCATCAAAAAGTCTACGCATGCGCGAATATCTCAGTTAGTGGACTGACGATTGTTGGTTGGAAAATTTTTACATTTCACCCAACCTTACTGGGTAGTCTAAAGAGCACTGAAAGGAAGGCAACTGGACTTCCTTGAAGATGTTTCAACTATCTTCCGAGAAGCTTCTTTGGTCCTAAGAGCAATTAGGTTGGTTTACCAGGTCCCAATTCAATTTGATTTTGACTCTATCAGAAATATTATTCTTATATTATAATATTATAATTATGATCATATAGCTTGGATATATATAGTGTAGCCCTGACAGAGCCCATCACCCACTGGGAACGAGTCCTTATTGCCGGCAATGCGAACCAAGCTCTTGCAACGGTTGTATAGGGATCGAATGGCCCGTAGCAATGGGCCAGACACCCCATACTCCCGCAACACCTCCCACAGGACACCCCAAGGGATTGTTCCTCCTGTATCCGAGGTTCGACTAGCGGACGAACTCTCCTTTCCAGCACCCTGGCATAGACTTTCCCAGGGAGGCTGAGGAGTGTGATCCCCTGTAGTTGGAACACACCCTACGGTCCCCCTTCTTAAAGATGGGGACTACCACCCCGGTCTGCCAGTCCACAGGTACTGCCCCTGATCTCCACGCAACATTGCAGAGGCGTGTCAACCAGGACAGCCCTACATCGTCCAGAGCCTTCAGGAACTCAGGGCGGACCTCATCAACACCAGGGGCTCTGCCACCAAGGAGTTGTTTAACTGCCTCAGTGACCTCGCCCCCGGAAATTGGCGGGTCATTCCCCTCATCCCCAGACTCTGCTTCCTCCTCGGAAGACGTGTCAGTGGGATTAAGGAGGTCCTCGAAGTATTCCTTCCACCGCCTGAAAATTTTCTCAGTCGACGTCAGCAGCGCTCCTCCAGCACTATACACAGTGCAGGTAGAGCACCGCTTTCCCCTCCTGAGACGCCTGACGGTTTGCCAAAATCTCTTCGAGGCAGTCCAAAAGTCTTTTTCCATGGCCTCTCCGAACTCCTCCGAACTGTTGAAGCTCTGCCGGAGGTGTGCGTGTGTGATCTCGCGGACTGGGGCCTCTGCTAGATGTTCCCAGCACACCCTCACTACGCGTTTAGGTGCACCAGGTCTGTCCAGCGTCCTCCCCCGCCACCTGATCCAACTCACCACCAGGTGGTGATCAGTTGACAGCTCAGCCCTTCTCTTTACCCGAGTGTCCAGAACATATGGTTGCAGGTCTGGTGATACGATTACAAAATTGATCATCGACCTACGGCCTAGAGCGTCCTGGTGCCACGTGCACTCTTATGTTCGAACAAGGTGTTCGTTATGGCCAATTTGTGATTAGCACAGAAGTCCAATAACAAAGCACCACTCGGGTTCAGATCAGGGAGGCTGTTCCTCCCAATCACGCCCCTCCAGGTCTCGCTGTCGTTACCCACGTGAGCATTGAAGTCTCCAGGTGGAGCACCTTCCAGCACCCCCCCCATGGACTAAGGCACCACCAGACACTCGCCTTGGGCACCTTCCCCGGGCCTGGCTCCAGGGCGGGGCCCCGGTAACCCTATCCCGGGCGGGTTAACTGTTCGCTCGATGTTCTTTTCATAAGGGTCTTCTGAATCGCTCTTTGTCTGGTCCCTCACCCAGGACCAATTTGCCATGGGAGACCCTACCAGGGGGCAAAAGCCCCCAGACAACATATCCCCTGGGATCCCTGGGACACACAAACCCCTCCACCACGCTAAGGTAGCGATTCAAGGAGGAGATTTTCCAATTGGCTAAAAATTACAGGGGAGAGGGATGCTGCTAGCTAGCCAGTCCTGTATAATATGGCCTTAAAGCGAGCAAAAAAAGGTAATTCCTGGACTTTTATGCCAATTTGGACAGAAGACTGGGGTTTTGTGCAACAGAAAGATCATGCTATATGTGCCCTTTGCCTTGAGAGTGTTGGTTGCCAGACCTCCAATGTTAAACAACAGTTTGAGATGAAAGATCAAGAAGCTTCAAGTATGAGGCAGAGAAAGTTGAATCAATTACACGTGCTGTGTCAAGATATGAGAAGCAAGCAAGTACTCTTGCACATTTTTACAGCTGCTAAACATCATGGACCATAAGTAAGTTTTCGTATTGGGCAGTGCATTGCTAAACATGGAGAGCTGTTTACAGACGGAGAATTTATTAAGGAGGCTTTTCTCTCAAGCTCAGAGATGTTATTTAATGGGCTTCCAAACAAAGATGCAATTAAAGCAAGGATTCAAGACATACCTGCATCAGCCAGAACTGTGGAATGATACATCCAGGAAATAGGTAACAATGTCAGAGCCCAACAAACAGCTGCTTTGAAAGAAGCCCAGGTGTTTAGTGTAGCTTTGGACAAAAGCGTTGATATCAGTGAGGTTCCACGTTTGGCTGTTCTGGTAAGATCCTGTGATGTGGAAGTACAAGAGGAACTCTTCTGCTTAACCCCGATGCCTGAAAAAACGTGATGTGGGGTGTGGTGAGGCGTGGTCGGCGACGCCGTGCAGGTCTGCAATCACGTCCGCCGTGTGAAAACACGCTCTAAATGATGATCTGTGGTCCCGCCGTGCCTTATTCACACCACGTGAGGGTATTGGCAAGGTTTTTAAGGAGTGTTTTGATGAGCGAGGCATTGGCATTACATTGTGCTGTGACAAATAATGATGCACCAGCCATTGCTGGAAAACACAGGAGTGCTGTTACCTTAATTGAGGAACAAGTTGGTCATCTCATCATTAAACAACACTGAATAAAAGAGTTAGAAAACCTTTGTGCCAAGATGTCAAATTCAGATCTTCATGACGCCATGGCCACAGTGGCAAAAATCGTGAACTTTATAGTTAAGCAATCTGCTTTGACACCGCCAATTCCAGTCTGTGCTCGAGGAGATGGATAGCTCATGCATAGACATCCCACTCCACTGTGCTATCAGATGGCATAGCTGTGGAAATGTTCTGGAACGATTTGTGGATTGTTTTGATGTGGTTAGAAAAAATCCTGGCAGAAAAGGTGCAAAGCCGTCCGAAGTCAGAGACCAGAATTGGGTTGAAAAACGGGACACTTCAGCGAGTTACAAAATGTGATCCCCAGATAACACAACTGGCAAATACAAAGCAGCGGCAGGGATCACATTAACCTGCAAATCCCAACATAACTCTTCCAAAATTATTAGACACCCAAGCAATGGCACTGGATTCGCTACTGACGCCAGGTGAACTCCAGGAAGCTCTGATAAATATGCCCAATCATAAGGCTCCAGGTCCAGACGGTTTTTCAACAGATTTTTACAAAGAATTCTGGACGATTGTGGCACCAGCTTTTCACAGGATGTTGCAGGAAATCAAAGAAAATGGTAGACTACCACCATATATGAACTCTGCAAATATCAGTCTCTTACTAAAACCAGGCAAAGACCCTGTATTTCCTTCAAGCTATCGTCCAATATCCCTTATTAATGTAGACCTTAAAATAATCTGCAAAGCTCTCTCAAAAAGATTAGAGAAAATAACCCCCCTTTTAATTCATCCTGACCAAACTGGTTTTATAAAAGTTAGGCACTCATCAACAAATACACGTAGATTACTTAATTTAATAGACCACTCATGCAGTAAAAACATTGAAACCATAATCTTTTCTTTAGATGCAGAAAAAGCATTTGACAGAGTTAACTGGAAATTTCTATTTGCAACTTTACACAAATTTGGTTTTGGATCCTCTTTCATAAACTGGTTAAAAATATTATATAATTCCCCAACAGCTTGTGTTAGAACAAATGACCAGACATCCTCCAGCTTCTGTCTCTTGAGGGGTACCAGACAGGGATGCCCACTCTCCCCTTCACTGTTTGTAATTTTTATTGAGCCAGCAGCAATTAGACAGGCTACAACAATTATGGGCATAAAATGTAAGAATGTAGAACATAAAATCAGCCTTTATGCGGATGATGTGTTACTTTTTCTCCAAAATTCACAAACCAATCTCTCTGGGGTAATTGCATTGATAAATTCTTTCTCAAGTGTCTCAGATTATTCAATTAACTGGTTGAAATCAACAGTTCTTCCGATTAATTGCTCCTTCCATAAATTCTTCTCCTTCCCCACTGCAATCTGGAAATATAAAATATTTAGGTATTAATGTCTCTCCTAAGCTTTCACACTTAACTTAATTAAACCACATCCCACTTCTAAAGAAAGTAGAAGGCGATCTGACTAGATGGAAATCTTTACCCATATTACTCATGGGAAGGGTCGCCGCTATAAAAAAGATGGTCTTGCCAAAAATAAACTATTTATTTTCAATGATCCCAAATAAGCCATCACAAGATTGGTTCAGATCTCTAGACTCGTATATTTCTAAATTCCTTTGGAAAGATAAACCCCCACGTATCAGCTTAAAAACACTACAAAAGACCAAGGATAAAGGAGGATTAGATCTGCCAAACTTTAATCACTATTTTTTAGCCAATAGGCTTCAGTTCATCTGTTTGAGTACTTGTTTGAGTACTTACGATTGTTTTGTTTTTTTGTTGTTGTTTTTTTGTACTTTTCATATTTTACATTTATATTTATTATTGAAACTTGCACCAAGGGAGCGGCACTCCAATTTCGTTGTACTCTGTACAATGACAATAAAGGCTATTCTATTCTATTCTATCTCTAGATGGTTTAAACACACCCTCTTAGATGAACCTTGGATAGATGTAGAACAGGCACTATGTAATAATCTAGAAATTTCATACCTACCATTTTTCAGCTCAAACATCAAACGACATGAATGCTTTAAAAGCATCAACATCAGCTCTTCTCTGACAGCATGGTGGGAGATTCTAAAAATGACAGAGTCTTCATTAATCCCATGCAAACGTACACCTATCTGGAACAATCCGGACATATTACAAAACAATAATATGATAAACTTTCCAGTTTGGAATTTCAAATGAATTAAATACTTGGAACATATATTGGAAGGAACAAACTTTATTTCATTTGACAGACTAGTTACACAATATGGGATCAACAAGAAACGATTTTTGGAATATCAACAAATTAAATCCATAGTAAAAAGAAATGTAATCCTAGTGAAGCTGAATTACAAACACCATCGAGTGTGGTACAATTTTTTAGTCTAAAACCCCCCAAATTATTGTCTAATATATACAGAACACTTTCTAAAATAGATGAATCAATATCCCTTCCTTGCAAAATGGGAAGCAGATTTATCGATCAGCTTAGACCAAAACCTTTGGTCTCAGATATGCTTAAAAACCTTTCAATGGATCAGCAATCCTAGTTTTCAATTAATACAATACAAAATATTACATAGAGTGCAATATACTGGTCATGGGATGTTCAAGATGGGCTATACGCTGTGAAGATCAGAGAAATATTTTACTGCTATTGTTCATGGTCATCATCACTACCATTGCATTAATAACATTAATAACATAATCTACAGCATTGATATTGTATTCAGATGTTTAAACATATTGGCACCCAATTAACTTTTATTACAGGTGCAGTTATAACCACTTTAAAGTGTTGAGTTAAATCTATAATCTTAAATGCTTTTGAATGCTTCATAATGTTAAAAGTTTATATGCAGATTATATTGCATTATAAAAGAAAGCCCTAACTCTGAGTACACTCTGTGCCAAAGTAGACAGGAAACGTAGGCTTTTGCAGAGCGTGCTTGTGAAAGTGAAACTAAAGCAGAGTCTAAGTGTGAGTTACTTTGAGAAGCTGTTGGGAGGATGCTATTTGAATAATCAGGTTATTCATTATTATCTTTTATTCATTTATATCTTTTTATTAAGCTTTGAGTAGTGGCATTCATTTACAGCATTTATTCAATATATTACATATATATATAGTAGGGGTGCAACGATACACAAAATTCACGGTTCGGTTCGGTTCGGTTCGATACTTTGGTGTCACGGTTCGATATTTTTTCGATACAAAAAAATGTTCATGCATTTTTAATTTGTCATTTATTAAAATTATAAATATATATTTTAACTCAAAAGTACAGTTTTTAAATTTAACCCTAACCCTTGTGCGTGTTTTTTATTTTGACAGCGAATGCGCACCTGCGGACCACTTATGTGCAGCCCTGGTTATTTAGCTCGTCATATCGCAGCCACAGAAATTCTTTTGTCCATGAAACCATAAAGCTGCACTTTCTTTTTGCCTTATAGTCTGATTTGTCATAACTTCTCCGTTTTGTGGTAAGCTTTTCTTTGGCTGTCACTTCTTCACCCTGACCTGTCTTATTTGGCTCAGCAGAACTGAAATGCTTTTACACACTCACTCACATAAGCTCAGCGATTCTCTGCGCGATCAACCTCTCACATGTTTAAGCTTGCTGCGGGAGATTTCACTTGTCATGTTTGCATAGTAAGCTAACGATTAATAAGACGATGTCAGAGGAATTGGTGCACAAATTATCATCACTCACAGATCAGTGCTGTCGCTCTCTATATACAGTTCGCACGATTGCAAAGTGAAAGCAAAAAAACGAGCGCAAATTCAAACGCGACTTCAATATGTCACATATTGACAGTGGCTCACCGATGCCAATGACATAATTACCCAGCTACATTTCTGAAAGAATGCAAAAGCATTGACATATATTTTTCCTACAATAGCCCGACGGGCAGGGCAGAGATAGATTTTGGTAGCCCGACTGAAAAAATCGCTAGCTCCGGGACGTCGGGCTAGCGATATTGCAAGCCCTGTATCTGATTGAGGAATCACTCATCTTTGGAAAAGAGAGTTTATTACAGAGAAATGGCTCTTTCCAAAATAAAAGCTATACTATCCGCTTCTTCTGGGCTATATTCTCAGCAGCATAAGGAGAATCATGTGCTAACAGCTGTCTAAATGACTCGGCTAAAGTTAGTAGCATGCTTGCTTTTTTTTGTCTGCTTCCACTTGTCTTTGCACTAGGATGATGTCGGCGTAAATGTGCAGTCATATTCGTTGTGTTCCCACTAGTGCTTTCAGGTTAATCTCCTTGAAATGACCTTAACGCCACAACACGGCAAATCTCCGTTAACGAGCTACCGCCGATCGCTCTGTGCATGGGGCTAGACGGCCAACACGTTAACGAGCTAACTGCGCTAACACACTAGTTCACACCAATGGAATTGAGCATTGCATGGCACATCCAACATACTGTTTTACTTTAGTCCATGACTCGCTTACCTTCAGGGTCATACGTCACATGAAAACCAAAATAATTCCAAACGCCAGATCTGAATGAGGGTGGGGGAGGTGCCCTGCGCTCTTCCTTCTGACTATGCTGTCTGTGTTGAGCGCTCAGTGGATCTGCGCTCGACAGTGCAGCCTAGGCGGAGTAGTCGAACACAGATTCACTGAGCGCTCAACACAGACAGCATCGTCAGAAGGAAAATTGATAAAATAAATTACAAATGTTGTATTGTTCGATACATATGCGTACCGAACCGAAAGCACTGTATCGAACGGTTCAATATCGATACGAATATCGTTGCACCCCTAATATATAGTTATAGTAAACTGCTACACATCTGAGAGTGGCCTCTGTCTGGTTGTGAGCGTTAGTGGGTGAGGTGAGAGGTGACACAGAGTGCCAATTGAGGTCAGGACACACACACACATACACACTGTAGGTAGGCTTATGTTCTAGGTGAGAGTTCAGACATATTTTGCTTGTAACTGCATTTTTGTGCGTGCAGAATTTCTAGTTTGTTGCAGAGCATGGCCCGAGGTTTTGGAGAAGCGAGAGCGAGCTACCGGAAGCACCTGGCGTGGAGGCGAAGAAGATGCTCTTTCAAACAGTGTTAAAGTCGTTAACGGAGCATTTGTGGTTTTGAAACTTATGCATGTGATGATGCATGAGGGGGCGTCATAAAATTAAACCCTGATGGTATAAAACAACTGCTTGTGTATTGTTAGGGAGATCGATGCTGTCTGAGTACAGTGTTCATCTCCCACACGTGTGTTCATTAAAATCATCATTTGACTCCACCCGGCCGGATCAGTGTTTTATTTTGGAATTCCTCCTGTATCCCTCCTCAATATTTGAACCCTTAACAACGCCTTCCAACAACTGCTCACACTGTCTAGCAAATACACCGGACAATTACATCCACGCTCTTTGGTTCTGTCCACCAGTTCAGAAGTTTTGGCGCGAGATATGTGAAGACTTATCAAAGTGTCTGAAATGTAACATTCCAGCCTCCCCTTTAGTATGCGTGCTGGGCAACTTGGATGAGGTCACTGCAGAAATAAACATGTTGTTTTTACGGCCCTATGCATTGCCAAGAAAATGGTCCTCATTAACTGGAAAAATAAAAATAATCCTAATTCTAACCAATATAAAAACCATCTAATAGATCACATTAGTCTTGATACAGCCTCTGCCATCACATTTGATCAATCCCTTTGGGCTCCTTTGATCGGCTTCATCACCTAGTGGGGGTGGGGGGTCATGGTTTGGTCCTGCCTTCGCTATTGTGGTTGATATGGGGGTAGGGACGGCCTTAGGACGTCTGGGGAGTCCCTAGGGACGTTTCCCTAGAGGGACTAACCTGGGGGATGTGGCCATGACCTGGTTAGGGGCTCTGGTGGCTCTTAGATGGTGTTTTCCTTGTGGCTGCATACAGCGGAGATGGGGGAGGGTCTGTGCTGGCGGATGTTGGTTACTGGCCTGGTAGCCTGGCTGCTGCTGGGTGGGTCCGAGATGGGCGTGGAGGCTTGGGGGTCTGGGGGTGCTCGGCCCCCGGTCTGGGGTGCTGGCTGGGCCTTGGGGGCTTGGGTCCTGGCTGTTGTGTCGCCAGAGCTGTGGGTGGGTGGGTGGGTGCAGGTGGGGCTTAGCCCCAGTGCAGGGGACCTCTGATGCATCGGTCCAACTAGGGGGCTCTCTAACTGGTGGGGAGGCTGTTATATCTTTGCAGGTGGTCTCCTCTCTACAGGAGCTCACTCTGCAGGTGGGGGAGAGATATAGGAGAGGTGGAGAATGAACTCAACCTGGATGTCTATTGTGTTGTGTAGTTCGGGAGATGATTGGATGATGGGGTGCAGTTTTCTCCCGGGTGGAGTCGGGTGGGCTCCCCCGGACTCTGTGGGGCTGGGCGCTGCTGCTGCTGTGGGCCCCGGTCCGGATGGGCCTGGGCCCCTTTGCCCTTCCCTCCCCATCTCCAGCTGCCTCCCTCTTCCCGCTCCACCACAATCACCCACACATTCAGGGCCTTGGGTTAAAGGTGTGTCACCAGGGTGCAGGGGAGGCATCCCCCCCTCTGTCCCCTTCTGGCTGCCTCTGCCTCAATTTTATCCCACAACTTAGACATTCACATTACTCACACTCTCATTACACATACATATAGGATCTTGGGGGTGGGCACGCTACACAGTTTCCAAATTACCATCAGGGTGTACAACCTCACCCCTGGCGTCGTTGCCCACCTCCCAATTTTAAATACATGTAGACATTGAGAGCTAGCAGGAGGGGCTGTGCGCTTACCTGCTGCTCTCTGGCAGGTAGCTCCAAGCCCTCCTTGGTTTTAAATGCACCTTAGAACACACATGCATCAACACTACAATGAGCGGGTGGAGGGAGGTTTGGAGTCTTCTCTCACCCCCGTTCTCTGCGGCCTGCTGGAGCGGGGGGGGGGGCTAGGAGGAGTTGGCCGTCCGACTGCGGTCTGGAATGTGGGGCCTCCCTGCTGCTGCCGAGCCGGGGCAGTCTGCTTCTCTCCACCCCAGGGAAAAGGGTTACACTACCTGGGTCTTGGTGCAGTTTCCCCCTCCGGGGGCAAGGGTACCTAGCCCTGAGGCTTAGAGTACGCTTGGGGAGTGTGATTGTGTGTACAGCGTCTCTCAATGTCTGTCTCCACGTTGGGTGAATGTTGAGTGCATATTAGAGCATGAGGGTGGGAATGGATGTTTGTTTCTGTGTGTGCCTGTATGTCTGTGTCTATATGTCAGGTCAGGTATCAGACGCCACCTCTCTGGGGACATCTCAGGCCCTCCAAGGTATGGAGGCCTATCTCCCCCCACCACTTCCCCTGTCAGTGGCAGACGCCCGCAGGCATCGGTGCCTGGGGATGGGCGTCCAGGTACACACCGGCTCACTCCTTGGTGGCTGCTTGTCGGGGCCTGGAGCCTGGGGCTCGGTCACTCAGGCACAGCTGGCTGCCGGCGGAACTCCCGGGCACATCACTGCAACTCCCCCTGGCTTCTGCTCCGCGGCTGCTGAGTGAGCCCTCATCTGGGACTCTCCTCAGCTCTTTCTGGGATAGTGGCACAGCTGCCCCTCTGTTGGTCTTCCTTGGTCTCTTGTGTTCTGGGGGCCTCTGGATGTCTGGAGTCTTGATCTCCTCCATACCTGCTTCATGTCCTGGAGGACGGGGCTGTTGCTCCCCACACCCTCTAGCAGATCATTACATGAAGGAACCTTTTAAATACGAGCGCGTCCATGCTCACAGGTGTACACACGGGGACTCACACACACAAACTACACCCTTTTTGGCTCCTACCTCAAACCACACTGTGCGCTGTCGATCTTACAATAATGTTTAATATTTAGTATTTACTGTTACACTCCCATAGATCATCGTGATGTTGTTTTTTTATGTTGCTCGTTTTGTTCTTTCTTCTGCTTGTTTTCTCTTTTTTCTTTTTCAACAGGTGATCCAGGAGATTGATATATGTATTTTTTGTCTGCTTATTTTGTTTCTATTTTGTTTTTTGCCCTTTATCCCCGTCCCTCTTCCCCGTTGTTTTTCTTTCCCTCTTTCTTTCTCCCCTTTCTTTTCCCCAGTCAAGTCTGTCCCGTATTAAACAAGTAAAAATAAAATAAAATGAACAATAAAAGGTGAATCAAATACACCATTACTGGGATGGTCCATTTAGTAAAGTAAATCCGTTGGGCATCTTTCTTCGCCTTTAGACAATAATTCTGATGGCAAAAGAGCCAAACGGGACAGGCAAAAAAAAAAAGAAAAAGAAGAAGGATCTAAAACTTGGAGATATAGTCATTATAATGGATTCTTCTGCACCATGTGTTTCCTGGCCACTTGGAAGAGTTCTGGAAACCATTCATGACAAAAATGGACTTGTACAATCTGTACTTTTAAAAACAAAAACTAACATTCTTGAAAGACCTGTAACTAAACTTTACCTGTTACATTAGACATTGGTATAAAAGTGTATTTAAATGCTCTGTTTGCTTTTGGTTATTTATGTGACTTTATATGTCTAAAGTAGACTGTGTGAGTGGCTCCTTATTTTCTTTGTGATTAGAATTGCCATGTCTGATAGCCATTACAATTAGTGGTTGGGGCGTAGGAGCCATTTTTGGGTTAATAACATATGTGGCCACCAGAGGTCACCTTTTTCTGTTTTGGTATGGTTTGTTCATGTAAAGGTATTTAAGGTAGACACACTTAGTCGGCATCAGGTGTGTCGTTAATTGTAAGAAGGCAAACAGTTTGTGACCGGCAGTGTTGGGTAAGTTACTTTAAAAAAGTAATTAATTACTAATTACTTAGTCAGTACTCTACAGTACGCAGAGGTAGCATCTCTTCCACAATGTTGCCTGCAATCATTTTTTTAAGCTCACCTTCAGACGTTTTCTGTGCTGCTGAAGTAAAATCCAGCTTTGCCTGCTTAGCAGGAGTTGCCATGGTGTTATCCATGGATGATGAACAAGAAGTGTTCGTCTATGCTCTCATGTCATGCGCTTCATTAGATTACTCATGCTATTAACAGCTGCTGATAGTTTTTTCTCGCCAAGACATATAGCTTACATATTACTGTAATATTCTTGTCTGCTTGTTTCAGAAAAGTGAAGAGACGGGACTATGTCCATTTCATAAAACAGCCACTCGCTTCAGCCGAGTCCGACATCTTCCGCTTTAGAATACAACTATGCAGCAAACTGGTGCGAAATGACACGCACCTACACTACAGCGATGTTAAAGCGGCAGAGTTTACTTCTATGTTTAGAAGACAAATTATTGAAATTAAATAACAATATTCAGCGAGTTTAATTATTTTACAATGTAACGCAAGTACATTGAACAGTAATTAGTTACTCTACTTTTTCAGTGGAAAAGTAATTTAATTACAGTAACGCGTTACTTAGTAACGCATTACACCCAACACTGGTGACCGCTGCGCTGTTATGTTAAGATGATATTGGAATAAAGACCAAAAAGGAAGAGATAAGTACTGCTGGAGCTATTGGACTGTTTAATTAATTCATGCATACCAGGGACATCGTGTCACCCCCGTTAACGACCACCTCAGTGGCTTCAAGCGTAGGCTTTGCCTCTACAATTATTCCTGTTAAATATTAAACTCCACTGAGACAGCTGGTGACACAAATCTGAAGGCTAGACTGTCCCAGTTTCCAGCCTCGCATTTCCAGCCTTCTCAGTCTTCGAAGGATCCTGCCCACATAGACCGCGAAGGCTGGTTCCTCTGAACAATGCGGCTTATGTTTTGGGATACACAATTCATAGCGCGGCGGTGGGTGTGGATAATTTTGCCGCAAAATGCGGCAGAAGGGAGCAGCCGAAGAGTGAACTTCGCATTTATTCATGTGCAAATGTTTAATAATGAAGAACATTAAAACATTACTGTTGGCCACATGTGAGCAAAGTTATGAGACATTAGTGATGTTTGTGCTAGAGATGGCACGATACTACTTTTTTATGTCCGATACTAATATCTTAAATTTGGATATCTGCCGATACAGATATGAATCCGATGTAGTGTGTCTTTTAATTAATAAAATAGTTTTTTAATATCTTGCTGCATTTTGTATAAGTTCATACTCAAGTTTAAATAAACAACAACACTAAAGCTATTCTGTTATACCTGTATGTAAAAAATACACTGCACCCAAAATATTTCATAGTTCAGCAACAGTGATCAATCTAATAAACTTAAACCTGCTCCATCTGTTGGGTCTGTCTAGCACAGGCCCACCGCTGGAACGAGACAATTTAACTACACAGCAAAAGCACCGAACACCAAGTAAGCAAAGTTCTTTGTGTTACTCATGCATGAGGGAGACCGGAGCCAGATGTCGTTCCGCCCACTTGACCTCTGTCGGACTCTCAGCCAGGTTCCCCATAGCACTAATTTTATTGTGGTTAGATGAATATGCATAGGTTCATCAACATATGACGTCTACATACACACAAAGAGTACCTTGCCTGTGCGTTGTGCAAGTGTGTGTGTGTGTGTGTGTGGGGGGGGGGGGGGGGGGGGGGGGGTCAGTTATAGTGTGACCCCATAAACGACTTCCCTAAACCTGCTGGCCTGGAAGTCCAGCAGTTCATCTAAAAACCATGGCATTAATTATACAACTATAAGCATACAATCAGTAGATATTTCTAAGCATAAATGACAATCAACAATACAAATCTAACACCATCCTTCCTATTCTGGTACGAATAGGGTTGCAAACTCCAAGCAAAAGAAAGAAAATAGGGAACCAGCCCCCACCCTCCACCTCGTGATGCTTAATCAATGTAATCAACTTTAATTTGATGCATCAAATCACTAGAAGAAGCCTACGCGTCCCACCAAGATCAGGAAACATTGAACAAAATATGCAAAACAAAACTAGAATTAAATGAAACTATTAATAAAAAAACACAATTCCTTATACAAAGACTTCGCTTGCAGAATTTTGAACACAGTAACAAATCAGGTCGATTTCTAGCTAACCAGCTAAAAATAAATAAAGAAAAAATAACTATATGTGCTGCTAAAGATTTATCGGGGAACACAATATATGATCCTGGAAGAATAAACAACATTTTTAGGGATTTCTATGAAACTTTATACTCACCACAAATAAACCCATCTAAAAATGAAATTGATCTGTTTCTTGACAACGTAACTCTTCCAAAATTACTAGACAGTCAAGCAATGGAACTGGATTCGCCACTGACGCCAAGTGAACTCCAGGAAGCCCTGATAAGTATGCCCAATAATAAGGCTCCAGGTCCAGACGGCTTCCCTGCAGAATTCTACAAAGAATTCTGGACAATTTTGGCACCAGTATTCCACAGCATGTTGTTGGAAATCGAGGAAAAGGGCAGACTACCACCAAATATGAATTCTGCCAACATTAGTCTCCTGCTAAAACCAGGCAAAGACCCTTTATTTCCCTCAAGCTATCGTCCAATTTCTCTTTTAAATGTAGACCTTAAAATAATCTGCAAAGATCTCTCAAAGAGATTAGAGAAAATAACCCCCCTCTTAATTCATCCTGACCAAACTGGTTTCATAAAAGGTCGGCACTCCTCAACAAACACTCGTAGATTACTTAATTTAATAGACTACTCATACGATAAAAACATCGAAACCATAATATTATCTCTAGATGCAGAGAAAGCATTTGACAGAGTTAATTGGAAATTTTTATTCGCAACTTTACACAAATTTGGTTTTGGAAACTCTTTCATAAACTGGATAAGAATATTATACAATTCCCCAACGGCTCGTATCAGAACAAATGACCAGACATCCTCCAGCTTCTGTCTCCTGAGGGGCACCAGACAGGGATGCCCACTCTCCCCTTCACTTTTTGCAATTTTTATCGAACCTCTAGCAGCAGCATTTAGACAGACTACAACAATTAAGGGCATAAAATGTAAGAACATAGAACATAAAATCAGTCTCTATGCGGATGATGTGTTGCTTTTTCTGCAAAACACACAAACCAACCTCTCTGAGGTAATTACTTTAATAAACTGGTTTTCAAGAGTTTCAGATTATTCAATTAACTGGCCAAAATCTACAGTTCTCCCCATTAACTGCTCCTTCCATAATTCTTCCTCTGCCCCACTGCAATCCGGAAATATTAAATATTTAGGTATTAATGTCTCTCCTAAGCTTTCAGACTTAACTAAACTAAACCACATCCCACTTCTAAAGAAAGTAGAAGGCGATCTGACTAGATGGAAATCTTTACCCATATCACTCATGGGAAGGGTCGCCACTATAAAAATGATGATCTTGCCAAAAATAAATTACTTATTTTTGATGATCCCTAACAAACCATCACAAGATTGGTTCAGATCTCTGGATTCATATATTTCCAAATTCCTTTGGAAAGATAAACCCCCGCGTATTAGCTTAAAAACGCTACAAAGAACCAAGGATAGAGGAGGATTAGATCTGCCTAATTTTCACCAATACTTCTTAGCCAACAGGCTTCAGTTCATCTCAGAATGGTTAAAACATTCCTTCTTAGTTGAGCCCTGGCTAGATGTTGAACAGGCACTATGCAAGGATCTAGAGATTTCAGACCTACCATTTATTAGCTCAAACATCAAAAGACATGAATGCTTTAAAAGTATCAACATCAGCTTTTCTCTAACAGCATGGTGGGAGTTTCTAAAAATAACGGAGTCTTCATTAATCCCATGCAAACGTACACCTATCTGGAATAACCCTGACATATTACAAAACAATAATATGATTAATTTCCCAGAATGGAGTTGTAAAGGAATTAAATACTTAGAACATATATTAGAGGGAACAGAATTTATTCCATTTGACAGACTAGTTGAACAATATGGGATCAACAAGACAAGGTTTTTAGAATATCAACAAATTAAATCCATAGTAAAAAAGAAATTTAACCTCAGTCAAGTTGAATTACAAACACCACTAAGTGCGGCACATTTTCTTACTCTTAAATCCCCCAAATTATTATCTAAAATATACAGAACACTTTCTAAATTAGATGAATCAATATCCCTTCCTACTGCAAAGTGGGAAGCAGATTTATCAGTCAACCTAGACCAAAACTTCTGGTCTCAGATTTGCTTAAAAACTTTTAAATTAATTAAAAATCCCAGTCTGCAATTAATACAATACAAAATACTTCATAGAGTGCACTATACAGGTCATCGGATGTTCAAGATGGGCTTTACATCTTCCAACAACTGCTCACACTGTCAAGGCAATACACCAGACAATTACATCCACGCTCTTTGGTTCTGTCCACCAGTGCAAAAGTTTTGGCGCGAGATATGTGAAGACTTATCAAAGTGTCTGAAATGTAACATTCCAACCTCCCCCTTAGTGTGTTTGTTGGGCAGCTTAGATAATGTCACTTCAGAAAAGAATATAGCCCATATGATCTTCACTGCCCTATGCATAGCCAAGAAAACAGTCCTCATGAACTGGAAAAATAAAAATAATCTTAATTCTAACCAATATAGAAATTATCTATTAGATTACATTAGTCTTGACACAGCCTCTGCCACCACATCAGATCAATTGCTCTGGGCCCCTTTTATCAGCTCCATCACCTAGTGGGGGTGGGGGGTCATAGTTTGGTCCCGCCTTCACTGTTGTGATTGGTGAGGGGGTAGGGACAGGCTTAGGGCGTCGGGGGGTTCCCCGGAGGCATCTTCCTTGGGGGGCTCAACCCGGGGTAGCGGTCACGTCCGGTTGGGGGCTCTGTTGGCTCTCAGGTGACTGTTTCCTCGCGGCTGCGTGCAGCGGGGCTAGGGGAGGGTCTGTGCTGACGGACGTGGGTTACTGACCTGGCAACCTGGCTGCCCCTGGGTGGGTCCGGGATGGGCGTGAGGTTCTGGGGGCGCTCCGTCTCTGGGCTGGGGCCCGGGCCGGGCCTCGGGGGCTTGGGTCCTGGTTGGTGTGTTGCCGGGGTTGTGGGCAGGTGGGTGCATGGGGGCCCGGCCCTGGAGCAGGGTGCCGCCGGTGCGTCGAGCCGCCTGGGGGGCTCTTCAACTGGTGGGGGGGATGGTCACATCTTGCAGGAGCTTTCTTCTCTTCAGGAACTCTCTGCAGGAGGGGGAGATACAGGAGAGGTGGAGGAAGATCTCAGCCTGGGCGTTTACCGTCTTATGTAGTCTGGAAGATGTGTGGATGGTGGGGTGGGTGCAGTTTTCTCTGTGGTGGGGTTGGGTGGACTGTCCAGGGCTCTGTGGAGCCGGAGGGCGCTACTGCACTGGGCCCCGGTCTGATGGGCCTGGGCCCCCCTTCCCTGGCGGGTCGCGAAGGGTGGGAGTGCCTACTGGGGTCAGCGGGGGAGCTGGCCCCAGGGAGGGGTTACCTGCCCCTCCCTTCCTTCCCTCCCCATCTCCAGCTGCCTCCCTCTTCCCGCTCCTCCACAACCACCCACACATGCAGGGCCTTGGAGTGGGGGTATGTCACCAGGGTGCAGAGGAGGCTACCCCCCCCCCCCCCCCCCCGTCCCCTTCTGGCTGCCTCTGCCTCAATTTTATCCCACAACTTAGACATTCACATTATTCACACTCTCATTACACATACATATAGGATCTTGGGGGTGGGCACAATCACGGAGTCCAAATTACCATCAGGGTGTATACCTCACCCCTGACGACGTTGCCCACCTCTCAATTTTAAATACACTTAGTCATTGAGGGCTAGCAGGAGGGACTATGCGCTTACCTGCTGCTCCTTGGCAGGTAGCTCCATGCCCTCCTGGGTTTTAATTGCACCTTAGAACACATATGCATCAACACTACAATGAGCGGGTGGAGGGAGGTTTGGAGTCTTCTCCCACCCCCATCCTCTGCGGCCTGCTGGAGCGGGAGGGCTAGTAGGAGGAGTTGGCCGTCCGACTGCGGTCTGGGGTGTGGGGCCTCCCTGCTGCTGCGGAGTCGGGGTGGTCTGCCTCTCCCCACCGCAGGGAAAAGGGTAACACCACCTGGGTCTGGGTGCAATTCCCCCCTCCAGGGGCAAGGGTACCTAGACCCGGTTTGTAGAGTACGCTTGGGGAGTGTGATTGTGTGTACAGCGTCTCTTTATGTCTGTCTCCACATTGGTTGAGTGTGGAGTGAGTGCATATGAGAGCATGAGGGTGGGAATGGATGTTTGTGTCTGTGTGTGTCTGTATGTCTGTGTCTATATGTCAGGTTGGGTATCAGATGCCACCTCTCTGGGGACACCTCAGGCCCTCCAAGGTTTGGAGGCCTATCTCCACCCACCACCACTTCCCCTGCCGGTGGCGGACTCCCTCAGGTGTCGGTGTGTTGGTGGTTCTTTGTGTCTGGGGGTGGGCGTCCGGGTACACACCGGCTCACTCCTTGGCGGCCGCTTGTCGGGGCCTGGGGCCTGGGGCTCGCTCGGGCCCCTTTGGAGGTGGGGTGCCCCCGGCCTCTCGGCCTGGGGCTCGGTCACTCAGGCACAGCTGGGGGCCGGCGGAGCTCACGGGCGCGTCACTGCAACTCCCCCTGACTTCTGCTCCGCGGCTGCTGGGCGAGCCCTCATCTGGGACTCTCCTCAGCTCTTACTGGGACAGTGGCGCGGCTGCCCCTCTGTTGGTCTTCCATGGTCTCTTGTGTTCTGGGGGCCTCTGGATGTCTGGAGTTTTGATCTCCTCCATACCCGCTTCACACCCTGGAGGACGGGGCTGTGGCCCCCCCACACCCCCTAGCAGATCATTACATGGAGAAACCTTTGGAATGCAAGCATGCTGATCCACACAGGTATGCACACATGGGTATTCACAGACGCGGACTAAAGCTTTCTTGGCTGCTGCCTCAAAGCACACTGTGCGCTGTCTATCTTGCGTGCTGCACAATATCGTTTATTATTTAGTAAATATTGATATCTATGACTAGCTAGTTTATTGTGATGGTGCTTTGTTTTCTCTATTATTATGTTGCTCTTTGTTGTTTGCTGTCTCCTCTGTTTGTTTGTTTTTTTGTTTGTTTGTTTTTTTTTCTCCATACAGGTGACCCAGGAGTTCTTTTTTTTTTTCTTCTCTCTCTTCCCCCCCCTTCTCACCGTCTCTTCTCCCCTTTGGTTTTCTTTCTTTCTCTCCCCCTCTTTCTCTCATTCATTCCCCCTGTCCTATTTATTAAAAAAAAAAAAAAAAAAAAAATGACAAAGGATGAACTGAAGCTCTGCCATCACGTAATGTCGCATACTGCTGTTTCTGATGTCATTTAAGGAAAAAAAAAAAATAATAATAATAATAATAATAATAATTTGATGCAGTGTGAAAAAAATGCACATAAATAAATTATTTTTCAACGATAATTAAATAGATTCAACATCTTTCTTCAACAGAATTGCAGACTGCACAGATGGTACCTTCCCAAAGGAAATAGTACTATAACTTACTAGGGTATATTAGACTTAACAGTTACTATTTACAGTATTGGACTTCTATACATTTTACATCAGATTAAAACTTTGGGTGTAAGATTTAGATAATTATTTATTAAAAGCTAGACATTTTAAAACAGAATAAAAAAGAAAATTATGCCTTTGTGCCCCCCTTTTCCCTGTTAATGCCCTATCGGCCCCCCTGGCTAAACTTACCAGCCGTCAGTTACGTAGAAAAAGATCCTGGTCTAGAAAGTAATATTAAATAAATTCTAACAACAGCTTATCAAGCTTAAACGTGCTGCTGTTGTTCAGCCGCTGGTTTCCTCTTTCTGGCGCAAAGTGGGCCAAAAACAAAGATAGAAGGACTCGCGACAGAAAAGCCGAAAAGCTGATCATTAATCAGTTTCACGATGGAATTAGCAGCAGGAGAGGGAGGGAGAAGAGGCACTTGCTCCATACATCGGTTGTTAAGCTTAACACGGGAATGCTTTACAAACATTCAGAGATGAACTTACTCACTTGCTTTACTTCTCTCTGGGATAACTTCCTCGGAGATGAAATGCCGCATTGCTAGCGAGGCCACAAATACACACAGCCGCTCTGTCACGAGAGCACACTGCTGTGTGGCCGGCATAGTGTACAGGAACATCTGTGCCGAGTATAACCTGGAAGTCCCGAGGTCAAAATGGGAGATGCCCCCAAGGGTGGTGGAGAGTGACCGAGCTAAGATCCTGTGGGACTTCCAGATACAGACGGACAAAATGGTGGTGGCTAACCAACCGGACATAGTGGTGGTAGACAAACAGAAGAAGACGGCCGTAGTGATCGATGTAGCGGTTCCGAATGACAGCAATATCAGGAAGAAGGAACACGAGAAGCTGGAGAAATACCAAGGGCTCAGAGAAGAGCTGGAGAGGATGTGGAGGGTGAAGGTAACAGTGGTCCCCGTGGTAATCGGAGCACTAGGTGCGGTGACTCCCAAGCTAGGCGAGTGGCTCCAGCAGATCCCGGGAATAACATCGGAGATCTCTGTCCAGAAGAGCGCAGTCCTGGGAACAGCTAAGATACTGCAGGACCCTCAAGCTCCCAGGCCTAGAGGACCCGATATATATATATGTATAATTGTTATTTACTAACTAATCTTGAAATGACTGTTCAGTACAGAAATAAAGCCCAACAATCATGTTTTTACAGTCTCGTGGTCTCAGCCTCAGATACTCAACTAATCAAAGTGATGTCATGACAAAAATGAATGACAAACAAAAAAATTTTTCTCCTTCATTTCTGTCAAACAAAGCTGTATCATCATCATAGTATCATGGTTGCTAGGCAACCTGAACGGCCCGACGAAGGCTAGACCGTCCCATTTCACAAGCCTCTCACTTCCGCGCACCGTACGTAGTACACGTAGTGCGCGTATTTCAAGCGTACGGTCTCTTAATTGGGATACAGCCATTGATACGGAGAGACTAGTGTAAGGCTGTTCCAATTCTCAGCACCGCTCTTCTCTTTTCCTGTGTCCTTAGCAATTCTCCTTCCCATGATGACGTTTTCAACGAGGCCCAGGAAAAGAACCGAGGAAAAGGAAAGAGGAGGTACTTTTGGAAAACACCCCACCTACTCACGATGTGTAGCGCAGTCACGTGACCACACAGTAACAAACCACAGCAGAGTCGGAAGAGTGGGGCGGAGCAAATGTGTGCAGGACGGGAGTCGAGCAGATAGAGCTGCTTTGTCATGAAACGGGAGTAAAGTAGTGAACTTAGAGGAGAGAAACAAACTAAAGCATCGATCATAAACCACTACCAACGTCCTGATCGATATCTGCATCGATCTGCCCACCCTTGTCTCCTGGATCGTAGCTGCGATCAGCGTGAACCACGTGGGTCTCTGCTCCCTGATCTGTTTCCTGTGTTTGGAAAGAGTTGCAGCTTCATCGCGGAGTTTCTCTCGGTTTGTGGGCTCATCTAAAGGTAAGCACCGAGCTAACTTTACTGTGAGTTCAGTTCATGTTGAGTTTAGCTCCTGAATGAGGTCTTCTGCTGCTCTCCTCGGTGTCTGTTCACAGTTTATTGTGAACACGTTGAGAGAAGAGTGAGAGAGTGTTTGGAGAAAAACACCAACTAATCATTAGCTCAGCATGCTGGGAGAAGTTGGAGCAGAAAAGTCTTTTCATTGTCCCTGCAGCTGTTTTTCTGACTGCACCAAACCTCTACAGCCTCGTTTCTATTTGAAGTGATAACAGGAAGTCAGAGCGATCTGCTGCAGTATCAGGGTCACAATAAACTTTATTGTCCAGCTGTATGGGCTCAAAATGTGGTCATAAATATTTTGTACTTGTAAAAAATATTTGTATGTGTAAAAAAGATTTGTGTGTGGACTTAGGGAAAAAAAGCCCTCCAAGTTACAAGTACGGATTTTGACCCTATTTTTCTTCCTTTCATCTGATTGGTCAATGTCATGTCAATCACAAATGTAACAATCCAATCAGAGAACAGATGGGTTTGGCTGTCGGAGGGGCGCTTTTTTGAACTGCAGGTCCTTGAAGGGTGATACAGTTTGAAGCTGGAGGATCGCTATATAAATATCCGATAGCAGCTAGGTCCCCTAACTTTCAGTAGCTGTTGAAAGGAAAAAGTTGTGGTATGTCAGTGGTTAGAAATACCATTATTACTTTAGGATTAGTTTAACACAAAGTCAGGGCTGACCCAGGACCATTGCTGCTCACATCGGACGCAGGATGTGCTGCTAATGCTAACTGCTAACTAAAAGCAAAGGATCCAGAATTTGTTACGCTGGCTGCTGGGCTCTGTGGGTTTTTGCAGCAGCTCTACCTGTACTAGATGCACCTGCTCCTTGTCTTTTCTATCTCTGACTTTATGTCCTCTACAAGAGTTTGTTTTTTTTGCTGGTTCTTCAAATGTTCAATAAAAACATGTATGCTAATTCATAACGAAGAAAGCTTTGTAATGAAGACTGTCATTTCCAAAACACTGCCCGCCCCCAACCCACGGTCCGCAGCGCTGTTGAAAAGGCTGTGGAAGTCCCTGTATTAAACACGTAGACCTGTGACACAAAAATCACCAAACTCGGACGACCACAGACTGTTTTCCTTCGTGGTGATGAAGGAAAATGCTGGGTTGGCATGTAAAAGGGCATTTATTCCCTTCAAAGACCTGCAGTTCAAAAAAAGCGCCCCTCGACAGCCAAACCCATCTGTTCTCTGATTGGATTGTTACATTTGTGATTGACATGGCATTGACCAATCAGATGAAAGGAAGAAAAATAGGGTCAAAATCCGTACTTGTAACTTGCAGGGTTTTTTTTTCTAAGTCCACACACAAATCTTTTTTACGCACACACAAATCTTTTTAACACATACAAATCTTTTTTACAAGTACAAAATATTTATGACCACATTTTGAGCCCATACAGCTGCTGTGGATGAACACATGAGAGGAAGTGAACTCCTACAAAGTCTCATTTTAATGAGTCTGGCTGCTGTAAAGTGATGCACAGGAAGATGTTAACAAAACTAATGAAACAGAGATGAAAGTTCATATTTGAAAGCGCTGTGAATTAAAATATAATGTGGTGGTTAATGTGCAGCTCTTGGTGAGTTGGGAGAAGAAGAATGTTTTTAATCCTGTTGGGTATTGTTAGGATTTAAATATATATATTCTTAGCTGTGAACCAGAGCTGGTCATTATTCTAACTCACCCTGGTGTGTGATGCTGTGCAGCTTCCTCACAGAAGCTGATGTCACAGCATCTCTATAATAATCCAAATTGTTGTTAACAATCCTGAAAACCTGCCAGTCGGTGCAGTCCAGACACACCTGCAGATTCTCCACAGCCTCATCAGTCCACTGCTTCAGTGTCTTCACAAAAGCTTAAGACAGTTTCAGTTTGTGCCTGTTTGCAGGGATCAAGTGAACCATGACATGGTCTGAGAATCTTGATGTAGTGTCAGATGATGACCCTCTTACTATCAGCTCACCTTCTGTTTTGTAGAGTATTTTTCTTTTCCTTTTTTAAAATAAAATCTATGAGGTTCAAATGAAGCACCAAACTTCTTTTACTCAATCAGTGGAGGTTCATTAGTGCATTTTCTCACCACTGTTTTTAACTAGAGGCTGTTACGAAATAAATATATATCCTTAGTCCTTATTTTCTGATTATATTGTTTTTTGTGCTTTGTAATAAAGTCTGTGAGAAAGAACGAGGTTAGAGGGTGACAGGTTGCCTAGCAACAGAGGCTTCAGTAAGGGGACGTTAAGAAACAAGAAGTATAGAGCTGCTGCACCATATTAATAAAACACAGGAAACTAGATGGAAAAAGCGTGTGTTAGTGTGACAGGCCTCCGTTTCCGGAAATGTAAAATGAATATCTTTTTTTTTTTTTTAGCTTGACTACTCTGAGTCCAGTCTTTCTCTGTCGCCAAAAGAATTCAAAAGAACGGAATTTAATAAGGCTGACACACTGACTGAAGACATTTAGTTTGAGTGGATTTGAGCTTTCCATCTCAGCTTCGTTTGGTCAAGGATGAAATACATATAAATATATTTTTGTTCCAGCTGATCATCAGGAGGAGACGAGCCATTTAGACTCAGCTCAGCCACTACAGAGGAAACAATGACTTCAACCCAAAAGGTGAGCAAGAATATCTGTTATTGAACCTGTGTGCAGGTTACAACTCTCATTGTAGCTCATAATTGTAATGTCATACTATCACTAGAAGGTGGTGGTAACACACCTACAATGTGATTGTTGACATCTTTGATTCCACTAATGGAGTCAGTTTCAGTTTGTTCCACGACTGCATTTCACTCACTGCCTCTGTTTGTATCTCTGTCACTGCAGGACCAACACGGAGCGAGAAGTCAGCGCTCTCAGGAGGCCGACAAACCTCACAGAAGAAAGGGGCAGAAAAAATACAGCTGTGACGAGTGTGGGAAGAATTTTACCCACGCTGGAAGCTTAAAAACACACCAACTCATCCACAGTGGCGTTAAAGCATACATCTGTGACTTGTGTGGAAAATCTTTTACCTGGGCTGGAAGCTTAAAAACACACCAACTCATCCACAGTGGCGTTAAAGCATACATCTGTGACTTGTGTGGAAAATCTTTTACCTGGGCTGGAAGCTTAAAAACACACCAACTCATCCACAGTGGCGTTAAAGCATACATCTGTGACTTGTGTGGAAAATCTTTTACCCAGGCTGGAAGCTTAAAAACACACCAACTCATCCACAGTGGCGTTAAAGCTTACACCTGTGACTTGTGTGGAAAATCTTTTACCCAGGCTGGACGTTTAAAAAGACACCAACTCATCCACAGTGGAGTTAAAGCATACACCTGTGACTTGTGTGGAAAATCTTTTACCCAGGCTGGAAGCTTAAAAAGACACCAACTCATCCACAGTGGAGTTAAAGCATACACCTGTGACTTGTGTGGAAAATCTTTTACCTCGGCTGGAAGCTTAAAAAGACACCAACTCATCCACAGTGGAGTTAAAGCATACACCTGTGACTTTTGTGGAAAATCTTTTACCCAGGCTGTTAACTTACAGACACACCGACTCATCCACAGTGGCTTTAAAGCATACACCTGTGACTTGTGTGGAAAGTCTTTTACCCAGGCTGTTAGTTTAAAAAGACACCAACTCATCCACAGTGGAGTTAAAGCATACACCTGTGACTTGTGTGGAAAATCTTTTACCCTGGCTGGAAGCTTACGATCACACCAACTCATCCACAGTGGAGTTAAAGCATACCGCTGTGATCAGTGTGGCAGAGCTTTTACCCACAGTGGCCTCTTACAGCGTCATCAAGTTATCCACTCTGGATTTAAGGCGTACAGCTGCCACATATGTGGAAAAACCTTCCACTTGCTAGGCAGCCTAAATATTCACCTCCGCATTCACACTGGAAATGACGTTTACTGCTGTGATCAGTGTGGGAAACTGTTTGTGAGATATAAAGACTTAGAACGCCACATGTTTACCCACACTGTGGGGAGACCTTATAAATGTGACCTGTGTGAGAAGACTTTTAAAGCGCCACGTTACCTTAAAATCCACCAACAGAGCCACACCAGAAAGAAACTCTGCAAGTGCAGTTACTGTGAGGTATGTATGTATATTGTTATCTTCTTATTTAAGACTGACTGTTTGGACCAACTCTTCTCATTAAATTGTGTTCGCATGTTAATAATTCTACTGGACTCAATGGCATCTACTGGAATTTTGAAAATGTCAGTAAAGAACATAATAAGTCATCAAACTAAAAACCATGATTACTGTAACTTTGCATCCATATTTGAGGATTTGCAGTTGCACTTTCATTCAAATATAATAAACACAATGGTGGAGAGGGAAACAAAGAGAAACTGGCTTCTTTTTCCACTATAACTATGTTCACAGGCTGTTCTAGTGTTTATCTGTCTTACACAGATAAACACAGATATCTGTCTTAAAATGTGTTCAATGTGCTGCCCATTGTGTTGGATTGTCAATGCAACCCTCTTCTCCCACTCTTCGCACACTGATAGCAACACCGCAGGAGAAGTGCCAGCACAGGCATCCAGTATCCGTAGTTTCAGGTGCTGCACATCTCGTATCTTCACACCATAGATAATTGCCTTCAGATGACCCCAAACATAAAAGTCTAAGGGGGTCAGATTGGGAGACCTTGGGGGCCATTCAACTGGCCCACGACAACCAATCCACTTTCCAGGAAACTGTTCATCTAGTGATGCTCGGACCTGGCACCCATAATGTGGTGGTGCACCATCTTGCTGGAAAAACTCAGGGAACGTGCCAGCTTCAGTGCATAAAGAGGGAAACACATCATCATGTAGCAATTTCAAATATCCAGTGGCCTTGAGGTTTCCATTGATGAAGAATGGACCCACTATCGTTGTGCCCCATATACCGTGTTGGGAAGGTTACTTTTAAAATGTATTCCATTACAGATTACAGAATACATGCCCCAAAATGTATTCTGTAACGTATTCCGTTACGTTACTCAATGAGAGTAAAGTATTCTGAATAATTTGGATTACTTAACATATTATCATGCTTTTTACAACTATGTGAATGTACTATTGCTGTGTGATTTATTACTGTTACTGAAGGTCTGCGGCTCTGAACCGTAGTAAAGGGACCTCTGACTAATATGGGTTCCGTGTCGGGCTCATAGCCGAAAAATAGCTTTACTTTTTTTTTGTGGGTCAACTTTTTTTGCGAGAGACAGAGAGAGGCGTTGAAAGGCTGCTCCAACAGAGCTTATTGTTTTGGAGGAAAACACGAACAGAGTGTACATTCGAGTCTTAATAGCTTACTTGCACACAATGCACCCGACCCCTATTGCGCCTCCTGCGGGTGGTGGGCCTGCGGGAGGATAGGCCCATGTCTCCTCTTCGGGCCCCATGGACTAAGGCACGGCCACCAGACACTCGCCCTCGGGCACCCTCCCCGGGCCTGGCTCCAGGGCGGGGCCCCGGTAACCCTATCCCGGGCAGGGTAAACTGTTCCCTCGATGTTCTTTTCATAAGGGTCTTGTGAATCGCTCTTTGTCTGGTCCCTCACCCAGGACCAATTTGCCATGGGAGACCCTACCAGGGGGCAAAAGCCCCCAGACAACATATCCCCTGGGATCCCTGGGACACACAAACCCCTCCACCACGCTAAGGTAGCGATTCAAGGAGGAGATTTTCCAATTGGCTAAAAATTACAGGGGAGAGGGATGCTGCTAGCTAGCCAGTCCTGTATAATATGGCCTTAAAGCGAGCAAAAAAAGGTAATTCCTGGACTTTTATGCCAATTTGGACAGAAGACTGGGGTTTTGTGCAACAGAAAGATCATGCTATATGTGCCCTTTGCCTTGAGAGTGTTGGTTGCCAGACCTCCAATGTTAAACAACAGTTTGAGATGAAAGATCAAGAAGCTTCAAGTATGAGGCAGAGAAAGTTGAATCAATTACACGTGCTGTGTCAAGATATGAGAAGCAAGCAAGTACTCTTGCACATTTTTACAGCTGCTAAACATCATGGACCATAAGTAAGTTTTCGTATTGGGCAGTGCATTGCTAAACATGGAGAGCTGTTTACAGACGGAGAATTTATTAAGGAGGCTTTTCTCTCAAGCTCAGAGATGTTATTTAATGGGCTTCCAAACAAAGATGCAATTAAAGCAAGGATTCAAGACATACCTGCATCAGCCAGAACTGTGGAATGATACATCCAGGAAATAGGTAACAATGCCAGAGCCCAACAAACAGCTGCTTTGAAAGAAGCCCAGGTGTTTAGTGTAGCTTTGGACAAAAGCGTTGATATCAGTGAGGTTCCACGTTTGGCTGTTCTGGTAAGATCCTGTGATGTGGAAGTACAAGAGGAACTCTTCTGCTTAACCCCGATGCCTGAAAAAACGTGATGTGGGGTGTGGTGAGGCGTGGTCGGCGACGCCGTGCAGGTCTGCAATCACGTCCGCCGTGTGAAAACACGCTCTAAATGATGATCTGTGGTCCCGCCGTGCCTTATTCACACCACGTGAGGGTATTGGCAAGGTTTTTAAGGAGTGTTTTGATGAGCGAGGCATTGGCATTACATTGTGCTGTGACAAATAATGATGCACCAGCCATTGCTGGAAAACACAGGAGTGCTGTTACCTTAATTGAGGAACAAGTTGGTCATCTCATCATTAAACAACACTGAATAAAAGAGTTAGAAAACCTTTGTGCCAAGATGTCAAATTCAGATCTTCATGACGCCATGGCCACAGTGGCAAAAATCGTGAACTTTATCGTTAAGCGATCTGCTTTGACACCGCCAATTCCAGTCTGTGCTCGACGAGATGGATAGCTCATGCATAGACATCCCACTCCACTGTGCTATCAGATGGCATAGCTGTGGAAATGTTCTGGAACGATTTGTGGATTGTTTTGATGTGGTTAAAGAAAATCCTGGCAGAAAAGGTGCAAAGCCGTCCGAAGTCAGAGACGAGAATTGGGTTGAAAAACGGGACACTTCAGCGAGTTACAAAATGTGATCCCCAGATAATACAACTGGCAAATACAAAGCAGGGGCAGGGATCACATTAACCTGCAAATCCCTGAATTAAGAAAAGTCATATATGCCCAGTTTACTTTTTTCTTATCATTGTTTTACCATCTGCATTTTCTGTTGTATATTTCCTTTGCTGTTATGGTTAAATGTTATGTTATGGATAAAAAGTGTTTTTTGAAATATAGCAAATATAGTTCTATAAAGTTGTTCTGTATAGTGTGCAATTGTTGATATGCAGCATTATTAAATTTATTGTTAATGCAATTATTGCGATGACACATTGACTTTTGAGGAAATTTTAGATGCCACTCATCATCAGAAAGGTTGCCTACGCCTGCTCTACAACAAAGACCTATTGAGTCTCAGTACCAGGTCACTTTACTCTAGCATGCAAAGTGCTTTACCGTGTTGTATAAAGCACTTTGAGTGCTCAGGCAGAGTAAAAAAGTGCTTTATAAGAATCAATCCATTTTACTTGTATTTACTAACTGAACAACAGGAGGGTCATCTAACTAAAACCAATCAGTGTATCCCACCTGACCCCCTCAGAATCAGCTTACTTTTAATAGTTTGTGAGTTTTATTTAAATGTCCTCAAAGTATGGTGAGAGTCTGTCTGCAGCCAGGGTACCAGTGCTTGTTGCTGTTCCTCTACATCAAAGACATTTATTGTATCCCATTAAGCTGAGTGTTATAATGAAAACAGTAAAGTGTAATTGGACATTGGCAGAGATGCTCTTTATTTCAGGCGACTTTCAGAATTAAAATGTTGAAGGAATTCCCTGACTTACACTGTCTTTGTGTCTTTGTTTAGAAGCAGAGTGACACAGATGGATCCAGTTCTCAACCCTGTCGTCGCTGTGGTGGTGGGAAAGACTTTGACTCTGCAACAGACCCTAAAAATATATCAACGTAGACACAGTGAAGACAGAACCAACTATTGCAAAGAACGTGAGAGGCTTCCCCACTCGAACTAATTTAAAAATACATGAACTCATTCACAGTGGGGTTAAAAAGCACATCTGTGACCAGTGTGGGTCATCCTTCACCTTTGCAGGTCACCTTAAAAGTCATAAACAAGTCCACACCGGAGAGAGACCATACAAGTGTAAACACTGTGACGGAAGCTTCTCACGATCGAGGCATCTTAACCTTCATGAACGTACACACATGTAAGATAATTTACCTGTGACCAGTGTGACCAGAGCTTCAGGAATCTCAGTTCATACTCCAAACACAAACGATCCCACACTGTAAATAAACGTTTTCACTGTTGCCAATGTGCAAAAACATTCACTTCATTATCTGCTCTGTGCAAATATCAGCGTGATCATGCAGGACTGAAATCAGTAAATCAAAATGAATCTGCAGAGGCAGAAAGATCCTCTTCTGGTTTTGGGGTCAGACTTAAAAACCTTGAGATCAGGCTGCACAGAGTTCAGATGGACTCCTGTAAAGAGTGTCAGCTGATGTCACACGTGGATGAAGTTATTCAGTGTTTTTATAGTTTTGTATTTTCATTGTTTTGAAGTCTTAATTTGTATTTTACTTTTTGAAATTTAGTTTAAAGCTGAACTGGGGCTGGGCGATATTTCTATGTAATACTAATTTATTCCACAAGGTGGAGCTTTATTTGATCAGCCAAAGACCACATTCATATTTACAGTGGTGGCCTGCAAAAGACAACACATCTTTAGAAAAATTGGGGTAAAGCAGCAAAACACTGTTAGAGGTTAAAGTTTGCAGATTACTGATGTTGTTCATCAGCTCTAACACAGTGAGACCAGTCATGGCCCAGTGCTCTGGGGTTTTCTTAAATGCTGTTTAATTGTTTCTACTCTGGTTTAGTGTGATGGCCATGAGTGATGTCTCTGTCAGCAAAAAGGCTGTAACACTGTCCGTGATAAAGATGCTAAATAGAACCTTCAACCTCCCCATTGTCTTTCTTCCTTCCTGCATTCAGATGAATAAATTAGCTTTTTGTTTTCTCTTATGTCTGTAAAGGTTCTCAGTCATCCAGGTCGTCGTAGTCTAAGGAGCTTGGAAAGAAAAGCATTTGGATTTCTTTAAGTTGCTTGAAGACGTTTCACCTCTCATCCTAGAATCTTCTTCGGGTCTAAGGTCAAATGGTGGAGAGTTCCAGATTTAAGCTCTGTGGGAGCGTCCCCCCGAGAGGGACTTCCTAATGATCCTCTACCTAATCACACAAGACAAGATATGAAAACGGGTGTAGGTAGGATACAATTTAAACAAGTAGTATAAAAGAGGTGATATTTTTGGTGACAATGCTGGTGTGAAGATTGTGCTGTTTTGATCTCAGCACTGGAGCCCCCCAGGGGTGTGTTCTGAGCCCCCTGCTGTACTCTTTGTACACATATGACTGTGTGGCCACTACCAGCTCCACCACCATCATCAAGTTTGCTGACGACACCGTCGTGGTGGGCCTGATCTCTGATAACAACGAGACGGCCTACCTGAAGGAGATTAGGAATCTGGAGAACTGGTGCCAGAGGAACAACCTCCTTCTAAACGTCAGTAAGACAAAGGAGCTGATAGTGGACTTCAGCACTAAGCAGGAGAGGAACTACCAGACCCCCGTCATCAACGAGTGCCCAGTGGAGAGAGTGGACAGCTTCAAATACCTCGGAGTTCACATCACGCAGGACCTGTCATGGTCCTGTCACATCAACACCGTGGTGAAAAAGGCCCGACAGCGTCTCTACCACCTCAGACGCTTGAGAGACTTCCAACTGCCCTCCAAGGTGCTCAGGAACTTTTACTCGTGCACCATAGAGAGCATCCTGGCGGGAAACATCTTAACCTGGTTCGGGAACAGCACCATGCAGGACAGACGAGCTCTACAGAGGGTTGTGCGGTCAGCTGAGCGCACCATCCGCTCCGAGCTCCCTGACCTGCACTCAATCTACAGCAGGCGGTGCTGGACCAAGGCCAGGAAGATGGTGAAGGACTTCAGCCATCCCAACAACAGACTGTTCTCTCTGTTGAGGTCAGGAAAGCGATTCCGCTCCCTGAAGACCAACACAGAGAGACTGAGGAGGAGCTTCTTCCCGCAGGCGATACGGTCTCTCAATCACACCACCACACAGTACTGACCCACACATATGGTTCTTACACACACACTGGACTTTCTAGACTTTGGTTTTGCACAACACTGGTCACTATATTCTTCATTTCCGGTTAATACTTGTACAGCTGCTGTTATTGTGTATATATTTATTTATATTTAGATTTCTTCATACATTCTTATATAGTTCTATATTGTGTCTTTTGTTGTACAGTTATTTTATTTTCAACTTTAATTTATATATTTATCTTTATCTTATTCTTCCCAGTTAAATTTACCCTTCATTCTAATTTGTGTTGTACAGTTATTTCATTTTTAACCTTAATTTATATTTTATTCCTTCCTAGTTAAATTTACCCTTTTTAATTTTTCATATTTATTTCCTATCTTATTCATAGCCTTTTCCTTTTTTGTTCTCTTTAGGTCACGAGCAGTTGTCCAAGCATTTCACTACATATCGTACTGTGTATGACTGTGTACGTGACAAATAAAATTTGAATTTGAATTTGATGGCGTTGCAAATATTCCTTTCATTCCTTTAATATTCCTTTAAAACCAAGGAAATATTTGGTTTCAACGCTCAGTTTATTTTCAGGGAATATTCCAGCAGTTAAAAGTGTTGATAAATGAACTCGAGTGTCTAAAAATGGGCAAAAAGGGCAAATTGCAAACATATGTACATTGTGTGTAATGGGATTTGGCAAGATTGAGAGATCTGCCGGACATAAAGAAAAATGTAAATATGAGACTGACAAAAAATTGATAAAAAGAAAGACTAAATGAAGCAAAACACTGGATGGTACAGCTCATGAAGGCACAAACATGGCCTGCTACTGGATGTGTGAGAGGCAGAGAGAAGGGGGTGGGCTCCCAGACATCGCAGTGAAGGTCAAAGGTGAAAATAAGACATGCAGAGATTCAGCAGAGAGAAGACGCTCACTGTCTGTGCATGTTAAGAATATCATGATTAAATAAAGTTCGTTTAGGGATTTTTATACATTGCAACGCTCTATTAAGAGTTGGCCCTCCATGTAATAATGGGGTAAAAGCGTGAATTTAGCTCTTTGATTGAACTGAATTTTTGAGACTGACATGCAAAGCTGCAGAGGGATTTCCAAACATGCTTACATATCATAACCAGTTAAAGTCAGGGTGCAATTTTCCTGGGCTAAAGGAGTCTGAACACAATATCCCAGACTTAGATAATAAGTACAAAATAAGGTTATTTTAGTTACTCTCATAAATTCTGTGTAATTATCTGCGGGCGGTTTATCCTTCAAGCTCGGGTCCTCTACCAGAGGCCTGGGAGCTTGAGGGTCCTGCGCAGTATCTTAGCTGTTCCCAGGACTGCGCTCTTCTGGACAGAGATCTCCGATGTTGTTTCCGGGATCTGCTGGAGCCACTCGCCTAGCTTGGGAGTCACCGCACCTAGTGCTCCGATTACCACGGGGACCACCGTTACCTTCACCCTCCACATCCTCTCGAGCTCTTCTCTGAGCCCTTGGTATTTCTCCAGCTTCTCGTGTTCCTTCTTCCTGATATTGCTGTCATTCGGAACCGCTACATCGATCACTACGGCCGTCTTCTAATGTTTGTCTACCACCACTATGTCCGGTTGGTTAGCCACCACCATTTTGTCCGTCTGTATCTGGAAGTCCCACAGGATCTTAGCTCGGTCATTCTCCACCACCCTTGGGGGCATCTCCCATTTTGACCTCGGGACTTCCAGGTTATACTCGGCACAGATGTTCCTGTACACTATGCCGGCCACTTGGTTATGGCGTTCCATGTATGCCCTGCCTGCTAGCATCTTGCACCCTGCTGTTATGTGCTGGATTGTCTCTGGGGCATCTTTACACAGCCTGCACCTGGGGTCTTGTCTGGTGCGATAGACCCCAGCCTCTATGGATCTTGTACTCAGAGCTTGTTCTTGTGCTGCCATGATTAGCGCCTCTGTGCTGTCTTTCAGTCCAGCTTTGTCCAGCCACTGGTAGGACTTCTGGATATCAGCCACCTCCTCTATCTGCCGGTGGTACATACCATGCAGGGGCCTGTCCTTCCATGATGGTTCCTCGTCTCCCTCCTCTTTCTTGGGTTTCTGCTGCCTGAGGTATTCACTGAGCACTCGGTCAGTTGGGGCCATCTTCCCAATGTATTCTTGTATTCTTGGGGCTACATGAATAGGATGAGGGACCTATGGATTCTTCAATACCCAACATCCACAATGACGGCGAAACAACTAGTAGCTCAGTGTTCCAACATTCGAAAGAAGGGACTGCTCTCACAGCTAGAGATTGACGAGGTACAACATAAATGCTACGGCAAGGAGGAGTCAGGACGCCAGGTCAGGGGGGAGATATCATCACCCCCACCCGAGATTGGGTACATAGCCCCAAGTGCGATAGGAGAAGGATCGTTGAGTGCGAGAGGAACTGACCTGAAAAATAGGATCATGGCCAAGCTTGAAACCTGGATCCCTGGATTACGTGAAGTACCCTCAGAAGGTCTGCTAGATGATGTTAATGCAGCACTACGGGCAATACCTACAACCACGATTACCGACACTAACAAGCTGATCTACAATACGGCAGCAGTGATCAGTGAGATGCTTGGCTACAAGTTGAACAGCGACAAGGGGCAGTACCCTCCATGGAGAAGGAGGTTAGAGGACAAGATCAAAGTAGCACGGAGGGAGGTTAGCCAACTAACGGAGTTGCAGAAAGGTGCGACAAATAAGGTGCCTAAGAAATACAGCAAGCTGTCCATACCTGAGACCTTGGAAACTGCCAAGCAAAGACTCACAGCCTTGGCCAGCCGCTTGAGGAGGTACACCAGAGAGATAGAAGGCAGGAGAATAAACCAGCTGTTCTCCACAGAACCAGCAAAGGTGTACTCTCAGTGGCAAGGGAACAATAAGAGAACAGCACCACCAAGGCTGGAGACGGAGCAATACTGGAAGAGCATATGGGAGAAGGACGCAACCCATAACGGCAATGCTCAGTGGCTAGAGGATCTGAGGGCAGACCACAGCGACCTCCCTGAACAGGGTCCAGTAACCATCACAGTGGCAGATATCCAAGAAAGGGTCTCCAGTATGAAGAGTTGGACAGCACCAGGGCCCGACATGGTTCACGCCTACTGGCTGAAGAAGCTGACTGCACTCCACGAGCGTCTGGCAGCACAAATGAACCAGCTGCTAGTTAACGAGAGACACCCGGAATGGCTAACTGAAGGCTGGACGGTCCTGATCCCCAAGGACCCCAAGAAGGGACCGGTCCCCTCCAACTACCGACCAATAACCTGCCTCAGTACTACATGGAAGCTCCTGTCAGGCATCATATCGGCTAAGATGAACAGGCACATGGGTCAATACATGAGCGGGACACAGAAAGGAATTGGCAAGAATACCAGAGGCGCAAAACACCAGCTACTGGTAGACAGAACAATCAGCCGAGACTGCAAGACCAGACTGACCAACCTGTGCACTGCCTGGATCGATTACAAGAAGGCCTATGACTCAATGCCCCACAGCTGGATACTGGAATGCCTAGAATTGTACAAGATCAATGGGACCCTAAGAGCCTTCATCAGGAACTCAATGGGGATGTGGCGTACAACACTAGAGGCCAACCTCGAGCCCATAGCACAAGTCACCATCAAGTGCGGGATCTACCAAGGAGATGCTCTGTCCCCACTGCTGTTCTGCATAGGCCTGAACCCCCTCAGTGAGATCATTAACAAGACTGGCTACGGATAATGACTACGGAACGGAGCAGTTGTCAGCCACCTCCTGTACATGGATGACATCAAGCTGTATGCCAAGAGTGAACGAGACATCGATTCACTGATCCACACTACCAGGCTATACAGCAATGACATTGGAATGTCGTTCGGACTGGAGAAGTGTAGTCGGATGGTAACAAAGAGAGGGAAGGTAGTCAGAACTGAGGGGATTGAACTACCAGAAGGCAACATTGCAGACATAGAGGACAGTTACAAGTACTTGGGGATCCCGCAGGCAAATGGGAACCATGAAGAGGCCGCTAGAAAAGCTGCAACCACCAAGTACCTGCAGAGGGTCAGGCAAGTCCTGAGGAGTCAGCTGAATGGTAAGAACAAGATCCGGGCCATCAACACGTACGCCCTGCCCGTGATCAGGTACCCTGCTGGGGTAATAGGCTGGCCAAAGGAGGAGATAGAAGCCACTGACATAAAGACAAGAAAGCTCCTTACCATGCATGGAGGGTTTCACCCCAAGTCCAGCACCCTGAGGCTGTACGCTAAACGGAAGGAAGGGGGCCGGGGACTGGTGAGTGTCAGCACCACAGTCCAGGATGAGACAACGAACATCCAAGAATACATTGGGAAGATGGCCCCAACTGACCGAGTGCTCAGTGAATACCTCAGGCAGCAGAAACCCAAGAAAGAGGAGGGAGACGAGGAACCATCATGGAAGGACAGGCCCCTGCACGGTATGTACCACCGGCAGATAGAGGAGGTGGCTGATATCCAGAAATCCTACCAGTGGCTGGACAAAGCTGGACTGAAAGACAGCACAGAGGCACTAATCATGGCAGCACAAGAACAAGCTCTGAGCACAAGATCCATAGAGGCTGGGGTCTATCACACCAGGCAAGACCCCAGGTGCAGGCTGTGTAAAGATGCCCCAGAGACAATCCAGCACATAACAGCAGGGTGCAAGATGCTAGCAGGCAAGGCATACATGGAACGCCATAACCAAGTGGCCGGCATAGTGTACAGGAACATCTGTGCCGAGTATAACCTGGAAGTCCCGAGGTCAAAATGGGAGATGCCCCCAAGGGTGGTGGAGAATGACCGAGCTAAGATCCTGTGGGACTTCCAGATACAGACGGACAAAATGGTGGTGGCTAACCAACCGGACATAGTGGTGGTAGACAAACAGAAGAAGACGGCCGTAGTGATCGATGTAGCGGTTCCGAATGACAGCAATATCAGGAAGAAGGAACACGAGAAGCTGGAGAAATACCAAGGGCTCAGAGAAGAGCTGGAGAGGATGTGGAGGGTGAAGGTAACGGTGGTCCCCGTGGTAATCGGAGCACTAGGTGCGGTGACTCCCAAGCTAGGCGAGTGGCTCCAGCAGATCCCGGGAATAACATCGGAGATCTCTGTCCAGAAGAGCGCAGTCCTGGGAACAGCTAAGATACTGCGCAGGACCCTCAAGCTCCCAGGCCTCTGGTAGAGGACCCGAGCTTGAAGGATAAACCGCCCGCAGGGGCGTGCTGGGTGTTAAAATATATATATATAGGCTGGGGTCTATCACACCAGGCAAGACCCCAGGTGCAGGCTGTGTAAAGATGCCCCAGAGACAATCCAGCACATAACAGCAGGGTGCAAGATGCTAGCAGGCAAGGCATACATGGAACGCCATAACCAAGTGGCCGGCATAGTGTACAGGAACATCTGTGCCGAGTATAATCTGGAAGTCCCGAGGTCAAAATGGGAGATGCCCCCAAGGGTGGTGGAGAATGACCGAGCTAAGATCCTGTGGGACTTCCAGATACAGACGGACAAAATGGTGGTGGCTAACCAACCGGACATAGTGGTGGTAGACAAACAGAAGAAGACGGCCGTAGTGATCGATGTAGCGGTTCCGAATGACAGCAATATCAGGAAGAAGGAACACGAGAAGCTGGAGAAATACCAAGGGCTCAGAGAAGAGCTGGAGAGGATGTGGAGGGTGAAGGTAACGGTGGTCCCCGTGGTAATCGGAGCACTAGGTGCGGTGACTCCCAAGCTAGGCGAGTGGCTCCAGCAGATCCCGGAAACAACATCGGAGATCTCTGTCCAGAAGAGCGCAGTCCTGGGAACAGCTAAGATACTGCGCAGGACCCTCAAGCTCCCAGGCCTCTGGTAGAGGACCCGAGCTTGAAGGATAAACCGCCCGCAGGGGCGTGCTGGGTGTTAAAATATATATATATACACACACAGGGAGTGCAGAATTATTAGGCAAGTTGTATTTTTGAGGAATAATGTTATTGAACCCAAAAAACTCATTAATATCAAAGCTGAATGTTTTTGGAAGTAGTTTTTAGTTTGTTTTTAGTTTTAGCTATTTTAGGGGGATATCTGTGTGTGCAGGTGACTATTACTGTGCATAATTATTAGGCAACTTAACAAAAAACAAATATATACCCATTTCAATTATTTATTTTTACCAGTGAAACCAATATAACATCTCCACATTCACAAATATACATTTCTGACATTCAAAAACACAACAAAAACAAATCAGCGACCAATATAGCTACCTTTCTTTGCAAGGACACTCAAAAGCCTGCCATCCATGGATTCTGTCAGTGTTTTGATACCAGCCCAAACCAGTACTCCACCTCCACCTTGCTGGCGTCTGAGTCGGACTGGAGCTCTCTGCCCTTTACCAATCCAGCCACGGGCCCATCCATCTGGCCCATCAAGACTCACTCTCATTTCATCAGTCCATAAAACCTTAGAAAAACCAGTCTTGAGATATTTCTTGGCCCAGTCTTGACGTTTCAGCTTGTGTGTCTTGTTCAGTGGTGGTCGTCTTTCAGCCTTTCTTGCCTTGGCCATGTCTCTGAGTATTGCACACCTTGTGCTTTTGGGCACTCCAGTGATGTTGCAGCTCTGAAATATGGCCAAACTTGTGGCAAGTGGCATCTTGGCAGTTGCACGCTTGACTTTTCTCAGTTCATGGGCAGTTATTTGGCGCCTTGGTTTTTCCACACGCTTCTTGCGACCCTGTTGACTATTTTGAATAAAACGCTTGATTGTTCGATGATCACGCTTCAGAAGCTTTGCAATTTTGAGACTGCTGCATCCCTCTGCAAGATATCTCACTATTTTTGACTTTTCTGAGCCTGTCAAGTCCTTCTTTTGACCCATTTTGCCAAAAGAAAGGAAGTTGCCTAATAATTATGCACACCTGATATAGGGTGTTGATGTCATTAGACCACAACCCTTCTCATTACAGAGATGCACATCACCTAATATGCTTACTTGGTAGTAGGCTTTTGAGCCTATAGAGATTGACAGACCACGTGACTTTTGCGCATTGCATGCTGGGAACTTGTGGCAAAACAATCCAAGTGTCATGGTCCTGGGTCGGTGACCCAGCGCTTTTAGTTTGTTATCATTTTCTAGATGATGATTGTTTAAGTTCTGTGTTCTATTCAGTCTGCCTCTGAGTCTGCGTCTGTATCTGTCTGTCTATGGTGTCACCCCATCTGTTTGTGAATCTGTCTGTTTAGTTCAATGTCTTGTCTGGTTCCATGTGTCTGAGTTTCCTGTTTTATTGTGAAGGTCCGTGTCGTATGTGAGTGTGATCAGTTTACGTTTCCCCTGTCCCATCAGCCCAGATTCCTCCCAGCTGTGTTGCCCTCCTGTCTCTCATCCCCTGATTACTGGTGTGTGTATTTAAGCCCTGTGTGTTCTCCTGCCTGTTGCCGGTTCGTCTGTGTAACTCCGCGTCAGTCTGTGTTCCTCGGTGTCCTGCTCGTCTCTCTGCCTCTCTTCCCTTTTTGTTTCATCTCAGGTTTGTCATTTAGCTTTCCCAGTTCAGGTCTTTAGTTTTGTCTTCCCTCTTGCCTGTTTTGCCTTCTCACCACTGTGTAAATAAACTCACCGGCATCTCATCCACTGCCTGCATCTTGGGTCCTTCTTCTAACTCCACACGGCTCGCCTCGGCAGCCGTGACACCAAGTACCGCATCAAATGCAAGCATTTGCAGCACCGCAAAACGTTCATTCTTCGGTTCCAATAAATTCTTGCTTTTTCTTTGCCCCCCAAAAAGGTATGTACAAAACGAAGGAGAACAATGCCGGTCCGTACAAAGACAGACTTGATGAAAAGTCAAAGAAAAGATACGAGGAAAAAAATCAAACCAGTGAAAGGGTTAGATCCTTACGAGCACACAGAGGGACAAAATACGTTAGCGTGCTGCCCAACTTTCACCATGCTCATATTTATAATTATACGGTTCTTGGAGTGAGTGCATACACTCATGAAGTTTAGTAACTTCAGGTCACTGCAACAAGCCCAGGTACAGTTTACCGACGGATGGGTACAGGACCTTGAAATGCACCGTGTAGAAAGTAAAGACCATCGTACGTATCATAAGTTTACCAGTCTCACAAATCGTCTTCATAAATACACATTCGTTAACAGTTTATTAATAGGACCTTTGAGCTCAATGGTAATTAATTAGTAGTGGAAATAATTTCTGGTACGCGTTACAGAAATGTAGCAGTGACAATAATATTGTATGCTGTAATCGTACTGGGCAATTAGTGATACAAAACAACTGTTTTATCCTGTGAATAAAAGTATGTTTTTGTCAATGTACCATAATAACAGAAGCGAAACACAATATTGTGTCAGGACAATTTACTATTTATGCACAATAAACAAAGGAGCATAGCACGACAATTTCTGTTCGGCGCCAGACTTGCTTGTAACCTATATCACCAATTATGTTATGAAAAATGACGTATTAACTACAACAGCAGACTGACGTCACATTTTCAATCTCTATACAGCTTGGAGTAAGACAGCATGCATGAAGAGGATGATGTGGACAAAATACTCATTTGCCTAATAATTCTGCACTCCCTGTATACAGTGGGGCAAAAAAGTATTTAGTCAGCCACTGATTGTGCACGTTCCCCCACCTAAAATGATGACAGAGGTCAGTAATTTGCACCAGAGCTACAAATCAACTGTGAGAGACAGAATGTGAAAAAAAAATCCATGAATCCACATGGTAGGATTTGTAAAGAATTTATTCGTAAATCAGGGTGGAAAATAAGTATTTGGTCAATAACAAAAATACAACCCAATACTTTGTAACATAACCTTTGTTGGCAATAACAGAGGTCAAACGTTTACTATAGGTCTTTACCAGGTTTGCACACACAGTAGCTGGTATTTTGGCCCATTCCTCCATGCAGATCTTCTCGAGAGCAGTGATGTTTTGGGGCTGTCGCCGAGCAACACGGACTTTCAACTCCCGCCACAGATTTTCTATGGAGTTGAGGTCTGGAGACTGGCTAGGCCACTCCAGGACTTTCAAATGCTTCTTACGGAGCCACTCCTTTGTTGCCCGGGCGGTGTGTTTTGGATCATTGTCATGTTGGAAGACCCAGCCTCGTTTCATCTTCAAAGTTCTCACTGATGGAAGGAGGTTTTGGCTCAAAATCTCACGATACATGGCCCCATTCATTCTGTCCTTAACACGGATCAGTCGTCCTGTCCCCTTGGCAGAAAAACAGCCCCATAGCATGATGTTTCCACCCCCATGCTTCACAGTAGGTATGGTGTTCTTGGGATGCAACTCAGTATTCTTCTTCCTCCAAACACGACGAGTTGAGTTTATACCAAAAAGTTCTACTTTGGTTTCATCTGACCACATGACATTCTCCCAATCCTCTGCTGTATCATCCATGTGCTCTCTGGCAAACTTCAGACGGGCCTGGACATGCACTGGCTTCAGCAGCGGAACCCGTCTGGCACTGCGGGATTTGATTCCCTGCCGTTGTAGTGTGTTACTGATGGTGACCTTTGTTACTTTGGTCCCAGCTCTCTGCAGGTCATTCACCAGGTCCCCCCGTGTGGTTCTGGGATCTTTGCTCACCGTTCTCATGATCATTTTGACCCCACGGGATGAGATCTTGCGTCGAGCCCCAGATCGAGGGAGATTATCAGTGGTCTTGTATGTCTTCCATTTTCTGATGATTGCTCCCACAGTTGATTTTTTCACACCAAGCTGCTTGCCTATTGTAGATTCACTCTTCCCAGTCTGGTGCAGGTCTACAATACTTTTCCTGGTGTCCTTCGAAAGCTCTTTGGTCTTGGCCATGGCGGAGTTTGGAGTCTGACTGTTTGAGGCTGTGGACAGGTGTCTTTTATACAGATGATGAGTTCAAACAGGTGCCATTCATACAGGTAACGAGTGGGGGACAGAAAAGCTTCTTACACAAGACGTTACAGGTCTGTGAGAGCCAGAGATTTTCCTTGTTTGAGGTGACCAAATACTTATTTTCCACCCTAATTTACGAATAAGTTCTTTACAAATCCTACCATGTGGATTCATGGATTTTTTTTCACATTCTGTCTCTCACAGTTGAAGTGTACCTCTGGTGCAAATTACTGACCTCTGTCATCATTTTAAGTGGGGGAACTTGCACAATCGGTGGCTGACTAAATACTTTTTTGCCCCACTGTATATATATATATATATATATATATGTGTGTGTATAACTAGACTTTTTGCATATTATGTAAGGTGTGGCTATATAAATATATGTACAACTCTGTGTATATGTGTTTATGGACAGGCATGCAATGTAGTGACAAGAAAGTAGCCTTGCAGGGAAGGAAAGACCTGAATCTCTCATGGTTGGGGGTTGGGGGATGGTGTGTTTGCACAACAAAAGCAGGAGAACAATGGAGCTGAAGACCTGTGAAAATCTCAGCGGGGTGCCAAGAGGTGTTAGGGTCGGGGGAATTTGCGCAGGGCTAGTAAATCTAGTAGTAGGGACTTGCACCAGGGAAAAAAAGGCTCAGTAATTCTAGTGTTATGGATCAAACCTCTACCAACATGACATTGATTATGCAACTCTAAGCATATATGAGTAGATATTTCTAAGCATAAATGACAATCAACAATACAAATCTAACATCTGCAGTTCCACACTCTCATGGGAAACTACATTCTCCCCCTCCAGTCTCTTATCCTCCTGCTCCTGCAGTAACAAAACAACACAAAGCATCCACCGTCTGTTGCAGGCTGGATGAATTGTTGCTCAACATTTACTACTCCTAAGGTCGGCTCGGGACTCATGTGATCAGTGTCCCCTATAAGTGAATTTCTCCCAAGCCCATTATAATCATGGAGAAGCACACTTTGCGACTGTTTTCAGTAAGAACATTTCATAGCGCTTTAAATTTCAATCTTTCAGGCCTGGTTTAAAGAGCTAATTATTAAATCACGAACTCACAAAATATCAAAATATCACCTCTTGTGGATCACACCTCTCAGTGCACTGTAACAAAAGCAAAAACAAACGTAACCAATAAAATACTAATATAATAACATATACTAGGGCCCGTTGCAGACATGTCCAAACATAAAACCATCTCTCTCTCTCTCGTAGAGAAAGAAAACAACCCAAACCTCACTGATAAAATCAACCTACTACTCAGCAAAACCCAAAAATCAGTGAGACATTCACAGGAAGGTTTTGCTTCCTCCCGGGACAACATTGTGTGGGAATGAGAACATCAGGTACTGTAGCACCTTTTGTTCCTTCTTGAATTAAGTCTCAATCACAGAAAATGTGGCGCTCCGAAATAAAACTTACATTCAAACTTCATCATTTTCACTCTGTACCACTGCTCCTCATCAGGGCTGTGTCAAGCACAGTAAACATTTCAGTCGAGGCCTTGAGCCATAAAGAGACATCACGCACAGACATTCTTTTCATAACCAGACAATTTTAGACCTTGTTCCTTAAATCTACCTAAATGCCCCCTGGGTGACATAAAACACATTCTAAGTAATCAATGGCTTCTTGTAACAGATTCTGTATTTGGATGTTTGTGTGCAGCATTTCACATATCAGCATAAGCATTTGTTAGCAAAGCATTCTTCATTGCATCAGCGTGTGTGTGTGTGTGCATCACTCTTCATTGCATGAGCATGTGCACGTGTATTTGTGTGTGTCACTTCTCAGTGAATCAGCGTTTCGGTTTAGGTGTGTGTGTCATTTCTCACTCAATCAACGACTGCGCACGTGTTCATGTGTGTGTATCACTTCATTCTGGATCAGTGTGTGTGTGTGTGTGTGTGTGTGTGTGTGTGTGTGTGTGTGTGTGTGTGTGTGTGTGTGTTCATCACTTTCCTGTTTTTGTGTTTTGGGTAAACCACTGCCTGAAGCATACAGAGAAAAAACAAAAAACAAAACAAAAACAGACGAACAGGAAAATGATGTTGTGTTGGTTGTGTTACAAAGAGAGGGAAGAAACACCAAGCCAGGCCCTGTGTCAGCCTTCCCTTCCCCCCCTTTTTTTTCTCACAATATAATCAACTCCTAGCCCACCAAGTTGACAGGACAACACAGATACATGTTTAAATTCTTAAGATCATGTTTAAACTCACAAAAGAGAATTTTCCTTCCTTCATTAATTACTTGTGTTGTTCAATCAGCAGAAAACCTCTCACAATTTGACTCTCTTAACCACTAAATTTATTGTTTCATCACTGGTTGGTCATACCAGTCTCTTTCTTTTCTTTCTTTTTTAAGTTGTTGTCCTGCAACCCAGAGAGTTCATTTATTAGTAGCATATAAACTTCACCATTTAATAACAGGTGTATTTTAAGTTCTCTCTCTCTGTGCCTCCCCAGGCCAAACATTGTTCAGACTTGTTATGATGGGGCTTATGGGCACATTCTTATGGGTACCAGCGCATCGTGGAGGTAAAGGAAATGAAATGGCAGATAGGACAGCAAAAGTCGCAACAAGGAGACCGATGGTAGATATGGTTATTAGTGTGAGTAGGACGGAGCTCAAGAGTACAGTACGATACAAAATGAAGGAAAGGTGGCAAAAGCAATGGGAGGAAGAGAGGAAAGGGCGATGGTTTTATAAAATCTAAAGGAAAGTGGGGAAAATGAGAAGTACAGGCCGAAACATGATAGAGGATACGATTATATCTCGACTGAGATTCGGACACACTGGTTCAAATAGCACCTTGTTTTTAATAGGTAAACACTGTACAGGGGAGTGACTGCAGTAGGGAACAGGAAACAATAGAACATGTTTCTTGAATTGTCAGAGGTTTGAACACCATGAGACCGGACAGTGTGCGCACCGCGGATGACGTCAGTGCGCACACTGTGTCTGAGGAGGATGTGCGGAAGTGCTTCAGGAAGGTGAACGCACGCAAAGCTACTGGTCCGGACGGGATTCCCGGCCGCGTCCTCAGGTCATGCGCGGCTCAGCTGGCTGGAGTGTTCACGCACATCTTCAACCTTTCCCTCTCTCTGTCTGTAGTCCCAGCCTGCTTCAAAATGGCCACCATCGTCCCTGTACCCAAATCCTCCACCATCTCCTCATTGAACGACTGGCGACCTGTAGCCCTGACCCCCATCGTAAGCAAATGCTTCGAGAAGCTGGTCAGGGACTTCATCTGCTCTGCACTACCCGACTCACTGGACCCTCTACAATTTGCATACCGCCACAACAGGTCCACTGATGATGCCATAGCCCTGACACTACACACTGCCCTGTCACACCTGGAGAAGAGAGACACGTATGTGAGGATGCTGTTTGTAGATTACAGCTCAGCATTCAATACCATCGTTCCCTCGAAGCTGGACAGGAAACTGCAGGATCTAGGACTGAGCAGCTCCCTCTGCAGCTGGATCCTTAGCTTCCTGTCTGACAGACGCCAGGTGGTCAGACTGGGCAGTATCACCTCATCCCCCGTCACACTGAACACTGGTGCTCCACAGGGGTGTGTACTGAGCCCTCTCCTGTACTCACTCTACACCTACGACTGCACAGCCACTAACAGCTCCAACATCATTGTGAAGTTTGCGGACGACACTACAGTGGTGGGTCTTATCACCAACGGTGATGAGACGGCTTACAGGGAGGAGGTCAGTGCCCTGACCCACTGGTGTCAAGACAACCATCTCACCCTCAACGTCGCAAAGACAAAGGAGTTGATAGTGGACTTCCGGAGGTGCAGAGAAGTACACACCCCCATCACCATCAACGGCGCTGCTGTGGAGAGAGTGAGCAGCTTCCGCTTCCTTGGAGTACATCTGGCTGAGGATCTTACGTGGTCAGTACACACAAACAAAACAGTGAAGAAGGCGCAGCAGCGCCTCTTCTTTCTCAGGAGACTGAAAAGATTCGGCATGAGCCCCCGCATCCTCAGGACCTTCTATCACTGTGCCATTGAGAGCATCCTCACTGGATGCATCACCACCTGGTATGGCAACAGCACCGCCTACAACTGCAAAGCTCTCCAGCGAGTAGTGCGGTGCTCTGAACGGATAATTGGAGGTGAGCTTCCCTCCCTCCAAGACATCTACAGGAAGCGGTGCCTGAGGAAAGCGGGGAGGATCATCAAGGACTCCAGTCACCCCAGCCATAAACTGTTCAGACTGCTTCCATCAGGAAGGAGGTTCTGCAGCATCCGGTCCCGTACCAGCAGACTGAGAGACAGCTTCTTCCATCAGGCCATCAGACTGCTGAACACGTCATGGACACCTCAGCTTCACTACTGGAACTTCAACATTATGCACTCCATACTGTACAGTAATGCCACTGTTTTGCACATGTCTCACTCTGTATATTTTATATATTTTATTATTATTATTATTTTTTTTTTTACTATTTAATTTGTAAAAATGTGTACACACACACACACACACACACACACACACACACACACACACACACACACACACACGTAGGAAAATATTTAGTATACACATCCAGAAATGCATACACTATTATATATTGTACATATATTTATTAGTTTCAGGTTGGCCATTCTTGTATTTTGCTCGTTTGTGTTGTTGTGTTTGCACATCTCTGTTGCTTGTGGGGCTCGCACACAAGAATTTCACTCGCATGTGCTGTGCCAGTGTGCCTGCACATGTGATGTGACAATAAAAAGTGATTTGATTTGTGATTTGATTTGTGATTTGATATTGAAAGGAGACAACTGATCAAAAAGCTGGACGGTATGGAAGTGAAGTTGGACTTGATTGATCTGTTTTGCACGACCTCTTTAAGTGAAAGTTATCAGGCTGTATTTTGGTTTTTAAGGCAGACCCATTTGTTCGAGAGGATTTGATTTATTATTATTTATTTTTATTGTCTTTTCTGTCCACACTCCACACCAGTTAGTGGCGGTAATGCACCATTTTGCTGTTTGCCAACCGCCAGTAAACCCTATACGGCAGAAGAAGAAGGGGGCGGAGCAAAATTTGTTAGCAGGAGAGGAGCCGAGCAGAGAGAGCTGCTTTGTCATGAAACGGGAGTAAAGTAGTGAACTTAGAGGAGAGAAAAAAACTAAAGTATCGATCATAAACCACTACCAACGTCCTGATCGATATCTGCTTCGATCTGCCCACCCTTGTCTCCTGGATCGTAGCTGCGATCAGCGTGAACCACGTGGGTCTCTGCTCCCTGATCTGTTTCCTGTGTTTGGAAAGAGTTGCAGCTTCATCGCGGAGTTTCTCTCGGTTTGTGGGCTCATCTAAAGGTAAGCACCGAGCTAACTTTACTGTGAGTTCAGTTCATGTTGAGTTTAGCTCCTGAATGAGGTCTTCTGCTGCTCTCCTCGGTGTCTGTTCACAGTTTATTGTGAACACGTTGAGAGAAGAGTGAGAGAGTGTTTGGAGAAAAACACCAACTAATCATTAGCTCAGCATGCTGGGAGAAGTTGGAGCAGAAAAGTCTTTTCATTGTCCCTGCAGCTGTTTTTTTGCCTGCACCAAACCTCTACAGCCTCGTTTCTATTTGAAGTGATGACAGGAAACCAGAGCGATCTGCTGCAGTATCAGGGTCACAATAAACTTTATTGTCCAGCTGCTGTGGATGAACACATGAGAGGAAGTGAAATGCCTGGCTGACAACTGTATAAAACAAAAAGTACACACAATATTCGAGGCACACAGTGTGTTACACCCCTGAAAACGAGAAATATATCAACTTTTAAACACTTTTACCTGAAAACAGGGGAAAAGAATCACGAGAGTGATCATGACTCATGCACTAGTTTATTGCAGTGAAAATGAACAGAGACGTTTCACATTCTGTACTGCTAAATGTCACGTGGTGGAAGAAAAACACTAAATAATAAACCAAAACACTAAAGTGATTACAGGGCAGCTGTGGCTACAATGTAGCTGCCATTGCCAGTGTGTGAATGGGTGGATGACTGGATATGTAAAGCGCTTTGGGGTCCTTAGGGACTGAGTAAAGCGCTATACAAATGCAGGCCATTTACCATCTTACCATATATGCCAGAACAGGTTTCCTGACAAAATGGCTGACAATAGCGGCGTTTTTAGTTCCTGCCGTCATCTTACTGGCCATTACACAGTACAAAACTGACGCTCAAAACCGCCACGTATATGCGGACAAATACAATGTTTCTAAACTCTTACAAAACAATGAAGGATTACCTCTTAAATATCTTAACAGTGTACACATGGGAAATATATCAACTTTTAAACACTTTTACCTGAAAACAGAGGGAAAAGAATCACGAGAGTGATCATGACTTGCGTCTCTCATGCAGTCGTTTATTGCAGTGAGGAAAACGCACGAAACTCTTAACCATTTTCTTACCATATTTACATTATTTTTTTCCTTATATCAGCTGATATGAATTAGTATTAACTGAACAGTTTTATATGCAGTAGTCCTTCAACCTGGCACAAGTGCACACTGTGGGAATTTACGACTGTGCGTAAATCCCCCCTAATTTTGGTATGATCCGAGCTCAGACACTAAGCGACTGAGCGAAGGGGCGGGGCAGCTGCTGCCTGCGAGTGGGCTGTTGGAGAAACGCAGACAGAGCAGAACTGAAGTTTGAGCAGGTACCAAAGCAAATCATTCGTGCCGTACAAATAATGTAAATATGACGGTGTATCACGAAAGATTGATATCAAACTGATCACTTGACCAATATTACGTTACTTGCTCTTCAAGTGAATCAACAAATGGTAAAATGAAAAGCCGAACAACAACAATGCTGTTTTTTAGAGAGTCTTAGCTTACATGTGTGTTTATTTCATATTTTCAGTTGTTACCCTCCACGGCTAAATAAATCGGTTTCCGCTGTCTATTTTAATCACTTTCATCAAGTGTACATATGCACTAGGTTTATTGTTAATTAATAAGAAACTCCAGACGATTCCATTCTGAGCTGAAGAAGCTTCTGATTGGTTCGTAGAGTCCATGTGAGTAAACTGGTGGCACAGCTGTGGATGCATATAAGGCAAAACACAGAGCCTGTTTCTGTGACATGGGAACATCAAGAGATGTCAACAAAACACCAGGGCCCTATTTCAGGAAGCCGGTTTAGAAAACTCAGAGTGAAAAACGACACTCACGGTTGAGTAACCCCGAACTGTCCAACTCGGAATATTCGGTTTCAGAAAGGCTGATAACAATTAGTTCAGTCAACGCGGAGTTGCTTTAACCCCAAGTGAAGCGCGCGGACGAGGATACATAAAGCCCTGATAAGCGGAGCACAGATTAAGCGAGTCACCATGGAGACGGAGGGAAAGAAGGCGCGGTCAATGTATCTTACAGCGCTTGAGGCCGAAATTCTGATGGCAGCATATGCCGATAACATGCAAATTTTGCAGAAAAAAAGGTAACACAGCCTCAGCTGCAAAAGACAGGGAGCATGCATGGCAAAACATAGCCGACAGAGTCAATGCGTGAGTGTTAATTTAAACATTGATCGAGGGATTTCCACCCATTTAACACGTTATTTTATCATATGTTATTTTATTTGTTATTTTATACATTTTATGTTGTGATGTGATGTGAGCGCAGGTGCAACCCAACAGGCCCCAAACGTGCCTGGCAGCAAGTAAAAATGAAATATAAAAATATAGTCCAAACAGGTAAGGTGTAATTGTATTATGAGCCATAGTGCTTGGTCTGTTTGTCCCATGTAAATCAATTGCAGTTAGAGGCTACATTAATTTTCTTTCTGTAAGCACTTATTGAAATTATCTGAGCACATTACAAGTACATATTTGCTTACTCTGTATGCTCAAATGTGACCCCGTTATAGCCAACAGAAAAAAAGCGGAGGCCCGAAAAACAGGTGGGGGTCCACCACCACCACCACTCACAGAGGCTGAGCAGTTGGCCCTCAGCCAAAACAGTGGGCGCCCTGTGGCTGAAGGCATCTCTGCGGGGACATCCTCTGAGTCAATAACCCCGCAAGACACAAGTGCCTACATAGGGGGTAAATTCAAAATAATACATGATGTGCATACATCCTTTCTTCACAGTCACCTTTGCAGTGCTGCTCATTCATTTGATAAACTCTTCACCATAATGAATTTGTTTGTAGTGAAGTTATTTTCCTACTGATTTTGCCTTCCCTCAGTCTTGGTTGTCTTTGAGAGCATAATGACAATGAAGTGTAAGGTGATTGGTATGTTTGTTAATTGCCATTTGGTCCCTTGTAAGTTATAAGTGACCTGTGTAAACCTCATATTCTATCAGTTGATGGTGGTGGTGTACTGCATCTGGTGCAGCCTCCTGTTGAGCCAGACCAACATGCAGTTGTGAGTAATACTCCACAGATTATATGAGTTTACAGTAGAACAGCAATGTTGTTTATTTCTTTACTGCAGGAAAATAATGAAGAAACATTGACAGCTGTTACAGAGGAGGAAGCAACAGAGACACTTTATGAGGTTTACATCTTTTAATACTTTGTGTACAGGAAACACAGGCGACCAATAAAGCCAGTTGAACAGAAAATCTGTTTATTCGTCTTTCAACATGTTGAGGTGATGGGTCAAAAGAAATGATTGTGACATATGGTGTCTCTGACTGTGCTTCCATCTTGTATGTCCGTGGGAGGGTTAGGATGTTCATGGTTTGGATCACTGCTGATGTTTGGTTCAGAAGGACAGTGTTCTCCTCTAATTGTGGCAATGTTGTGAAGAATCACACATGCCACAATAATGTCACATGCCCTTTCTGGGGTGACCCTGAGTCTTTGCAGGCACTGGAACCGGGCCTTAAGCATTCCGATAGTCATTTCAATTCTGGCTCTTGTCCTGCAATTACCGTATTTTCACGACCATAAGGCGCACTGTGCTAAAAGGTGCAGTCTCAGTTATGTGTGCCCTTACTGTATTTAACACACACATAAGGCGCACTGGATCATAGGGCGCATACAAGTACCGTATGCGTATTTAAAAATAAAGCGGGAGCAAACCTGAATTCGGTACCTTACTCACATTTTTATTACCAATAATCGTCATCATCAACAACACACAAGCATACAAGTGTGCGTATTTAAAAATAAAGCAGGAGCAAAACAAAGTTTGGTACTCACATTTTTATCATCAATCAAACCCATCGAAGTCCTCATCCTCTGTGTCTGAATTGAACAGCTGCGCTAAATCTCCATCAAACATGCCAGGTTCACTTTCTTCACCGTCAGAGTCACTTTCCGTGCCGTGCGGCTCCTCGGAAACGATGCCGACTTTTGCGAAAGCTCGAACAACAGTGCCAGCAGACATGTTAGCCCAAGCATCTACAATCCATTGGCAAATTGTGGCGTAACTCGCCCGGCGCTGCCTTCCACTCTTAGTGAAACTGTGGTCTCCACCGGTCATCCATCGCTCCCAGGCCACTCGCAGCCTTACTTTGAACGGGCGGTTCACACCGATGTACAGCGGTTGGAGTTTCTTTGTCAGGCCTCCCGGAATGACAGCAAGCTCACAGTTCATTTGTTTCACTAGTTTTTTCACATCGGCTGTGAGATGGGCACGCATAGAGTCACAGATTAAGAGCGATGGTGATGCGTGGAAAAAACCACCTGGTCTCCTTACATACACCTCCCTCAGCCAGTCTTTCATCATTTCCTCATCCATCCAGCCCTTTTCATTTGCCTTAATGATGATTCCTGCTGGAAACTTCTCTTTAGGCAAAGTCTTTCGCTTAAAAATCACCATAGGCGGCAGTTTCTGTCCATTAGCATGGCAGCCAAGCACAACAGTAAAAGAAGACTTTTCATACCCCGTTGTGCGTATCGCTACCGTGCTGGTCCCCTTCTTCTCCACAGTGTGACTCACCGGGATGTCAAAAGTGAGCGGGACCTCGTCCATGTTAGTGATGTGGCTGGGCTGGATGTTTTTGTCGCCGATGTGTTTGCTGCAGTAGGAGCGGAAGATGGCCAGCTTTTCCTTATAATCCGCTGGAAGTTGCTGCGCTACCGTAGTCCTCTCATCTCTTCAGCTAGTGAAACTGCTTTTAGCCGAATGGTGACCGTCGAAACGCTTCTCCCGCTCGTTCTTTGCTCGATGATCCACCGCTCGAGTCTTTCTTCCAACTCGGGCCACCTCGCCTTATGTCCGCGGAAACTCAGCTGCGTTTTCTTGACCTGCCGGAGCTTGTTTTCCAGCTTCCTCCACTTGCGAACCATCGATTCGTTAATCTTAAATTCTCTCGCCGCTGCTCGATTTCCATGTTCCTCCGCGTAGCTGATGGCCTTCAGTTTAAACTGTGCTTCGTAAGCGTGTCTCTTTGCCATTTTCAGGGTTGTTAAAACAACGATGTCCTGCATAATGCACATACCTGTTCTTTTATACAGGTATGTGCGATTGTCCCGGTATATACGATCAACGCCCACACTTCAGCCTTTAGCGTTCTCATGGTGTTCTCTACTACGTCCTCCTTACAACACAGAGGGCGCACCGCGCTATAGGGCGCGCCGCACTTTTTGAAGAAAATCTAAGACTTTTAAGTGCGCCTTATGGTCGTGAAAATACGGTAGCCAGATTATATCGCTGCTGTGGGCCCGGGTCAGGGTAAGGGGTAAGCAAATAGGGTAAACATGGATACCCCCTATCACCAAGCAAGTAGCCAGTGAACTCTCCTAAGACAGAAGGATACACTTCTGAAGCAATTGGTCTTTATATATTTTAAAGTATTCTCAACTCACCATGTCCACATTTTGTGCTCAGTGTACATTCACGGAATATTTGTGAGTCATGGACAGAGCCTGGCCACTTGGCTTCCACATTTGTGATAATGTTGGCAGCATCACATATGATCTTCACAGTGCAGAGAACACAAATTAGCATCCATTACTATAATGAAATAATTTGTTAGTTTGAAATGCTACAGGGAACTATGTACCTGTACATTAATGCTGTGGAAAGACTTCCTGTTCACATAGTCTCCTTCATTTACTGAAGGAGCAATGATTGGAATGTGAGTGCCATCTATACAGCCAATCACGCCTGGGAACCCTGAAAATAAATGTAAAATTTAAGTAGTAGTCCAAGTATCACCACATCATAAATTAAGTTTTGGTCATCCTGATACCTGCAACTTTGTGGCATCCCTCTTTGATGAATCTTGTGGGTCTATGACCGGGGAACACCACAAACGAGTACAGGAGACGTTTCAGTGCAACTGTAACATTCCTGACTGCCCGACAGACGGTAGCCTTGGAAACGTGCTCAGCGTCACCAATATTATACAGAAAGCTCCCGTTTGCAAGAAACCGAAGTGCAATACAAATAATATGTAATGAACTGAGAGCATGTCCGCGATGTCACATGCGTAATATATGGCCTGAGGATGTTATCCAAATAACTTATAGATTGTGCTGAGAAACGGTAACGTTCACACAGAAAATCATCAGGAAATGATAAAATGTCCAAACGCGCTCTGATCACTCTCTCCCGGCGGAGAGCTCTGCGGAGAATTTGGGCTTCACGATCTACTGGCTCTTCAAGGACGGGGCACGCCATGTCCGACACTTCCTACTGTCAGGTTTCCGACAAAGGGGCGGAGACAGTCAGGGTTAGTTGTAGTAAACCTGCTAGGGGGCAGGTTAGCTTCACGGAGTGTGTCGTCATAGTGACTCACTCAGAATTAATCTAAACTCGCTTTGTGAAACCGAAAACCCAGAGTTTTCGTTAACTCAGGGTTTACTTACTCAGATTTTCCACTAAACCGGCTTCCTGAAATAGGGCCCAGGAAGACAACTGTGGAGCTCCATAAGTGTGGCTCAAGTTTGAATACAATTTGGTGCCATTTACAATTAATACAGATAGTTTCTCTCTTTACTCTTAAAGTTAACAAATATGTTTTTTATATTTATCAATCTAAAAAAATAAACATTTAGTCTGATTTGATGTTACAATTAAGAAAGTGTTTTTATCCGAAGAGTGTGTAAATATCTGGTTTCCACTGTATATTTGATGATGTTGGTGTTTGGCTTGATTGTCAGCACAGAGAGGGAGAGAGAGGAGAATGAGGACAGAACAGAGATGGAACAAGAGCAGGTGAGACACACATGTTAGTCCAGGAGTGGGCAATCTCAGTCCACGAGGGCCGGTGTCCCTGCAGGTTTTAGATCTCACCTTGGGTCAACACACCTGAATCACATGATTAGTTCGTTACCAGCCTCTGGAGAACTTCCGGACATGTTGAGGGGCTAATTTAGCCATTTAAATCAGCTGTGTTGGTTCGAGGACACATCTAAAACCTGCAGGGACACCGGCTCTCGTGGACTGAGACTGCCCACCCCTGTGTTAGTCAAATGGTTGTTTACCAAAAGTATCACTGTATCATAGGTCCTCATGTATCTCGTACCTAGTGTTTCTTTTTAGGTTTGTTATTTTTCAAATTCTATATTTATTAAGTTATGCAGCTTGTTTGCACAACAAGGCTAAATAATTATATAAACTTTTCTCAATCTAAATAGTGGACTTTGGTAGAATTAAAAAATAAGTGTAGTGCAGGTCTATGATGATTTTTAGTTCTACTATCATCTAGTTCTGATTCTGGTTCTGTCTTGGTTAAATCCTCATTAGTCCTGTTTTAATTCCGGATCAGTTCTGGGTCTGGTTGAATTGGGGTTTAGTCCGCGTGTCATGATACAGCCCTGGTTTTGTTCTGCCTTGCCTGCCAAAACGGAGCCTATTAATCTTTCAGTCATTTCTAACCCCCCCCCCCCCCCCCCACCCTTTAGGGCTAAGCCCTGGGTGTATCAAATGTCTGCCTCCGCCTCTGCCTGAAACACTTCCTGCTTTTCCAGCCTCAGGCTCCTTTAGCTTAGCTGTGAACCAGAGCTGGTCAGTATTCTAACTCACCCTGGTGTGTGATGCTGTGCAGCTTCCTCACAGATGCTGATGTTACAGGACGTCACAGCATCTCTATAATAATCCAAACTGTTGATAACAATTCTGAAAACCTGCCAGTCGGTGCAGTCCAGACACGCCTGCAGATTCTCCACAGCCTCATCAGTCCACTGCTTCAGTGTCTTCACAAAAGCTTTAGACAGTTTCAGTTTGTGCCTGTTTGCAGGGATCAAGTGAACCGTGACATGGTCTGAGAATCTTGATGTAGTTTGAGATGATGATACTCTTACCATCAGCTCACCTTCTGTTTTGTAGAGTATTTTTTATCCATTTTGTTTAATAAAATCTATGAGGTTCAAATGAAGCACCAAACTGCAGTTACTCAGTGGAGGTTCATTACTGCAGTTTCTCACCACTGTTGTTAACTGTTCCAGCTGATCATCAGGAGGAGACGAGCCATTTAGACTCAGCTCAGCCACTACAGAGGAAACAATGACTTCAACCCAAAAGGTGAGCAAGAATATCTCTGTTATTGAACCTGTGTGCAAGTTACAACTCTCATTGTAGCTCATAATTGTAATGTCATACTATCACTAGAAGGTGGTGGTAACACACCTACGACGTGTTTGTTGACATCTTTGATTCCACTAATGGAGTTTCAGTTTGTTCCACGACTGCATTTCACTCACTGCCTCTGTTTGTATCTCTGTCACTGCAGGACCAACATGGAGCGAGAAGTCAGCGCTCTCAGGAGGCCGACAAACCTCACAGAAGAAAGGGGCAGAAAAAATACAGCTGTGACGAGTGTGGGAAGAATTTTACCCTGGCTGGAAACTTAAAAAAACACAAAGTCATCCACAGTGGAGTTAAAGCTTACATCTGTAAGTTGTGTGGAAAATCTTTCAACCGGGCTGGAAGCTTAAAAACACACCAACTCATCCACAGTGGAGTTAAAGCATACAGCTGTGACTTGTGTGGAAAATCTTTTACTTTGGCTGCTAACTTAAAAAGACACCATCTCATCCACAGTGGAATTAAACCGTACACCTGTGACTTGTGTGGAAAATCTTTTACCCACGCTGGAAGCTTAAAAAGACACCAACTCATCCACAGTGGAGTTAAAGCGTACACCTGTGACTTTTGTGGAAAATCTTATACCCACGCTGAAAGCTTAAAAAGACACCAACTCATCCACAGTGGAGTTAAAGCATACACCTGTGACTTATGTGGAAAATCTTTTACCCAGCCTGGAAACTTACAAACACACCAACTTATCCACAGTAGATTTAAAGCATACAGCTGTGACTTGTGTGGAAAGTCTTTTGCCCACGCTGGAAGCTTAAAAACACACCAGCTCGTCCACAGTGGAGTTAAAGCATACACCTGTGACTTGTGTGGAAAATCTTTTGCCCACGCTGAAAGCTTAAAAAGACACCAACTCATCCACAGTGGAGTTAAAGCATATACCTGTGACTTATGTGGAAAATCTTTTACCCAGCCTGGAAACTTACAAACACACCAACTCATCCACAGTGGAATTAAACCTTACACCTGTGACTTGTGTGGAAAATCTTTTACCCAGGCTGGAAACTTACAAACACACCAACTCATCCACAGTGGAGTTAAAGCATACACCTGTGACTTGTGTGGAAAATCTTTTACCCAGGCTGGAAGCTTAAAAAGACACCAACTCAGCCACAGTGGAGTTAAAGCATACAGCTGTGATCAGTGTGGTAAAGCTTTTACTCACAGTGGCCTCTTACAGCGTCATCAAGTTATCCACTCTGGATTTAAGGCGTACAGCTGCCACATATGTGGAAAAACCTTCCACTTGCTAGGCAGCCTAAATATTCACCTCCGCATTCATACTGGAAATGACGTTTACTGCTGTGATCAGTGTGGGAAACTGTTTGTGAGATATAAAGACTTAGAACGCCACATGTTTACCCACACTGTGGGGAGACCTTATAAATGTGACCTGTGTGAGAAGACTTTTAAAGCTCCACGTTACCTTAAAATCCACCAACAGAGCCACACCAGAAAGAAACTGCAAGTGCAGTTACTGTGAGGTATGTATGTATATTATTATCTTCTTGTTTAAGACTGACTGTTTCGTTCAAGTGTGCTCATTAAATTGTGTTCGCATGTTAGTAATTCTACTGGACTCAATTTTGGAATTTTGGAAATAGTGCATTTAGATAATGACTGAAACCAGCCCACTGAAGGAACAATGTGCTGGGAGTTCAGTTCCTTAAGCTTAATTATGCAGATTCTCATGACCATTGATCAACAACCACTGACCATTATGCAAATGTACTGTTTATAAGATTGGGGGAAACTTGCAGTCAGCTGAGACTGAAGGAGTCACTTGGATGAGTGACGAAACGTTTCTCCCACAAAATTATATGTCCAGATGAACAGAATCGATTTTTGGAGGTTTACTTACCTGGATGATTGAGCATGCATCAAGATGGGTTGACAATGTTTCTTTCTCGCTGATATAACGGGACACCTCAACGAGTTACAAAATATGATCCCCAGATAACACAACTTTCAAATACAAAGCAGCGGCAGGGATCACATTAATCTGCAAATCCTTGTATAAAGATAAGTCATATTAGCCCAGTTTATTTTTTCTTATCATTGTTTTTGGGGCGAATGTGGCTCAAGAGTTGGCAGTTCTTCTTGTAATCGGAAGGTTGCCGGTTCGAGCCCCGGCTCCGACAGTCTCGGTCGTTGTGTCCTTGGGCAAAACACTTCACCCGTTGCCTACTGGTGTTGGCCAGAGGGCCCGGTGGCGCTAGTGTCCGGCAGCCTCGCCTCTGTCAGTGCGCCCAAGGCAGCTGTGGCTACAATGTAGCTTGCCATCACCAGTGTGTGAATGGGTGGATGACTGAATGCAGTGTCAAGGTCCATAGGGATTAAGTAAAGCGCTATACAGGCCATTTACCATTGTTGTGAGGCGACCATTAATAGCATCTGCATTTTCTGTTTGTATAGTTCCTTTGCTGTTATGGTGTTCTTGTTATGGATAAAAAAAATTTTTTTTTTGAAATATAGCAAATCTATTTCTATGAAGTTGTTCTATATAGTGTGTAAGATAAGATGACCTTTATTAGTCCCACAGGTGGGAAATTTGTCTCGTTACAGCAAAAGTGCAAAGTTATGTAGCACTTAGCAGTTATGTAACTGTTGATATGCAGCATTATTAAATTTATTGTTAATGCAATTGTTGATATGGTAAATTGACTTTTGAGGAAATTTTAGATGGCACTCATCATCAGAAAGGTTGCCTACCACTGGTAGAAAGGTTGCTCTACAACAAAGACATTTATTGAGTCTCAGTACCAGGTCACTTTACTCTAGCATGCAAAGTGCTTTACCGTGTTGTATAAAGCACTTTGAGTGCTCAGGCAGAGTGAAAAAGTGCTTTATAAGAATCAATCCATTTTACTTGTATTTACTAAATGAACAACAGGAGGGTCATCTAACTAAAACCAATCAGTGTATCCCACCTGACCCCCTCAGAATCAGCTTACTTTTTATTTCAGGCCACTTTCAGAATTAAAATGTTGAAGGAATTCCCTGTGTAACACTGATGGAGCGCTAATGAAGTAATACAGGCTAGGGATTGAGTGTGATTTTATGGTTATTATTAATCAGAAGATTTAGGGATGCCACTGGAGCTGATGGGCAGTGATTAATAAATACACACAACACAAAAAATGGTTTTGCAGGTACCATGTATTTAACCAAACCCCAAAAAAAGAATAACAAGAAAAGAAACTTAATCACTCCTGCTGCAGCTATCCAATTAATCAAAAACCCAGTGAGGGTGCACAAAGACAACTAAACAGATTTGTCTGGCTTATACCAAGCAACACAGGTTCTCAAAAAACAGTTCCCCCATAAATACCACATGTTAATATCAAATCCACTGATCCACATTGAAGTCCATGAGTTTAATCTGAATGTCCATGAGAGATGTCCAAGCGCTATTGTCCATAAATGAAGGGAATGGTGTGTATGATTGCAGAAATCAGTGTATTTGGAAAATGGGGACAGAGCGTTGTCTTTGATAGCTTCCTACCCAACCGGTGGAAGCGTCATTTGCAGAATGTGTCCTGCTTCTAGCCGTTCATTGGCTCGCCATCCTTTTTCATACCCCAAAAAGGTTCACCTGGCCTGCATTAAATAAACAAGGCCAATAAGAAATCACAAGAATAATACAAAAATGTCAGCCAATTAAGCTAAATACATTACGTTATTCTTGTTCCTGTGTACACAATTTATAAATAAATAAACAAACAATATATTGGTTAAATATAATATTCCTAACCATTAAGGATTTAACTGAAAACATTTCAACTGCTACATACATACATACATACATACATACTATGTAGCTCCACAACATTTGTTATTCAACAACTATCAGTCAAATCAAAATCAAATTGTTTGGACCGGCAGCAGCCGATTAGCGTCAGCTGGTAGCAATACAAACAGTCAATTAAAAGTTCAAACTCACCAATTCCGTTCTGTTCAGTGCACAACAACATTATGGCTCTGGCTCACAGTAATCAGCATCTAAGTTGCATAAGTTAGTTGGTGTTAAAAAAATGCATTAAAACGGGAAAAGCAAATGTTTGCCAATACACACCTGCAACAGCTCTGTCACCTGGCTTGCCTCCACGCATCTGACGGAAGGAAGCCGGGACAGGCTTACTATGACCTACATGCCATCCGATTGGCTGAGCAAAGTCATGTGGTTGGAGTCATGCATTTGTGATGCGTTCAATGGCAGGAAATAAGTGCAGGAAATTACTCTGGGTTACACCTGACTTACACTGTCTTTGTGTCTTTGTTTAGAAGCAGAGCAACACAGAAGGATCCAGTTCTCAACCCTGTCATCACTGTGGTGGTGGGAAAGAGTTTCACTGTGACCTTTTGTGGAAAAACTTTCACTCTGCAACAGACCCTAAAAATCTGGACTTCTTTAAATTGCTTGAAGATTATTTCACCTCTCAACCGAGAATCTTCTTCAGGTCTAAGGTCAAATGGTGGAGAGTTCCAGATTTAAGCTCTGTGGGAGCGTCCCCCTTAGAGGGACCTCCTAATGATCCTCTACCTAATCACACAAGAGAAGGTGTGAAAACGGGTGTAGGTAGGATACAATTTATACAAGGAGTATAAAAGAGGTGATATTTTTGTCAATGCTGGTGTGAAGATTGTGCTGTTTTGATTGCTTTGCAAATATTCATTTCAATAAATCCAAGGAAATATTTGGTTTCAACGTTCAGTTTATTTTTAGGAAATATTCCAACAGTTAAGTGTTGATAAATGAACTTGAGTCTCTAAAAATGGGCTAAAGGAGATGTGAAGTGCAAACATATGTACATTGTGTGTAATGGGATTTGGCAAGGTTGAGAGATCTCCCGGATATAAAGAAAAATGTAAATACGAGACTGACAAAAAAATTGATATTAAAGACTTAATAAAGCAAAACACTGGATGGTACAGCTCATGAAGGCACAAACATGGCCTGCTACTGGATGTGTGAGAGGCAGAGAGAAGGGGACGGGCTCCCAGACATCGCAGTGAAGGTCAAAGGTGAAAATAAGACATGCAGAGAGAAGTCACTCACTGTCTGTGCATGTTAGGAATATAGTGATTAAATAAAGTTCATTTAGTGATTTATATATATATATTAGGGGTGCAACGATACACAAAATTCACGGTTCGGTTCGGTTCGATACTTTGGTGTCACGGTTCGATATTTTTTCGATACAAAAAAAATGTTCATGCCTTTTTAATTTGTCATTTATTAAAATTATAAATATATATTTTAACTCAAAAGTACAGTTTTTAAATTTAACCCTAACCCTTGTGCGTGTTTTTTATTTTGACAGCGAATGCGCACCTGTGGACCATTTATGTGCAGCCCTGGTTATTTAGCTCGTCATATTGCAGCCACAGAAATTATTTTGTCCATGAAATCATAAAGCTGCACTTTCTTTTTGCCTTATAGTCTGATTTGTCATAACTTCTCCGTTTTGTGGTAAGCTTTTCTTTGGCTGTCACTTCTTCACCCTGACCTGTCTTATTTGGCTCAGCAGAACTAAAATATATATCCTGCTGCTTTTACACACGCACTCACATAAGCTCAGCGATTCTCTGCGATCAACCTCTCACATGTTTAAGCTGCGGGAGATTTCACTTGTCATGTTTGCATAGTAAGCTAACGATTAATAAGACGATGTCAGAGGAATTGGTGCACAAATTATCATCACTCACAGATCAGTGCTGTCGCTCTCTATACACAGTTCGCACGATTGCAAAGTGAAAGCAAAAAAACAAGCGCAAATTCAAACGCATTTCAATATGTCACATATTGACAGTGGCTCACCGATGCCAATGACATAATTACCCAGCTACATTTCTGAAAGAATGCAAAAGCATTGACATATATTTTTCCTTCTTACAATAGCCCGACGGGCAGGGAAGAGATAGATTTTGGTAGCCCGACTGAAAAAATCGCTAGCCCCAGGACGTCAGGCTAGCGATATTGCGAGCCCTGTATCTGATTGAGGAATCATGCATCTTTGGAAAAGAGAGTTTATTACAGAGAAATGTCTCTTTCCAAAATAAAAGCTATACTATCCGCTTCTTCTGGGTTATATTCTCAGCAACATAAGGAGAATCATGTGCTAACAGCTGTCTAAATGACTCGGCTAAAGTTAGTAGCATGCTTGTTGTTTTTGTCTTTGCACTAGGATGATGTCGGCGTAAATGTGCAGTCATATTCGTTGTGTTCCCACTAGTGCTTTCAGGTTAATCTCGTTGAAATGACCTTAACGCCACAACACGGCAAATCTCCGTTAACGAGCTACCGCCGATCGCCCCGTGCATGGGGCTAGACGGCCAACACGTTAACGAGCTAACTGCGCTAACACACTAGTTCCCACCCATGTAATTGAGCATTGCATGGCACATCCAACATACTGTTTTACTTTAGTCCATGACGCACTTACTTTCAGGGTCATACGTCACATGAAAACCAAAATAATTCCAAACACCACATCTGAATGAGGGTGGGGGAGGTGCCCTGCGCTCTTCCTTCTGACGATGCTGTCTGTGTGGAGCGCTCAGTGGATCTGCGCTCGACAGTGCAGCCTAGGCGGAGTAGTCGAACGCAGATTCACTGAGCGCTCCACACAGACAGCATCGTCAGAAGGAAAGTTGATAAAATAAATTACAAATGTTGTATTGTTCGATACATACGCGTACCGAACCGAAAGCACTGTATCGAACGGTTCAATATCGATACGAATATCGTTGCACCCCTAATATATATATATATATATATATATATATATACACACACACACACACACACACACACACACACACACACACACATTGCAATGGTTCTCATTAAGAGTTGGCCCTCCATGTAATAATGGGTAAAAGAGTGAATTTGGCTCTATGATTGAACTGAATTATTGAGACTGACATGTAGAGCTGCAGAGGGATTTCCAAACATGCTTAGATATCATAGCCAGTTTAAGTCAGGGTGCAATTTTCCTGCGCCAAATTAGTCTGAACAGAATATCCTAGACTTATATAGTAAGTACAAAATTACAGGCTGAGAATTGTTAGATAATAGTGTAACCCATGTGAAATACAGGGCCGTAACCCCCCCCCCCCCCCTTTTTTTTTTAAATCTAAGGCTATAGCCTGTTATTGTCAGAAGGGGGTGCTGTAATGCAGTTTTGTGTTCTGACAACCGTGCGTCTAGTGCGCAGGAAGCATTACCTGTCTCTTCCTATGAGATCTTCCCTCTCTGATGGCAGTCAAGTGTGTGTCGGAGCTCACCGAAAAGTATTTGGTATGCAATGCTGCAACCTGATTAATGAGACCAGATTGTTTTACGTATAAATGCTAATAAGCTACTCTTTTATTAGGCCCCGAACTCTGACCACAAAGGGAATAACGTCTGTCCAGTTATTTGTGTTGGAATATCCCAGTGAGTGACATGCCGTTTGTTCATCAAATTTGGTGTGTTGTTTTACTTTTCTTGTTGTTCTTTACAGTGTGTTATAAGTGTTGAATGCTTTGAGCTAAAGGTGTTTTACTGCCGATGCTAGCTGCTAATAGCTGTTAGCTACCCTACCCCCACGAAGCCATATTCCGATCGGGGAGGTATTCAGATAGAAGCACTAGCTCTGTTTATATTAGAATGGTTAAGTCTTAATAGAAATGAGCATATTTCAAGTTCATTAGTACTTGCACTGTGAATTAAGTTACCTTTGCTTGTTAGCCTTATGGATGAATGTAACCTTGATTGCGATGACTATTTACATTACTGTTTAAGCTGCTGATGTTCTTTATTGTGATATAATTGTGATAAAATAGTTGATACTGGTACAAACAAGTTACTGTAACTCTTGTAACTTGGTAAAGCTAAATGGAATGCCATTTGTTATTAATACATTTGGAAAAGAAGTTCATGAGCTCATGTTAAGAACACAAGATGGAAAAGAAATTCATTGTTCTGCACTGTTTGTGTAGATTGGTTTTTTGAACTACTAGAAAGGATTCTGGAGAACCACTGACGGCGAGAACAGCCCAAATGAGATCCTGAATGATCATGAAATGATGTGGCCAGCCATGCGATCGGATTGTAGGATTTGCCTGAGAAACTGATTCAAGCATCCCTGTATTTCAGACAAGCCCTATCCCAGATAATAGGGTTTGCACACTGACACTTCCGCTACAGGTTTCAACGACTTTAAAGGACAATTCAGACTGGACAATTCAAACTTCACAACGGGAACACTTCCATCCGTTTTATGCATTCAAAAGAGTTCTGATACAATTCAGTATAAGTCTTTCATTCGACTGTCTTTATTTTATTTGGTTCTGCTTTATATCTATTCACCTTTAAAATGCACTATTAGTGTGCAGTTTGGTTTATTGTGCTGTATATGTTTATGAATGGTACTGAGGCAATAAAGGTCTCAGTTGTTCATTTCCAAGCCAATTCCTTTTGTGAGTCTCCAAAACAAAACCTCCTTCTGAACCTAGTAAGATGTTTAGGGTCTCTATTTGAAGTGAAAGTGTACTGGTCCTGAGTAGAGGTGCTACACAAATGTGGCGCACCAGCCAGGAGGTTTAATTCCTTTTATTTTTGGAAGTTTAGCAACTGGTGCTTTCATGCCTTTTGGGTCAAATCATTACATTTGTCAATGACATTCTGGGTTGGAGTAATAAGAACATGGATGTAATCCAAACTGAAGGTGTCAAAGTACCTAACTCTGTCCTAGTAGGAGGGTAACAGGTGATGAGGTTGACAATGAGGTTATTGATTACTTAGGGTAGTTTGGTTCCATTGGAAGAGTAATTAAAATAACTAGCACAGAGGCACATTTTAAAAACACAGCCATTGTGGAGTTCCAATCAGGTGAACCAGTCCAGTTCCTTAAGGATAGCTTACCTTGCAAAAGACAAAGCCATAACCCAAGTGTTGTCCATCATATCCAGCTGCTGTCTGGCTGTATGCTGCAGACAGGGGTTCGTGTTTAATCCATTCTTACCCAACTGAACTAAAAGGTCTTGCCGAACTGAGTGGTGCAGATTTTGAGGTTTTGTTAGGTGAGCTGGCCAAAATGAAGAAGTCCACTGAGAGTAACCCCACAGTTGGACCAAATGCATCAGTGCCTAGTCAAAATCCGCAGTTCACTAGTGACACAGACTGAGATGAACCAACCATCATTGAGGATCAAAGTCCTGTTAAATTGGGCAGTGGTTCAACCCACTCGCCTGAGCATGGCTCTCACTCATCCTCTCCAAGTGTAGAGGTGACTGCCTCGCACAGAACAACCACTATCTACTTACCACCTGAACAGCTCACTCCACCTGAAGTACAGAGAGTAGTAGTTGAGGATGTCATTATGAACAATGAAATGCCTTCTCAAGGTCACGCAAAGGCCCTTCTCGGAGAAAACCCCTTGCTCTACTTTCGAAGCTGATTATGATACGTGGCGCAACAATGTTGAATTCCCCCTCACAGATCGTACCATATCTGACAAACTTAAGGTAACGAAAATAGTTGAGAGCCTTCTTCCGCCAACTGCTGACATTGCAAAGCACCTTGGTCCTAACGCTTCTTGATTATATCAGCCTTCTTTTTCAAGTCAAGTCAAGTCAAGTCAACTTTATTTGTCAATTCTGCCACATGTACAGGACATACAGAGAATAGAAATTTCGTTACTCTCAAACCCTAGATGAAATAGCAAATGAACATTTAAATATAAGAGAGTGATTAAAAAATGCAAATAAAATAATTAAAGAGTAAAAATTTTAATAAATACAATACAATTTTACGTATAACAAGAAAGCTATGCAATATACAATATACAATATTCAAGTAAGGGTAAATGACATTGAGTGTAAACCAGGCAGAGTAGTGCAAATAAGCAAATAGTGCAAATGGAGATTTAGTAATGTACGGTAAGAGATAGTGTAACAACAAAGTCTTATGAGGTAATGGCAGTCCAATGCTCCACAAAGTGACTGGTAACTGGTGCAGGCCAGTGAGTGAGTCAGAGAGTGTGTGTGTGTGTGTGTGTGTGTGTGTGTGTGTGTGTGTGTGTGTGTGTGTGTGTGTGTGTGTGTGTGTGACAGAGTTCAGTGAGACCGTGGTGGAGAAGAGGGGAGAGGGGGCAGAATCGGGAGGGAGTTAAGCTTCCTGACAGCCTGATGGATGAAGCTTCAGTCTGCTGGTCCTGGCCTGGAGACTCCGCAGTCTCCTCCCCGATGGCAGCAGCTTGAAGAAGCTTTGCATTGGGTGCGTGGGATCAGCCGCTATGCAAAGGGATTTTTTAGTGAGACGGGTGCTGTAAATGTCCTGGAGGGAGGGGAGAGAGACACCAATGATCCTCTCTGCAGCTCTCACTATGCGTTGGAGGGTTCTATGACAGGACGCATTGCAGGCTCCAAACCACACAGTGATGCAGCTCGACAGGATGCTCTCGATGGTGCCTCTGTAGAAAGTGTACATGATGGGGGCTGGTGCTCCTGCTCTTCTTAGTTTGCGGAGAAAGAAGAGACGCTGCTGTGATTTCTTGGCCAGTGCTGTGGTGTTGTACGTCCAGGAGAGATCCTCTGTGATGTGCACACCCAAGAACTTGGTGCTGCTCACTCTCTCCACAGACGCTCCGTCAATGGTCAGAGGAGCATGTTGGGTGTGCATTCTCCTGAAGTCCACGACAATCTCCTTCGTCTTCTCCACATTCAGAGAGAGATTGTTGTCAACACACCACGTGGCCAGGCGTCTCACCTCACTTCTGTAGTCGGTCTCATCCCTGTTGCTAATGAGACCCACCACCGTTGTGTCGTCCGCAAACTTGACATATCTTGACATATCCTATGGCACTGTTGATGATGGGGATGAGCTTTTTGCCAAATTCTTGAGCACAAACCAGAACTCAGGTGAAAAGCCTTCTGCCTATTTACAGCGGTTGCAGATAACCCTGAGTAAAGTCATTAAAAGAGGCGGCATCACTACAAATGATTCACTTCCGCTTCCGGCTGCATGGAGTGAAGTAGTGGGTGTGTCCAGCTCCGCTTATTAATTCTAAATATTGCATTTTCCAGACAACGTAATTCTTATTCTTGGTTAGCTGAAACCACACTAAAATGGATACTAAGAAGACCAGAAAATGTCTGTGAAGGTTCTCAGTCATCCAGGTCATCGTAGTCAAAGGAGCTTGCAAAGAAAAGCGTCTGGACTTCTTTAAGCTGCTTGAAGACGTTTCACCTCTCATCCGAGAAGCTTCTTCAGTTCTACACATCAGAAAATACACACAAAAGACCATAGACATCGATTCGACCACCTCAAGGACCTGAAGGACAGAATTGTTTAATTCCATGTGTGTGTCTCTTGCAGTCCTCCATAAGAGTCCTTCCGGGCGTAACATTGTTACAGAGAGACGGGTGTAAGGCTGTTCCAATTCTCAGCAGCGCTCTTCGCTTTTCCTGAGTCCTTAGCAATTCTTCTTCCTACGATGACGTTTTCATCAAGGCCAATGAAAAGAAGTTAGGAAAAAAGGAGAATGGAGGAACTTTTGGAACATACCCCATGTGGTTAAAATGTGCTGCTGAGTCACGTGACTGCACAACAATAAGTCACAGTAGAGCAGTAAGAAGAAGGCGGAAGCTTGAATGAATACCCTGAGTGTATTCATGTGTTCACGGATGGTGCTAAAAGTCCAGATACTGGAAGTACAGGGTTTGGAATAGCAGTTCCGTCGAAAAATATTGAAATAAACAGACGCACTTCAGATGGACTGGCAGTGTACTCGGTTGAAATGGTAGCAGTTTTGGTAGCATTGAAATGGGTAGAGTGTTCAAAAATCAGGCAGGTGGTAGTGTGGTCTGACTCGGCAGCTGTTCTTTCAAGTCTACAATCATTTTGTTCGAAGACAAGGCAGGGCATGCTGTATAGTATTCTGGAGACTATAAGCAGAATAAGGTGTTGTGGTGGCAATATTCACTTTCTTTGGGTGCCAGCTCATGTAGGGATCAGTGGAAATGAAAAGGTGGATAGGTTGGCAAAAAGAGTGTTGACTAAAAATAGGACTGAGATGGAAATTACAAGCAGCGGATCTGAAGCGAAAGGTATTGTTTGGAGGCAGGTTGTTCAGGAGTGGCAGAAGCGGTGGGATACAGGGAGTACGGGCAGGCAATTGTATCATCTTAAGAAGGAGGTGGCAGTGAGTAGGTTGTATAGGGGTAATAGGAGAGATGAGGTGGTCATTACCAGGCTTAGACTGGGACATTGTGCATTAAATAAAACACTACAGATGATAGGAGAACATGAGACGGGGCTTTGTGGAGTGTGCCAGGAGGAGATGGAGACAGTAGAGCATGTAATACTGCGGTGTAAGGGTTATGATGTGGAGAGGTCAGTTCTGCAGAATAGATTGAAGGAGCGGGGAATTGGGAAATTTTTGTTTTTGTTTTTTGTTTTGTTTTTTGGATACAAATTGTAAACTCACTGTCTGACCCATACTCCGGAACAGTAGGAGGCGGTAATGCTCCTTTACGTTGGTTGCCAACCGCCGTTAAACACAAAGAAGAAGAAGAAGAGAAGAGGGCGGAGCAAAGTGTGTGTGCACGAGAGGAGCCGAGCAGAGAGAGCTCCTTTGTCATGAAACGGGAGTAAAGTAGTGAACTTAGAGGAGAGAAACAAACTAAAGCATCGATCATAAACCACTACCAACGTCCTGATCGATATCTGCATCGATCTGCCCACCCTTGTCTCCTGGATCGTAGCTGCGATCAGCGTGAACCACGTGGGTCTCTGCTCCCTGATCTGTTTCCTGTGTTTGGAAAGAGTTGCAGCTTCATCGCGGAGTTTCTCTCGGTTTGTGGGCTCATCTAAAGGTAAGCACCGAGCTAACTTTACTGTGAGTTCAGTTCATGTTGAGTTTAGCTCCTGAATGAGGTCTTCTGCTGCTCTCCTCGGTGTCTGTTCACAGTTTATTGTGAACACGTTGAGAGAAGAGTGAGAGAGTGTTTGGAGAAAAACACCAACTAATCATTAGCTCAGCATGCTGGGAGAAGTTGGAGCAGAAAAGTCTTTTCATTGTCCCTGCAGCTGTTTTTCTGCCTGCACCAAACCTCTACAGCCTCGTTTCTATTTGAAGTGATGACAGGAAACCAGAGCGATCTGCTGCAGTATCAGGGTCACTATAACTTTATTGTCCAGCTGCTGTGGATGAACACGTTGTTTTTGTAGATCTGGGGTTTATAATAGCAGCAGTATTAATGAGACAAGGACAGCTCTGTCTTAACATAGTGAGTCCCTTTATTGGCAGACCACAACACAAAAAACCAGACGGTGCTGCATGAACATTTAATTAGTCCCTACCATAACACCCCTCCTCTGAGTATTCAATTCAGTTATATTTATATTTTTTTTTATATAGCACCAAATCCTCAAGGCGACTGTTGTTGTGATTTGGCTTCTAGGATATCTTCTTTCCGTAGTTTGGTTACTTGGTGGTATATGAGACTTGGGTGGGTGGGGGATTGTCTCAATGAGATAATATCGTGGAGAATTCCGCTCTGCTTTATATTGTCCCGTTTTCTTTTGTAGCCAAGTACAGGATAGGGTAGGGGAAATTAAAGTAAGATGGAGAGAATGGGCCAATAGCTAGATTCGCAGGAGGGATAAAGGGAGTTGCGTGGAGAAGAATGACTGGAGCCACAGGTAAAGTTGCTATGAATTGTATTAAACTATTTAGCAACAATTTAACAGCATTTTATGAACAGGAATGAAAACATAAAATAAAATACAGTGACAGCAATAATAATAACAGTCAGAATCCTATCTGAGCTCAGATATGTCAGTCTTGCCGGCTTAATAGTCAGTGTTCAGTCAAGTCAAATCCAACAGGTCAAAAGTTTGTGATTGGTGCGATTTCGTCCTACCGCACTGTTGCAATTGTTCGTGAGAGAAGAGCAACCTGCCCTTCTGGGCCAACTCAGAATGGCTGTGGTTCGGTTCGGTTCAAAGGGAAAGGCTCGCCATCTTCCTCGTCAGGAAGAGATCCAGGTCTCACGATCCCATAAAAAAACCTAGCCTGTAAACAACAGGACTATTACTAATTCAGTTCACACTCTAATGATATACATGGCCATATGTAAATAATGTAAGTGCTATAACAAAACAAGCACAAAACATTAATTCTAATTTCTAACTATAGTCTATACAGTGCATCTTAATCATGAATGCAATCTTTAAATCACAATCAGCTTATTCTATCGTCAAGGTGCACATTTCTATCAGAAATCAGAAATAAACCATAAACTATGGTAGATTATTTTTTTACAGTATTGCCCTTTAACTGAATTACAGGAGCATTGCTTTACACTGCATAGCAATGAAGCAATATATTATTTACACTCAATGTACAGAATAAAATTACCAAAAGAATATACAAAAACCCACAGGCTGTAGTTTTACAGTATGTGGTAACGTATCAGCACAGTAAGAATACACACTGACATCTATCCAGTGCCGCTCGAGCATCAAATGTAACAAAATAAAGTAGATTCATGACCTTTAAGATCAACATTAACTTATTCCATCATCTAATTTTAGTGCATTTAATATTCAACAAGTAATACTAGAACATCATCAGCACACAAGCTGAGTGCTCAAAATGGCTGAACTCAGTGAGAAACCCCGTGTGTTCTCCCACAGTGAAAACGTGGTCAGCTACAGCTATGAGCATTAGGCTAGTTAGCTTTTCAATTAGCCTGATTCGCCCAGTCCCAGTTTAACTCACCAGCACACTTCTAATGTTCAACTCTCAGAGAGGATCTTGTTCAACTCTCAGAGAGGATCTTGTTCAACTCTCAGAGAGGATCTTGTTCAACTCTCAGAGAGGATCTTGTCCACTTCATCCGCTCCCGCGCAGATCTACAACATTGAAATCGGGCCATTATATTCCCTGTTAACTTCTTGTTAGCTTTTTAGCTTCAAGGTTAGCTTAACAGCTTCTGACTCACCGCGATGGTTTCAAGGTCCGAAATGTTCACAATAAATCAGGTCCGTTTCTCCAAGGTCCATGCAGATCTCCGGTATGGATATTTGCTCAATTTATCAAGTTAATAGTTATTTTCCAGCGAAAAGCTTGGCGGTGAAAATCAGTAATGGTCTCGTGCACCTCCGTCTCTCTCTGTGTCTGAGCACGTGACGGTACAGAGCAGGGGAAGGCGGGGCTTGTTCCTTCCTAACCAGTAGGGGTGTTAAATATACTCTTTGGGTTTTATTCTTATATTTATAGTATTTATCTTTTATTATTGATTTATTTTTGATCAACTCAGTGATTAACAGAGTAATGATAAATCCCAATTAACAATAACATGTTGTAGTGCATTACTGAGTCGTGTAAACTCACTGGGTTACATCCTCCCCTCTTAAATCTCATGCACGTCCCCGTGCATGGCTCTGGTGGAATAGGTAACATCATGAGCAAGGGAGTCGATGAAAGCTTTGTTCAATCCTTGAAAGAGTGATTTAACCACTGTTACTAGTGGGTTACCTAGCTGAGGATAAGTGAGTCTTTGGGATGGTTGGCGAATTCTTTCAGATCTTCTGATCTGTGTTTCTGTTTGCAAGGTTTCAGGTTCATCATCGTTTTCAACTTGTCTTTCAGGTGAAAGTTGATGAGTTGAGTTCTCTGACAACGGTGAATCTGACAAACTGGTCGACAAAACATTTTTGTCTTTTCGAGTGTCTGTTTCAGACTCACTTGGTGTGTTATTTTGTAGGCTTGTGTCACTTTCACTTGGTGATACGTTTGCTTCACTTTCACGTTCTGTCTGAGGTAGGTCTGTTTCACGGTCCATTTCAGGTAAGTTGGTGTCAGTTGAACTTCCAATTTCGCCTTCAGGTAAGTATGTTTCAGTTTCGTTCTCAGTTTCCTTTTCAGGTAAGTCTGTCATGTCCGGTAATGTGTTAGGTTGTTCGTTATCATTTACAGGATCTTTGTTTTGTTTGAATCCTTGGGTTGGCGGTATGGCGCATACTTGGTAAAAATGTCTGTTTTTCACTTGTGGAGGTTCAGGGTAAGAAAACTCATCTTCCTCTTCCTCAAGTGCTTGGTCGGAGTCAACTTCCAAAGCTGAACTTTGTCTTGTGCATGGTCTGTTAGTTTTTGTGACTCGCTCGGGTTCATGCTCTGTTGGTGAGAGAAATCCACAGGGAAGTAACAGATCTCTGTGGAGCGTTCTGTTGGGTCCATCTCCGTTTTCTGGTTTTACAGTGTATACTGGTAAGTTTTCCATTTGTTTGGTAACAATATACACTGTTTGCTCCCATTTGTCCGCTAATTTGTGCTTCTCTCTCAGGCGGAGATTTCGAACCAAGACTCTGTCTCCCACATGTAGTGTGGATTCACGGATGATTTTGTCAAACCGTTTCTTGTTTTTGTCTGCTACTTTCTGGGAGTTTTTGATGGCTATTTCGTAGCTCTGTTCGAGGTAGCTTTTCAACTGCTTGACGTATTGAGAGTGAGTCAACTGTGGCTTGTTTGGCTGTGGCAGGCCAAAGGCAATATCAATGGGCAAGCGAGGCTGTCTACCAAACATTAACTCATAAGGAGAATAGCCTGTTACATCATTTTTTGTACAGTTATAAGCGTGAGTAAGTGGTTTTACGAAGTCACGCCAGTGATGTTTCTCGGTGTCTTTCAAGGTACCAAGCATACTGAGTAATGTGCGATTGTATCGCTCAACAGGGTTGCCACGAGGATGATAAGGACTTGTTCGGACTTTGCGGATACCGAGCAGAGAGCACAGTTCTTTGATTGTACGCGATTCAAAGTCTCTCCCTTGGTCGCTATGAAGTCGCTCTGGAAAGCCATAATGAACTAAGAAGTTCTCCCATAAGTTCTTTGCAACGGTGGTGGCTTTCTGGTCTTTGGTTGGAATGGACACAGCATACTTTGTAAAATGATCCGTGATCACTAGGACATCTTTAGTGTTTTTACTGTCTGGTTCTATTGAGAGGAAGTCCATGCAGACTAGCTCCATGGGCCTGGAAGTTTTAATATTTACCAGAGGAGCAGCCTTGTCTGGCAGGGCTTTTCTACGGACACATCTCTCGCAAGCTTTCACTTTCTTTTCGACATCAACTGCCATTTTTGGCCAGTAGAAACGTGACCGAATGAGTTCCAGTGTGCGTTCGACCCCTAAATGCCCCATGTTGTCATGAAGATTAAGCATAACTGTAGGGCGTAAGGAATCAGGAAGGACTAACTGCAACAAGGTCTCTGGCCCCAACTGGCGTTTCCGGTACAGTAAGTCATTTTGGAGGTCAAGACGTTTCCACTCCCTTAAAAATAAGAGAACATCGTGAGACTCAGACTTAGTATCGGCTGGTGGACGTGAGTCAGCTGCCAGCAGCTTGATGACTTTACTAATGGCTGGATCTTTTCTCTGCAGGTTGACAAGATCAGTATGGGTGTATCTGGGTAAGGCTAGGAGATTGTTATCATTGCCTTCTTCTTGAAACATGTCTGGAATGGCACCTGCAGACATGGCAAGTGACTGGACTAGAGCACAAGAGGGTTCAGTCTGATCCATAGCCATATATCTTTGACAGGCTGCCATCACGGTATCGGATTGAAGTTGGAGCTCGACATCTTTGACTGAGGACAAGAGATGGAATCTGAACTTATCAATGCGCTGACATTCCTGGGTAAAAACTGGATCGTCTTCAGGTTTGTCATGTGGTTTCCTAGATAGTCCATCTGCATCAAGATTTTGTCTCCCAGCTCTGTACTTAATGTCAAAGTTATAGGTGGACAATGCAGCCAACCAACGATAACTCGTGGCATCAAGCTTTGCTGTGGTCAGAAGGTAAGTCAATGGGTTGTTGTCGGTGATGACTGTGAATGTGTTTCCATATAAATAGTCATGAAACTTGTCAGTTATGGCCCACTTTAAAGCTAGAAATTCTAACTTGTGGGCGGGGTATCTAGCTTCACTACGGGATAGACCACGACTTGCATAGGCTATAACCTGTGTGGTTCCATTCTGCACTTGATAAAGAGCTGCCCCAAGTCCGGTTGTACTGGCATCTGTGTGTACCAGGTAAGGTAGCTTTGCATCAGCATACCCAAGGACTGGTGAGGTGGTGAGTTTTTCAATAATAGTTTGAAACGATTTCTGGCACTCTGGTCCCCAACGATCACCAAAGGGCTCTTTGGGGTTCAGATACTTTGGATCACTGGGTGGGTTTTTACTATGCTTTCGTCTCGGAGGATAGCCAGCTGTGAGGGAGGTGAGGGGCTTGACAATTTTTGAGTAATCTTTGACAAATCTCCGGTAATAACCGGTAAAACCAAGAAACGATTGGAGTTCTTTTAAGGTTTGGGGTCTCGGCCAAGTCTTGAGTGCTTCAGTTTTTTCGGGATCAGTCTTTACGCCGTCTCTAGATACAATGTGGCCTAGATAACGGACTGATGTTTGGAAGAAACGACATTTGTTGGGCGAGAGTTTCAGCCCGTACTCTCTGAGTCGCTCAAGAACATGAATGAGTCGGGTCTCATGATCTTCAAGGGAACTGGAAAAGACTATCAAATCATCCAAAAAGACTAACACTTCTCTCAGATTGATGTCTTTCATACACTTTTCCATAAGCCTTTGGAAAGTGCTTGGGGCATTTGTTATTCCCTGGGGCATACGATTAAATTCGTAGAAGCCGAAGGGGCACACGAAGGCTGTCTTTGGCTTATCTTCTTCACACATCTCGATTTGATAGTACCCTGACTTAAGGTCCATCACAGAGAACCACTGAGATCCTGCAAGAGCAGAAAATGACTCCTCTAAGTTTGGCAAGGCATAGGCATCGCGGATGGTCTGCAAGTTAAGCTTCCTAAAATCAATGCATAACCGCACATCACCATTCTTTTTGCGGACCACCACTATCGGTGATGAGAATGGAGATTCAGATTCTCTGATTATGCCTGCATCTAAGAGGGCTTGTAAGTGCTTTTTAACTGCCTCGTAATCATGGGGATGAATCGGGCGAGATCTCTGTTTGAAGGGGGTTTCATCTTTTAAGTTGATGTGATGTTTTACATGTGTGGCATGCCCAAAATCAAGATCATTGTGTGAGAAAACATCAGAGAAGGTGTTTAGCTTTTCAGCTATCTTCTCTTTCCACTCTTCAGATAGTGGTGATTCACCAAAGTCGAAACTGAGAGGGGGTCTTGAGGTTGAAGTCTGCTGCTGAGAGTTACACGTTGCAGACACCTTTTGGTCGCCTTTCTCAGGCTCAGGACATGGCATGACACAGTCAGGGGCAACTAGCTCAGCAATTACACAGTTAGTGGGCAATGTAATGTCATGGTTAGTCTCGTTTCTCAGCAACACAGGAACTTTATAAGGTCCGTGCTTTGGCAGAGATATAAGGCAACAATCTACAAACACACCACCAGGTAGGGAGCCGGTAGTGGGCTGTTCAATAAGTGCACACTGTTCAGGCTTAGCGTGGCTAGCATGCATAAAACCTTCCACTAGTAGCTTTTGATTTGCAGGAAGGACTTCTTGGGTTCTACTTTGAAGTTTTACCAAGCCGATCTTGCCACTGTCACTTTGTCTTTTTCTGGATGCTAATGTCTTTAGCACTTGTTGGTATCCATAAGGGAGTACCTTAAAGTCAGGTAAGGTGTTCTCACAAAGATGCTCATATAAGGGGTCAAGTGTATTTGTGCCAATTAGTAGAGGTGTGTCTGAGTTTGAGCGAATGTCAGGGACAACTAAGGCAAGAGTAGATAGTTCAAGCTCTGACTGATCGAGATCTTTGGGGAACATGATACTCGTCTCAATGTATCCCAAGTAAGGGACTGTCTGACCATTCGCACCTTCGACCTCTAGGAGATCACTGATGGGTTTTATAGGATGATCAGGTAAGTGTTCTTGATAGAAGGATTTGGCAATAGTGGTTACTTGAGAGCCTGAGTCGAGCAAGCAACTACATTCAACGCCATTGATAACAACTCTGGCTGTGCATTTTCTACCCACAAGTCTTTTGGGAAGTTTAGGCACTGAGTGAACATTAGCTGTTTCACATTGGGCTTTTGTTGTCTTTTTCTCAGTGGGATTTGGTTCAGATTTAGCACCCATCTGTCCCGCGACAGGGGCTCCTTCTAGTTTAAATTAAATGACTCATCAACTGGTCTGGATATTTCCCATTCTCGCTGCTTCTGTCTGAGGGCATTCCTTTTAGCTGCTACTAATGCTGGGTTGGGATCATTACTACAGCTGGAAGCGATATGACCATCTTCTCCACACTTGAAACAGTATCCAGGTTTGGGTTTGGCTGACACTGCAGCAATTTGTGGTATCTGTCCCGGCTTGTTCTGAGTTTTGGTACTTGGGTTCCTTTTTGCTTCCTTTTGAAGTTTCTGCGATCTTTTCTCTGTTTTATCAGCTCTGAGCTGTGCGATTTGAGACCTGAGGTCAGCAATTTGCTTCTGGAGGTCAGACGAATTGCTGTCCATTTCATGCTCATAATCGTTCCTACCTTGAGAGCGTGTGGTTTGCACGTTAGAATAAACACGAGTCTTTTGGATCCCCAAATGTTGTTTCATGCGGGTTGCTTTACTTGCCTGTTTGTCCTCCTCGGTGCGTAGGTGGAGGAGTAGCTCTGCAAAATGAGGTGGGTCGTCTTTCTTTTGTTCAAGTTGAAGGTTTGCAATCAATGAGCTGTCCCAACACCCTCTACAAAACTGTCTCAGGAGCTGTTTATTGATGTCACTAGAAGCAATTCCGTCTCTTTTTATGACTAGGTTTAGCACTGTGTGCAATCTTTGCAGGTAATGTGAGGGTTTTTCACCTCCATTCTGATTGGTGTTTAAGAAGCGAGCAAAGAGTTCGTCGCCGTCCTCTACAGTTGCATAGGCAGAATCAAGATGTTCAAGGTAAGTTTTGGGGTTTGCTTTTGGACCAAAAGCTTTCACCAGGTCCGCTGCAGGGGGTGAAAGACTTTCAACAATCTTTCGCACAACTTGAGTTTCGGTGAGCGAAGGATCAGTCAAGCAAAACTCTACGCTGCTGCGCCAAGTGTCATAGTCAGTTTCGAAAGGAGGATGTGGAACTCTCCCTGAAAAAGGTTTCAGTCTGTATTGCGAGTTTGGTGGGGGAATGACTTCACTGCTTTTAACAATGTGCTCTACAATAACCCGCTGCACTTCAGGTGTGCTTAAAAGGTTGGTGGGAATCTGAGGGGTTTGTTTCTCAGCCTCTGCCGGTGGGTGAGTATTCAAGGCACTTACATGGTTGCTATTGGGTGTTAAAGGAGAAGAAGGTAGGGCCTCATCACTGTGGGGCACTGGCTCTTGTTCAGTGGAAGGCTCAACTGTGTGGACATCCCCTCCCAATGACTCCCCAATTTTAGCTAGTTCATCCATCAAAAGGTCTTTAAACGATCGGTTGCTTCGTGCTGCCACATCTTTAAGCTGTGACAGGTAAGTTACAGTAGCTGATGCGCTGGTTTCAATGCTATACGCACTGGCTAGGTCTCGAACGTGATAGACAACTTCAGGTTTCACAGTGCAAGGTCTGTCATAAGGCAAATATCTTTTCTCTAGTTCTTTAGCAGTAGCCTCATGTTGAAATTCCACAATAATCTGACCACCAGTTGGTAGCTTAATCTGCCTACTGACAGGACCGAAAGCTTCTAAGAACTCAATTATTTCTTTATCAATGTCTGTGTTAGTTAAACCACTGACCAAGACAGCATTTTGAACTTTAACATTCTCTGTTTTCACAACTTCCATGGTTAGGACACGTAAAAGTACCAGTAGAAAAAAAAATACAAGTCACTGTGAAGCTCCAGGCACTCTTAATCGTTTTATTAAATTTTGGGTGGACTAACAACTCTGCAAACCCTCCTGGCTGGCTCGCCACTTTCTGTAGCCAAGTACAGGATAGGGTAGGGGAAATTAAAGTAAGATGGAGAGAATGGGCCAATAGCTAGATTCGCAGGAGGGATAAAGGGAGTTGCGTGGAGAAGAATGACTGGAGCCACAGGTAAAGTTGCTATGAATTGTATTAAACTATTTAGCAACAATTTAACAGCATTTTATGAACAGGAATGAAAACATAAAATAAAATACAGTGACAGCAATAATAATAACAGTCAGAATCCTATCTGAGCTCAGATATGTCAGTCTTGCCGGCTTAATAGTCAGTGTTCAGTCAAGTCAAATCCAACAGGTCAAAAGTTTGTGATTGGTGCGATTTCGTCCTACCGCACTGTTGCAATTGTTCGTGAGAGAAGAGCAACCTGCCCTTCTGGGCCAACTCAGAATGGCTGTGGTTCGGTTCGGTTCAAAGGGAAAGGCTCGCCATCTTCCTCGTCAGGAAGAGATCCAGGTCTCACGATCCCATAAAAAAACCTAGCCTGTAAACAACAGGACTATTACTAATTCAGTTCACACTCTAATGATATACATGGCCATATGTAAATAATGTAAGTGCTATAACAAAACAAGCACAAAACATTAATTCTAATTTCTAACTATAGTCTATACAGTGCATCTTAATCATGAATGCAATCTTTAAATCACAATCAGCTTATTCTATCGTCAAGGTGCACATTTCTATCAGAAATCAGAAATAAACCATAAACTATGGTAGATTATTTTTTTTACAGTATTGCCCTTTAACTGAATTACAGGAGCATTGCTTTACACTGCATAGCAATGAAGCAATATATTATTTACACTCAATGTACAGAATAAAATTACCAAAAGAATATACAAAAACCCACAGGCTGTAGTTTTACAGTATGTGGTAACGTATCAGCACAGTAAGAATACACACTGACATCTATCCAGTGCCGCTCGAGCATCAAATGTAACAAAATAAAGTAGATTCATGACCTTTAAGATCAACATTAACTTATTCCATCATCTAATTTTAGTGCATTTAATATTCAACAAGTAATACTAGAACATCACCAGCACACTTCTAATGTTCAACTCTCAGAGAGGATCTTGTTCAACTCTCAGAGAGGATCTTGTTCAACTCTCAGAGAGGATCTTGTTCAACTCTCAGAGAGGATCTTGTCCACTTCATCCGCTCCCGCGCAGATCTACAACATTGAAATCGGGCCATTATATTCCCTGTTAACTTCTTGTTAGCTTTTTAGCTTCAAGGTTAGCTTAACAGCTTCTGACTCACCGCGATGGTTTCAAGGTCCGAAATGTTCACAATAAATCAGGTCCGTTTCTCCAAGGTCCATGCAGATCTCCGGTATGGATATTTGCTCAATTTATCAAGTTAATAGTTATTTTCCAGCGAAAAGCTTGGCGGTGAAAATCAGTAATGGTCTCGTGCACCTCCGTCTCTCTCTGTGTCTGAGCACGTGACGGTACAGAGCAGGGGAAGGCGGGGCTTGTTCCTTCCTAACCAGTAGGGGTGTTAAATATACTCTTTGGGTTTTATTCTTATATTTATAGTATTTATCTTTTATTATTGATTTATTTTTGATCAACTCAGTGATTAACAGAGTAATGATAAATCCCAATTAACAATAACATGTTGTAGTGCATTACTGAGTCGTGTAAACTCACTGGGTTACACTTTCATGTCCCAGATCCAAACTTGATCTCCTGGTTGTAGTCCAGTGAGGTCTTGTGCTCTCTGTTGTTGAACCATTTCCACTGTTTCTATCTCTCCTCTCTCTCTTTTTTTCTTTTTTATGTCTCTCAGCATAGTGATGTTTATCCTGCCTGGTTTGAGGCAGGATGGAAGTATAGGGGCTGTGGTACGAAGTTTCCTCCCCATTAGAATCTCTGCAGGGCTATGTCCATTGGCAAGTGGTGTGGTGCAATATGCCATGATGGTGAGAGATGGGTCTGCTTTCTGTAGAAGGCTTTTTACTGTTCTCATTTCTCTTTCAGTCTCACCGTTTCTCTGAGGGAATCTCAGGCTGGAAGCGGTGTGGGCAAAGCCCCACTCTAGAGCAAACGTTGGGAAGAGTTCTGAGGAGAATTGTGGGCCATTATCTGACTTTAATTATGTTGGTATGCTGTGGCGTGCAAATACGGACTTTAAGTGTTCAATCATTGCTGCTGATGTGTTAGAAGACAGCTCAGGTATTTCTGTGTATCTTGAGAAATAGTCCACTACAACCAAATACTGGCTGTTACTCCAGTCAAAAAGATTTTGCAGTAGAGTTGGACATGTTTTATTGTTTCTGTCATGATCCTGGGTCCTTTTGACCCAGCATTTTGTGTTTTCTCTTCGATTTTGGTTCTGTTCTTCCTTTGTTTAGTGTTTACTCTGTTCTGCCCGTGTGTTCCTGTTTTATTGTGAAGGTCTGCGTCTTATGTGAGTGTTTTCAGTTTGCCTCCCTAGTCTCGTCACGATAATCACTCCCAGCTGTGTTCCCCACCTGCGTGTAATCTCCCTGTGTTCTCTGGGTGTATTTAAGTTGTATTTTCTGTCTTAGTAATTGCTGGTTCGTCTGTGTTGTTTCCCCTCGGTCTCCCTGCGTCTTTTCATATGTATTTCCCCGGACCTCCCTGCATCTTCGTTTCTAGTTTGTTTTGTTAGTTTTACCCAGTTTAGGTTTTCCTGTTTCACCTTCACCCACGCCATTGCTGTTTGTATTTTCTTTTGTTAAATAAATACTCATCTGCACCAGAGCTGCTGCCTTTTGGGTCCTTCCTACATTCCACACGGCTTGCCCCGGCAATCCGTGACAGTACGAACCAGCCACCATGGACCCAGCGGCAGTAAATCCGTCCGAGGAGCTCCAGGACGACATCGCGTATAATGTGGAGATTCTCCTCGGGCTATGGCTAGAGAACCCTCCAGAGGAGCTTCGTCGTGCCGTGGAAAGTCGGCTACAACGGCTCTTTTCTGGCCTGCCATGGCTTCTGCAGTCACTTCCTCCGACCATGCAGACTTTTTTCCGGCTCACACCGCACCTTCTCTCAGCCACTCCTGCCTCGCTGCCCGACTCGCCGGATGTGGTCTTGCCCGGCCCGTCGGTGCCATCTGTGGGGAAGAAACGCCGATCGCGCCGCGGGCGCGCCACCCCACAGCCGGACGTTCGGACTTCTAATTCGCTGGCTGTGGTGAGTGAGGACTCTGTGTCTTTTCCAGACGTTGTGACTGTTCATTCGGGGGCTGTGTCTTGTGTGGCGGATGTCAACGCGAGCTGCTTATCGCCTGTGCAGCTACCAGCAGCCCAGTTAGCCGCCCCGCAGACACACTCTGCTCAGCCAGCTCGGTTAGCTCCCCCGCAGCTACTCCCAGTTCAGTTAGCTCCCTCGCAGCCACCCTCAGTTCAGTTAGCTCCCTCGCAGCCACCCTCAGTTCAGTTAGCTCCCTCGCAGCCACCCTCAGTTCAGTTAGCTCCCTCGCAGCCACCCTCAGTTCAGTTAGCTCCCCCGCAGCTACTCCCAGCTCAGTTAGCTCCCCCGCAGCTACTCCCAGCTCAGTTAGCTCCCCCGCAGCTACTCCCAGCTCAGTTAGCTCCCCCGCAGCTACTCCCAGCTCAGTTAGCTCCCCCGCAGTCCTTCACAGCTCAGTTTCCAGCGTCCCCCTCAGCTCAGTTTCCAGTACCACCCGTGCCGCCTGTAGCGCAGGCCCCAGTAGCTCCAGTGCCGCCTGTAGCGCAGGCCCCAGTAGCTCCAGTGCCGCCTGTAGCGCAGGCCCCAGTAGCTCCAGTGCCGCCTGTAGCGCAGGCCCCAGTAGCTCCAGTGCCGCCTGTAGCGCAGGCCCCGATAGCAGTACGGTCCGCTGGTCAGCTTAACATTCAGCCAGGGGTCTCAAATCTCTCTGGCTCTGCATCAGCTCCTGCTGGGAGCTCGGATGAGCTCATCCAGGACTCCGCGGCTCCCACGCCGCCATCTACCTCGTCAGCTGGAGGGTCCGAGGGGCCCGTTCAGCCTCCTGTCTCCGCTGGAGGGTCCGAGGGGCCCGTTCAGCCTCCTGTCTCCGCTGGAGGGTCCGAGGGGCCCGTTCAGCAACCTTCCTCGTCAGCTGGGGGTTCAGGAGAACCGCACCAGCACCATGCCACATCAGCTGGAGGGCCCGAGGAGCCCATCCAGCCACCTTCTGCTACGCCTGGTCCAGCCTGTGCTTCGTCAGCTGCAGCTCCAGCCTGTGCTTCGTCAGCTGCAGCTCCAGCCTGTGCTTCGTCAGCTGCAGCTCCAGCCTGTGCTTCGTCAGCTGCAGCTCCAGCCTGTGCTTCGTCAGCTGCAGCTCCAGCCTGTGCTTCGTCTGCTGCAGCCTCAGAGCCTTCGTCTGCTGCAGCCTCAGAGCCTTCGTCTGCTGCAGCCTCAGAGCCTTCGTCTGCTGCAGCCTCAGAGCCTTCGTCTGCTGCAGCCTCAGAGCCTTCGTCTGCTGCAGCCTCAGCCTGTGCTTCGCCTGGTCCCGCCTTGACTGGTCCCGCCTCGACTGGTCCTGTGCCCACCGGGCCTCGGCCAGTACGCCTGACACTGGAGAGCCGCCGCCGCTGCCTTCCGCACGGCCGGCCCCCGGACCGCCATCGCCTGAGTGGCCGCCGTTGCCTTCCGCACGGCCGGCACCCTGAACTGTTTGGACTCCTGTGCTGTCGGCCCCCTGGCCGGCCCCCTGGTCTTTTCTGTTTTGGACTCGGTTTTCCTGTGCTTTGGTGTGCTTTTCTTTTGGTTTTGGACTTGTGTTTTGTTTTTCTTTTTGTCTTCTGGCCTTCTGGTGCTCCTGTTTTGTTTTGCCTCGAGCCCTCCGTCCTGGACCCCCTCCGCCCGCCCTGGTCGGGTTGTTTTCTGGTTTTTTTTTTTGTTTTGTTTTTGGGCTGTCGGGAGCCAGCCCTTGAGGGGGGGGGGGGGTTCTGTCATGATCCTGGGTCCTTTTGACCCAGCATTTTGTGTTTTCTCTTCGATTTTGGTTCTGTTCTTCCTTTGTTTAGTGTTTACTCTGTTCTGCCCGTGTGTTCCTGTTTTATTGTGAAGGTCTGCGTCTTATGTGAGTGTTTTCAGTTTGCCTCCCTAGTCTCGTCACGATAATCACTCCCAGCTGTGTTCCCCACCTGCGTGTAATCTCCCTGTGTTCTCTGGGTGTATTTAAGTTGTATTTTCTGTCTTAGTAATTGCTGGTTCGTCTGTGTTGTTTCCCCTCGGTCTCCCTGCGTCTTTTCATATGTATTTCCCCGGACCTCCCTGCATCTTCGTTTCTAGTTTGTTTTGTTAGTTTTACCCAGTTTAGGTTTTCCTGTTTCACCTTCACCCACGCCATTGCTGTTTGTATTTTCTTTTGTTAAATAAATACTCATCTGCACCAGAGCTGCTGCCTTTTGGGTCCTTCCTACATTCCACACGGCTTGCCCCGGCAATCCATGACAGTTTCATCTCTGTGTTGCTGCTGTCTTATTTGTTGTTGTCTGTCCTCTATTTCAGGAAGGCCTGATGTGCATACAAGTCCATTTCATCTCTTAATGTCGTGTTAGAAACCGCTCTTTCTGGCACTCTGGGCAGCACGTCTGCAATTGCTGCGTGTATGACATGTGAGATGGTGAAAGAGAACCTCATTACCGTATTTTCATGACCATAAGACGCACTGTACTAAAAGGCGCAGTCTCAGTTATGTGTGCCATTACTGTATTTAACACACACATAAGGCGCACTGGATCATAGGGCGCATACAAGTACCGTATGCGTATTTAAAAATAAAGCGGGAGCAAACCTGAGTTCGGTGCCTTACTCACATTTCTATTACCGGTAATCGTCATCATCAACAACACACAAGCATACAAGTGTGCGTATTTAAAAATAAAGCAGGAGCAAAACAAAGTTTGGTACTCACATTTTTATCATCAATCAAACCCATCGAAGTCCTCATCCTCTGTGTCTGAATTGAACAGCTGCGCTAAATCTCCATCAAACATGCCAGGTTCACTGTCTTCACCGTCAGAGTCACTTTCCGTGCCGTGCGGCTCCTCGGAAATGATGCCGGCTTTTGCGAAAGCTCGAACAACAGTGCCAGCAGACATGTTAGCCCAAGCATCTACAATCCATTGGCAAATTGTGGCGTAACTCGCCCGGCGCTGCCTTCCACTCTTGGTGAAACTGTGGTCTCCATCGGTCATCCATCGCTCCCAGGCCGCTCGCAGCCTTACTTTGAACGGGCGGTTCACACCGATGCCCAGCGGTTGGAGTTTCTTTGTCAGGCCTCCCGGAATGACAGCAAGCTCACAGTTCATTTGTTTCACTAGTTTTTTCACATCGGCTGTGAGATGGGCACGCGTAGAGTCACAGATTAAGAGCGATGGTGATGCGTGGAAAAAACCACCTGGTCTCCTTACATACACCTCCCTCAGCCAGTCTTTCATCATTTCCTCATCCATCCAGCCCTTTTCATTTGCCTTAATGATGATTCCTGCTGGAAACTTCTCTTTAGGCAAAGTCTTTCGCTTAAAAATCACCATAGGCGGCAGTTTCTGTCCATTAGCATGGTAGCCAAGCACAACAGTGAAAGAAGACTTTTCGTGCCCCGTTGTGCGTATCGCTACCGTGCTGGTCCCCTTCTTCTCCACAGTGTGACTCACCGGGATGTCAAAAGTGAGCGGGACCTCGTCCATGTTTGTGATGTGGCTGGGCTGGATGTTTTTGTCGCCGATGTGTTTGCTGCAGTAGGAGCGGAAGATGGCCAGCTTTTCCTTATAATCCGCTGGAAGTTGCTGCGCTACCGTAGTCCTCTCATCTCTTCAGCTAGTGAAACTGCTTTTAGCCGAATGGTGACCGTCGAAACGCTTCTCCCGCTCGTTCTTTGCTCGATGATCCACCGCTCGAGTCTTTCTTCCAACTCGGGCCACCTCGCCTTATGTCCGCGGAAACTCAGCTGCGTTTTCTTGACCTGCCGGAGCTTGTTTTCCAGCTTCCTCCATTTGCGAACCATCGATTCGTTAATCTTAAATTCTCTCGCCGCTGCTCGATTTCCATGTTCCTCCGCGTAGCTGATGGCCTTCAGTTTAAACTGTGCTTCGTAAGCGTGTCTCTTTGCCATTTTCAGGGTTGTTAAAACAACGATGTCCTGCATAATGCACATACCTGTTCTTTTATACAGGTATGTGCGATTGTCCCGGTATATACGATCAACGCCCACACTTCAGCCTTTAACGTTCTCATGGTGTTCTCTACTACGTCCTCCTTACAACACAGAGGGCGCACCGCGCTATAGGGCGCGCCGCACTTTTTGAAGAAAATCTAAGACTTTTAAGTGCGCCTTATGGTCGTGAAAATACGGTAGCCAGATTATATCGCTGCTGTGGGCCCGGGTCAGGGTAAGGGGTAAGCAAATAGGGTAAACATGGATACCCCCTATCACCAAGCAAGTAGCCAGTGAACTCTCCTAAGACAGAAGGATACACTTCAGTTCAAATGTCCCTGAAGCAATTGGTCTTTATATATTTTAAAGTATTCTCAACTCACCATGTCCACATTTTGTGCTCAGTGTACATTCACGGAATATTTGTGAGTCATGGACAGAGCCTGGCCACTTGGCTTCCACATTTGTGATAATGTTGGCAGCATCACATATGATCTTCACAGTGCAGAGAACACAAATTAGCATCCATTACTATAATGAAATAATTTGTTAGTTTGAAATGCTACAGGGAACTATGTACCTGTACATTAATGCTGTGGAAAGACTTCCTGTTCACATAGTCTCCTTCATTTACTGAAGGAGCAATGATTGGAATGTGAGTGCCATCTATACAGCCAATCACGCCTGGGAACCGTGAGAATAAATGTAAAATTTAAGTAGTAGTCCAAGTATCACCACATCATAAATTAAGTTTTGGTCATCCTGATACCTGCAACTTTGTGGCATCCCTCTTTGATGAATCTTGTGGGTCTATGACCGGGGAACACCACAAACGAGTACAGGAGACGTTTCAGTGCAACTGTAACATTCCTGACTGCCCGACAGACGGTAGCCTTGGAAACGTGCTCAGCGTCACCAATATTATACAGAAAGCTCCTGTTTGCAAAAAACCGAAGTGCGATACAAATAATATGTAATGAACTGAGAGCATGTCCGCGATGTCACATGCGTAATATATGGCCTGAGGATGTTATCCAAATAAATTATAGATTGTGCTGAGAAACGGTAACGTTCACACAGGAAATCATCAGGAAATGATAAAATGTCCAAACGCGCTCTGATCACTCTCTCCCGGCGGAGAGCTCTGCGGAGAATTTGGGCTTCACGATCTACTGGCTCTTCAAGGACGGGGCACGCCATGTCCGACACTTCCTACTGTCAGGTTTCCGACAAAGGGGCGGAGACAGTCAGGGTTAGTTGTAGTAAACCTGCTAGGGGGCAGGTTAGCTTCACGGGGTGTGTCGTCATAGTGACTCACTCAGAATTAATCTAAACTCGCTTTGTGAAACCGAAAACCCAGAGTTTTCGTTAACTCAGGGTATACTTACTCAGATTTTCCACTAAACCGGCTTCCTGAAATAGGGCCCAGGAAGACAACTGTGGAGCTCCATAAGTGTGGCTCAAGTTTGAATACAATTTGGTGCCATTTACAATTAATACAGATAGTTTCTCTCTTTACTCTTAAAGTTAACAAATATGTTTTTTATATTTATCAATCTAAAAAAATAAACATTTAGTCTGATTTGATGTTACAATTAAGAAAGTGTTTTTATCCGAAGAGTGTGTAAATATCTGGTTTCCACTGTATATTTGATGATGTTGGTGTTTGGCTTGATTGTCAGCACAGAGAGGGAGAGAGAGGAGAATGAGGACAGAACAGAGATGGAACAAGAGCAGGTGAGACACACATGTTAGTCCAGGAGTGGGCAATCTCAGTCCACGAGGGCCGGTGTCCCTGCAGGTTTTAGATCTCACCTTGGGTCAACACACCTGAATCACATGATTAGTTCGTTACCAGCCTCTGGAGAACTTCCGGACATGTTGAGGGGCTAATTTAGCCATTTAAATCAGCTGTGTTGGTTCGAGGACACATCTAAAACCTGCAGGGACACCGGCTCTCGTGGACTGAGATTGCCCACCCCTGTGTTAGTCAAATGGTTGTTTACCAAAAGTATCACTGTATCATAGGTCCTCATGTATCTCGTACCTAGTGTTTCTTTTTAGGTTTGTTATTTTTCAAATTCTATATTTATTAAGTTATGCAGCTTGTTTGCACAACAAGGCTAAATAATTATATAAACTTTTCTCAATCTAAATAGTGGACTTTGGTAGAATTAAAAAATAAGTGTAGTGCAGGTCTATGATGATTTTTAGTTCTACTATCATCTAGTTCTGATTCTGGTTCTGTCTTGGTTAAATCCTCATTAGTCCTGTTTTAATTCCGGATCAGTTCTGGGTCTGGTTGAATTGGGGTTTAGTCCGCGTGTCATGATACAGCCCTGGTTTTGTTCTGCCTTGCCTGCCAAAACGGAGCCTATTAATCTTTCAGTCATTTCTAAACCCCCCCCCCCCCCCCCCCCCACCCACCCTTTAGGGCTAAGCCCTGGGTGTATCAAATGTCTGCCTCCGCCTCTGCCTGAAACACTTCCTGCTTTTCCAGCCTCAGGCTCCTTTAGCTTAGCTGTGAACCAGAGCTGGTCAGTATTCTAACTCACCCTGGTGTGTGATGCTGTGCAGCTTCCTCACAGATGCTGATGTTACAGGACGTCACAGCATCTCTATAATAATCCAAACTGTTGGTAACAATCCTGAAAACCTCCCAGTCGGTGCAGTCCAGACACACCTGCAGATTCTCCACAGCCTCATCAGTCCACTGCTTCAGTGTCTTCACAAAAGCTTTAGACAGTTTCAGTTTGTGCCTGTTTGCAGGGATCAAGTGAACCGTGACATGGTCTGAGAATCTTGATGTAGTTTGAGATGATGATACTCTTACTATCAGCTCACCTTCTGTTTTGTAGAGTATTTTTTATCCATTTTGTTTAATAAAATCTATGAGGTTCAAATGAAGCACCAAACTGCAGTTACTCAGTGGAGGTTCATTACTGCAGTTTCTCACCACTGTTGTTAACTGTTCCAGCTGATCATCAGGAGGAGACGAGCCATTTAGACTCAGCTCAGCCACTACAGAGGAAACAATGACTTCAACCCAAAAGGTGAGCAAGAATATCTCTGTTATTGAACCTGTGTGCAAGTTACAACTCTCATTGTAGCTCATAATTGTAATGTCATACTATCACTAGAAGGTGGTGGTAACACACCTACGACGTGTTTGTTGACATCTTTGATTCCACTAATGGAGTTTCAGTTTGTTCCACGACTGCATTTCACTCACTGCCTCTGTTTGTATCTCTGTCACTGCAGGACCAACATGGAGCGAGAAGTCAGCGCTCTCAGGAGGCCGACAAACCTCACAGAAGAAAGGGGCAGAAAAAATACAGCTGTGACGAGTGTGGGAAGAATTTTACCCTGGCTGGAAACTTAAAAAAACACAAAGTCATCCACAGTGGAGTTAAAGCTTACATCTGTAAGTTGTGTGGAAAATCTTTCAACCGGGCTGGAAGCTTAAAAACACACCAACTCATCCACAGTGGAGTTAAAGCATACAGCTGTGACTTGTGTGGAAAATCTTTTACTTTGGCTGCTAACTTAAAAAGACACCATCTCATCCACAGTGGAATTAAACCGTACACCTGTGACTTGTGTGGAAAATCGTTTACTCACGCTGAAAGCTTAAAAACACACCGACTCATCCACAGTGGAGTTAAAGCATACACCTGTGACTTGTGTGGAAAAAGTTTTACTTTTGCTGCTAACTTAAAAAGACACCATCTCATCCACAGTGGAATTAAACCGTACACCTGTGACTTGTGTGGAAAATCTTTTGCCCACGCTGGAAGCTTACAAACACACCAACTTATCCACAGTAGATTTAAAGCATACAGCTGTGACTTGTGTGGAAAGTCTTTTGCCCACGCTGGAAGCTTAAAAACACACCAGCTCGTCCACAGTGGAGTTAAAGCATACACCTGTGACTTGTGTGGAAAATCTTTTGCCCACGCTGAAAGCTTAAAAAGACACCAACTCATCCACAGTGGAGTTAAAGCGTACACCTGTGACTTTTGTGGAAAATCTTATACCCACGCTGAAAGCTTAAAAAGACACCAACTCATCCACAGTGGAGTTAAAGCATACACCTGTGACTTATGTGGAAAATCTTTTACCCAGCCTGGAAACTTACAAACACACCAACTCATCCACAGTGGAGTTAAAGCATACACCTGTGACTTGTGTGGAAAATCTTTTACCCAGGCTGGAAGCTTAAAAAGACACCAACTCAGCCACAGTGGAGTTAAAGCATACAGCTGTGATCAGTGTGGTAAAGCTTTTACTCACAGTGGCCTCTTACAGCGTCATCAAGTTATCCACTCTGGATTTAAGGCGTACAGCTGCCACATATGTGGAAAAACCTTCCACTTGCTAGGCAGCCTAAATATTCACCTCCGCATTCATACTGGAAATGACGTTTACTGCTGTGATCAGTGTGGGAAACTGTTTGTGAGATATAAAGACTTAGAACGCCACATGTTTACCCACACTGTGGGGAGACCTTATAAATGTGACCTGTGTGAGAAGACTTTTAAAGCGCCACGTTACCTTAAAATCCACCAACAGAGCCACACCAGAAAGAAACTGCAAGTGCAGTTACTGTGAGGTATGTATGTATATTATTATCTTCTTGTTTAAGACTGACTGTTTCGTTCAACTGTGCTCATTAAATTGTGTTCGCATGTTAGTAATTCTACTGGACTCAATTTTGGAATTTTGGAAACAGTGCATTTAGATAATGACTGAAACCAGCCCACTGAAGGAACAATGTGCTGGGAGTTCAGTTCCTTAAGCTTAATTATGCAGATTCTCATGACCATTGATCAACAACCACTGACCATTATGCAAATGTACTGTTTATAAGATTGGGGGAAACTTGCAGTCAGCTGAGACTGAAGGAGTCACTTGGATGAGTGACGAAACGTTTCTCCCACAAAATTATATGTCCAGATGAACAGAATCAATTTTTGGAGGTTTACTTACCTGGATGATTGAGCATGCATCAAGATGGGTTGACAATGTTTCTTTCTCGCTGATATAACGGGACACCTCAACGAGTTACAAAATATGATCCCCAGATAACACAACTTTCAAATACAAAGCAGCGGCAGGGATCACATTAATCTGCAAATCCTTGTTTAAAGATAAGTCATATTAGCCCAGTTTATTTTTTCTTATCATTGTTTTTGGGGCGAATGTGGCTCAAGAGTTGGCAGTTCTTCTTGTAATCGGAAGGTTGCCGGTTCGAGCCCCGGCTCCGACAGTCTCGGTCGTTGTGTCCTTGGGCAAAACACTTCACCCGTTGCCTACTGGTGTTGGCCAGAGGGCCCGGTGGCGCTAGTGTCCGGCAGCCTTGCCTCTGTCAGCGCGCCCAAGGCAGCTGTGGCTACAATGTAGCTGCCATCACCAGTGTGTGAATGGGTGGATGACTGAATGCAGTGTCAAGGTCCATAGGGATTAAGTAAAGCGCTATACAGGCCATTTACCATTGTTGTGAGGCGACCATTAATAGCATCTGCATTTTCTGTTTGTATAGTTCCTTTGCTGTTATGGTGTTCTTGTTATGGATAAAAAAAATTTTTTTTGAAATATAGCAAATCTATTTCTATGAAGTTGTTCTATATAGTGTGTAAGATAAGATGACCTTTATTAGTCCCACAGGTGGGAAATTTGTCTCGTTACAGCAAAAGTGCAAAGTTATGTAGCACTTAGCAGTTATGTAACTGTTGATATGCAGCATTATTAAATTTATTGTTAATGCAATTGTTGATATGGTAAATTGACTTTTGAGGAAATTTTAGATGGCACTCATCATCAGAAAGGTTGCCTACCACTGGTAGAAAGGTTGCTCTACAACAAAGACATTTGAGTCTCAGTACCAGGTCACTTTACTCTAGCATGCAAAGTGCTTTACCGTGTTGTATAAAGCACTTTGAGTGCTCAGGCAGAGTGAAAAAGTGCTTTATAAGAATCAATCCATTTTACTTGTATTTACTAAATGAACAACAGGAGGGTCATCTAACTAAAACCAATCAGTGTATCCCACCTGACCCCCTCAGAATCAGCTTACTTTTTATTTCAGGCCACTTTCAGAATTAAAATGTTGAAGGAATTCCCTGACTTACACTGTCTTTGTGTCTTTGTTTAGAAGCAGACCGACACAGATGGATTCAGTTCTCAACCCTGTCATCACTGTGGTGGTGGGAAAGAGTTTCACTGTGACCTTTTGTGGAAAAACTTTCACTCTGCAACAGACCCTAAAAATCTGGACTTCTTTAAATTGCTTGAAGATTATTTCACCTCTCAACCGAGAATCTTCTTCAGGTCTAAGGTCAAATGGTGGAGAGTTCCAGATTTAAGCTCTGTGGGAGCGTCCCCCTTAGAGGGACCTCCTAATGATCCTCTACCTAATCGCACAAGAGAAGGTGTGAAAACGGGTGTAGGTAGGATACAATTTATACAAGGAGTATAAAAGAGGTGATATTTTTGGTGTCAATGCTGGTGTGAAGATTGTGCTGTTTTGATTGCTTTGCAAATATTCATTTCAATAAATCCAAGGAAATATTTGGTTTCAACGTTCAGTTTATTTTTAAGAAATATTCCAACAGTTAAGTGTTGATAAATGAACTTGAGTCTCTAAAAATGGGCTAAAGGAGATGTGAAGTGCAAACATATGTACATTGTGTGTAATGGGATTTGGCAAGGTTGAGAGATCTCCCGGATATAAAGAAAAATGTAAATACGAGACTGACAAAAAAATTGATATTAAAGACTTAATAAAGCAAAACACTGGATGGTACAGCTCATGAAGGCACAAACATGGCCTGCTACTGGATGTGTGAGAGGCAGAGAGAAGGGGACGGGCTCCCAGACATCGCAGTGAAGGTCAAAGGTGAAAATAAGACATGCAGAGAGAAGTCACTCACTGTCTGTGCATGTTAGGAATATAGTGATTAAATAAAGTTCATTTAGTGATTTATATATATATATTAGGGGTGCAACGATACACAAAATTCACGGTTCGGTTCGGTTCGATACTTTGGTGTCACGGTTCGATATTTTTTCGATACAAAAAAAATGTTCATGCCTTTTTAATTTGTCATTTATTAAAATTATAAATATATATTTTAACTCAAAAGTACAGTTTTTAAATTTAACCCTAACCCTTGTGCGTGTTTTTTATTTTGACAGCGAATGCGCACCTGTGGACCATTTATGTGCAGCCCTGGTTATTTAGCTTGTCATATTGCAGCCACAGAAATTATTTTGTCCATGAAACCATAAAGCTGCACTTTCTTTTTGCCTTATAGTCTGATTTGTCATAACTTCTCCGTTTTGTGGTAAGCTTTTCTTTGGCTGTCACTTCTTCACCCTGACCTGTCTTATTTGGCTCAGCAGAACTAAAATATATATCCTGCTGCTTTTACACACGCACTCACATAAGCTCAGCGATTCTCTGCGATCAACCTCTCACATGTTTAAGCTGCGGGAGATTTCACTTGTCATGTTTGCATAGTAAGCTAACGATTAATAAGACGATGTCAGAGGAATTGGTGCACAAATTATCATCACTCACAGATCAGTGCTGTCGCTCTCTATACACAGTTCGCACGATTGCAAAGTGAAAGCAAAAAAACAAGCGCAAATTCAAACGCATTTCAATATGTCACATATTGACAGTGGCTCACCGATGCCAATGACATAATTACCCAGCTACATTTCTGAAAGAATGCAAAAGCATTGACATATATTTTTCCTTCTTACAATAGCCCGACGGGCAGGGAAGAGATAGATTTTGGTAGCCCGACTGAAAAAATCGCTAGCCCCAGGACGTCAGGCTAGCGATATTGCGAGCCCTGTATCTGATTGAGGAATCATGCATCTTTGGAAAAGAGAGTTTATTACAGAGAAATGTCTCTTTCCAAAATAAAAGCTATACTATCCGCTTCTTCTGGGTTATATTCTCAGCAGCATAAGGAGAATCATGTGCTAACAGCTGTCTAAATGACTCGGCTAAAGTTAGTAGCATGCTTGTTGTTTTTGTCTTTGCACTAGGATGATGTCGGCGTAAATGTGCAGTCATATTCGTTGTGTTCCCACTAGTGCTTTCAGGTTAATCTCGTTGAAATGACCTTAACGCCACAACACGGCAAATCTCCGTTAACGAGCTACCGCCGATCGCCCCGTGCATGGGGCTAGACGGCCAACACGTTAACGAGCTAACTGCGCTAACACACTAGTTCCCACCCATGTAATTGAGCATTGCATGGCACATCCAACATACTGTTTTACTTTAGTCCATGACGCACTTACTTTCAGGGTCATACGTCACATGAAAACCAAAATAATTCCAAACACCACATCTGAATGAGGGTGGGGGAGGTGCCCTGCGCTCTTCCTTCTGACGATGCTGTCTGTGTGGAGCGCTCAGTGGATCTGCGCTCGACAGTGCAGCCTAGGCGGAGTAGTCGAACGCAGATTCACTGAGCGCTCCACACAGACAGCATCGTCAGAAGGAAAGTTGATAAAATAAATTACAAATGTTGTATTGTTCGATACATACGCGTACCGAACCGAAAGCACTGTATCGAACGGTTCAATATCGATACGAATATCGTTGCACCCCTAATATATATATATATATATATACACACACACACACACACACACACACACACACACACACACACACACACACACACACACACACATTGCAATGGTTCTCATTAAGAGTTGGCCCTCCATGTAATAATGGGGTAAAAGAGTGAATTTGGCTCTATGATTGAACTGAATTATTGAGACTGACATGTAGAGCTGCAGAGGGATTTCCAAACATGCTTAGATATCATAGCCAGTTTAAGTCAGGGTGCAATTTTCCTGCGCCAAATTAGTCTGAACAGAATATCCTAGACTTATATAGTAAGTACAAAGTTACAGGCTGAGAATTGTTAGATAATAGTGTAACCCATGTGAAATACAGGGCCGTAACCCCCCCCCCCCCTTTTTTTTTAAATCTAAGGCTATAGCCTGTTATTGTCAGAAGGGGGTGCTGTAATGCAGTTTTGTGTTCTGACAACCGTGCGTCTAGTGCGCAGGAAGCATTACCTGTCTCTTCCTATGAGATCTTCCCTCTCTGATGGCAGTCAAGTGTGTGTCGGAGCTCACCGAAAAGTATTTGGTAACCTGGTTAATGAGACCAGATTGTTTTACGTATAAATGCTAATAAGCTACTCTTTTATTAGGCCCCGAACTCTGACCACAAAGGGAATAACGTCTGTCCAGTTATTTGTGTTGGAATATCCCAGTGAGTGACATGCCGTTTGTTCATCAAATTTGGTGTGTTGTTTTACTTTTCTTGTTGTTCTTTACAGTGTGTTATAAGTGTTGAATGCTTTGAGCTAAAGGTGTTTTACTGCCGATGCTAGCTGCTAATAGCTGTTAGCTACCCTACCCCCACGAAGCCATATTCCGATCGGGGAGGTATTCAGATAGAAGCACTAGCTCTGTTTATATTAGAATGGTTAAGTCTTAATAGAAATGAGCATATTTCAAGTTCATTAGTACTTGCACTGTGAATTAAGTTACCTTTGCTTGTTAGCCTTAGGGATGAATGTAACCTTGATTGCGATGACTATTTACATTACTGTTTAAGCTGCTGATGTTCTTTATTGTGATATAATTGTGATAAAATAGTTGATACTGGTACAAACAAGTTACTGTAACTCTTGTAACTTGGTAAAGCTAAATGGAATGCCATTTGTTATTAATACATTTGGAAAAGAAGTTCATGAGCTCATGTTAAGAACACAAGATGGAAAAGAAATTCATTGTTCTGCACTGTTTGTGTAGATTGGTTTTTTGAACTACTAGAAAGGATTCTGGAGAACCACTGACGGCGAGAACAGCCCAAATGAGATCCTGAATGATCATGAAATGATGTGGCCAGCCATGCGATCGGATTGTAGGATTTGCCTGAGAAACTGATTCAAGCATCCCTGTATTTCAGACAAGCCCTATCCCAGATAATAGGGTTTGCACACTGACACTTCCGCTACAGGTTTCAACGACTTTAAAGGACAATTCAGACTGGACAATTCAAACTTCACAACGGGAACACTTCCATCCGTTTTATGCATTCAAAAGAGTTCTGATACAATTCAGTATAAGTCTTTCATTCGACTGTCTTTATTTTATTTGGTTCTGCTTTATATCTATTCACCTTTAAAATGCACTATTAGTGTGCAGTTTGGTTTATTGTGCTGTATATGTTTATGAATGGTACTGAGGCAATAAAGGTCTCAGTTGTTCATTTCCAAGCCAATTCCTTTTGTGAGTCTCCAAAACAAAACCTCCTTCTGAACCTAGTAAGATGTTTAGGGTCTCTATTTGAAGTGAAAGTGTACTGGTCCTGAGTACAGGTGCTACACAAATGTGGCGCACCAGCCAGGAGGTTTAATTCCTTTTATTTTTGGAAGTTTAGCAACTGGTGCTTTCATGCCTTTTGGGTCAAATCATTACATTTGTCAATGACATTCTGGGTTGGAGTAATAAGAACATGGATGTAATCCAAACTGAAGGTGTCAAAGTACCTAACTCTGTCCTAGTAGGAGGGTAACAGGTGATGAGGTTGACAATGAGGTTATTGATTACTTAGGGTAGTTTGGTTCCATTGGAAGAGTAATTAAAATAACTAGCACAGAGGCACATTTTAAAAACACAGCCATTGTGGAGTTCCAATCAGGTGAACCAGTCCAGTTCCTTAAGGATAGCTTACCTTGCAAAAGACAAAGCCATAACCCAAGTGTTGTCCATCATATCCAGCTGCTGTCTGGCTGTATGCTGCAGACAGGGGTTCGTGTTTAATCCATTCTTACCCAACTGAACTAAAAGGTCTTGCCGAACTGAGTGGTGCAGATTTTGAGGTTTTGTTAGGTGAGCTGGCCAAAATGAAGAAGTCCACTGAGAGTAACCCCACAGTTGGACCAAATGCATCAGTGCCTAGTCAAAATCCGCAGTTCACTAGTGACACAGACTGAGATGAACCAACCATCATTGAGGATCAAAGTCCTGTTAAATTGGGCAGTGGTTCAACCCACTCGCCTGAGCATGGCTCTCACTCATCCTCTCCAAGTGTAGAGGTGACTGCCTCGCACAGAACAACCACTATCTACTTACCACCTGAACAGCTCACTCCACCTGAAGTACAGAGAGTAGTAGTTGAGGATGTCATTATGAACAATGAAATGCCTTCTCAAGGTCACGCAAAGGCCCTTCTCGGAGAAAACCCCTTGCTCTACTTTCGAAGCTGATTATGATACGTGGCGCAACAATGTTGAATTCCCCCTCACAGATCGTACCATATCTGACAAACTTAAGGTAACGAAAATAGTTGAGAGCCTTCTTCCGCCAACTGCTGACATTGCAAAGCACCTTGGTCCTAACGCTTCTTGATTATATCAGCCTTCTTTTTCAAGTCAAGTCAAGTCAAGTCAACTTTATTTGTCAATTCTGCCACATGTACAGGACATACAGAGAATAGAAATTTCGTTACTCTCAAACCCTAGATGAAATAGCAAATGAACATTTAAATATAAGAGAGTGATTAAAAAATGCAAATAAAATAATTAAAGAGTAAAAATTTTAATAAATACAATACAATTTTACGTATAACAAGAAAGCTATGCAATATACAATATACAATATTCAAGTAAGGGTAAATGACATTGAGTGTAAACCAGGCAGAGTAGTGCAAATAAGCAAATAGTGCAAATGGAGATTTAGTAATGTACGGTAAGAGATAGTGTAACAACAAAGTCTTATGAGGTAATGGCAGTCCAATGCTCCACAAAGTGACTGGTAACTGGTGCAGGCCAGTGAGTGAGTCAGAGAGTGTGTGTGTGTGTGTGTGTGTGTGTGTGTGTGTGTGTGTGTGTGTGTGTGTGTGTGTGTGACAGAGTTCAGTGAGACCGTGGTGGAGAAGAGGGGAGAGGGGGCAGAATCGGGAGGGAGTTAAGCTTCCTGACAGCCTGATGGATGAAGCTTCAGTCTGCTGGTCCTGGCCTGGAGACTCCGCAGTCTCCTCCCCGATGGCAGCAGCTTGAAGAAGCTTTGCATTGGGTGCGTGGGATCAGCCGCTATGCAAAGGGATTTTTTAGTGAGACGGGTGCTGTAAATGTCCTGGAGGGAGGGGAGAGAGACACCAATGATCCTCTCTGCAGCTCTCACTATGCGTTGGAGGGTTCTATGACAGGACGCATTGCAGGCTCCAAACCACACAGTGATGCAGCTCGACAGGATGCTCTCGATGGTGCCTCTGTAGAAAGTGTACATGATGGGGGCTGGTGCTCCTGCTCTTCTTAGTTTGCGGAGAAAGAAGAGACGCTGCTGTGATTTCTTGGCCAGTGCTGTGGTGTTGTACGTCCAGGAGAGATCCTCTGTGATGTGCACACCCAAGAACTTGGTGCTGCTCACTCTCTCCACAGACGCTCCGTCAATGGTCAGAGGAGCATGTTGGGTGTGCATTCTCCTGAAGTCCACGACAATCTCCTTCGTCTTCTCCACATTCAGAGAGAGATTGTTGTCAACACACCACGTGGCCAGGCGTCTCACCTCACTTCTGTAGTCGGTCTCATCCCTGTTGCTAATGAGACCCACCACCGTTGTGTCGTCCGCAAACTTGACATATCTTGACATATCCTATGGCACTGTTGATGATGGGGATGAGCTTTTTGCCAAATTCTTGAGCACAAACCAGAACTCAGGTGAAAAGCCTTCTGCCTATTTACAGCGGTTGCAGATAACCCTGAGTAAAGTCATTAAAAGAGGCGGCATCACTACAAATGATTCACTTCCGCTTCCGGCTGCATGGAGTGAAGTAGTGGGTGTGTCCAGCTCCGCTTATTAATTCTAAATATTGCATTTTCCAGACAACGTAATTCTTATTCTTGGTTAGCTGAAACCACACTAAAATGGATACTAAGAAGACCAGAAAATGTCTGTGAAGGTTCTCAGTCATCCAGGTCATCGTAGTCAAAGGAGCTTGCAAAGAAAAGCGTCTGGACTTCTTTAAGCTGCTTGAAGACGTTTCACCTCTCATCCGAGAAGCTTCTTCAGTTCTACACATCAGAAAATACACACAAAAGACCATAGACATCGATTCGACCACCTCAAGGACCTGAAGGACAGAATTGTTTAATTCCATGTGTGTGTCTCTTGCAGTCCTCCATAAGAGTCCTTCCGGGCGTAACATTGTTACAGAGAGACGGGTGTAAGGCTGTTCCAATTCTCAGCAGCGCTCTTCGCTTTTCCTGAGTCCTTAGCAATTCTTCTTCCTACGATGACGTTTTCATCAAGGCCAATGAAAAGAAGTTAGGAAAAAAGGAGAATGGAGGAACTTTTGGAACATACCCCATGTGGTTAAAATGTGCTGCTGAGTCACGTGACTGCACAACAATAAGTCACAGTAGAGCAGTAAGAAGAAGGCGGAAGCTTGAATGAATACCCTGAGTGTATTCATGTGTTCACGGATGGTGCTAAAAGTCCAGATACTGGAAGTACAGGGTTTGGAATAGCAGTTCCGTCGAAAAATATTGAAATAAACAGACGCACTTCAGATGGACTGGCAGTGTACTCGGTTGAAATGGTAGCAGTTTTGGTAGCATTGAAATGGGTAGAGTGTTCAAAAATCAGGCAGGTGGTTGTGTGGTCTGACTCGGCAGCTGTTCTTTCAAGTCTACAATCATTTTGTTCGAAGACAAGGCAGGGCATGCTGTATAGTATTCTGGAGACTATAAGCAGAATAAGGTGTTGTGGTGGCAATATTCACTTTCTTTGGGTGCCAGCTCATGTAGGGATCAGTGGAAATGAAAAGGTGGATAGGTTGGCAAAAAGAGTGTTGACTAAAAATAGGACTGAGATGGAAATTACAAGCAGCGGATCTGAAGCGAAAGGTATTGTTTGGAGGCAGGTTGTTCAGGAGTGGCAGAAGCGGTGGGATACAGGGAGTACGGGCAGGCAATTGTATCATCTTAAGAAGGAGGTGGCAGTGAGTAGGTTGTATAGGGGTAATAGGAGAGATGAGGTGGTCATTACCAGGCTTAGACTGGGACATTGTGCATTAAATAAAACACTACAGATGATAGGAGAACATGAGACGGGGCTTTGTGGAGTGTGCCAGGAGGAGATGGAGACAGTAGAGCATGTAATACTGCGGTGTAAGGGTTATGATGTGGAGAGGTCAGTTCTGCAGAATAGATTGAAGGAGCGGGGAATTGGGAAATTTTTGTTTTTGTTTTTTGTTTTGTTTTTTGGATACAAATTGTAAACTCACTGTCTGACCCATACTCCGGAACAGTAGGAGGCGGTAATGCTCCTTTACGTTGGTTGCCAACCGCCGTTAAACACAAAGAAGAAGAAGAAGAGAAGAGGGCGGAGCAAAGTGTGTGTGCACGAGAGGAGCCGAGCAGAGAGAGCTCCTTTGTCATGAAACGGGAGTAAAGTAGTGAACTTAGAGGAGAGAAACAAACTAAAGCATCGATCATAAACCACTACCAACGTCCTGATCGATATCTGCATCGATCTGCCCACCCTTGTCTCCTGGATCGTAGCTGCGATCAGCGTGAACCACGTGGGTCTCTGCTCCCTGATCTGTTTCCTGTGTTTGGAAAGAGTTCCAGCTTCATCGCGGAGTTTCTCTCGGTTTGTGGGCTCATCTAAAGGTAAGCACCGAGCTAACTTTACTGTGAGTTCAGTTCATGTTGAGTTTAGCTCCTGAATGAGGTCTTCTGCTGCTCTCCTCGGTGTCTGTTCACAGTTTATTGTGAACACGTTGAGAGAAGAGTGAGAGAGTGTTTGGAGAAAAACACCAACTAATCATTAGCTCAGCATGCTGGGAGAAGTTGGAGCAGAAAAGTCTTTTCATTGTCCCTGCAGCTGTTTTTCTGCCTGCACCAAACCTCTACAGCCTCGTTTCTATTTGAAGTGATGACAGGAAACCAGAGCGATCTGCTGCAGTATCAGGGTCACTATAACTTTATTGTCCAGCTGCTGTGGATGAACACGTTGTTTTTGTAGATCTGGGGTTTATAATAGCAGCAGTATTAATGAGACAAGGACAGCTCTGTCTTAACATAGTGAGTCCCTTTATTGGCAGGCCACAACAAAAAGAACCAGACGGTGCTGCATGAACATTTAATTAGTCCCTACCATAACACCCCTCCTCTGAGTATTCAATTCAGTTATATTTATATTTTTTTTTATATAGCACCAAATCCTCAAGGCGACTGTTGTTGTGATTTGGCTTCTAGGATATCTTCTTTCCGTAGTTTGGTTACTTGGTGGTATATGAGACTTGGGTGGGTGGGGGATTGTCTCAATGAGATAATATCGTGGAGAATTCCGCTCTGCTTTATATTGTCCCGTTTTCTTTCATGTCCCAGATCCAAACTTGATCTCCTGGTTGTAGTCCAGTGAGGTCTTGTGCTCTCTGTTGTTGAACCATTTCCACTGTTTCTATCTCTCCTCTCTCTCTTTTTTTCTTTTTTATGTCTCTCAGCATAGTGATGTTTATCCTGCCTGGTTTGAGGCAGGATGGAAGTATAGGGGCTGTGGTACGAAGTTTCCTCCCCATTAGAATCTCTGCAGGGCTATGTCCATTGGCAAGTGGTGTGGTGCAATATGCCATGATGGTGAGAGATGGGTCTGCTTTCTGTAGAAGGCTTTTTACTGTTCTCATTTCTCTTTCAGTCTCACCGTTTCTCTGAGGGAATCTCAGGCTGGAAGCGGTGTGGGCAAAGCCCCACTCTAGAGCAAACGTTGGGAAGAGTTCTGAGGAGAATTGTGGGCCATTATCTGACTTTAATTATGTTGGTATGCTGTGGCGTGCAAATACGGACTTTAAGTGTTCAATCATTGCTGCTGATGTGTTAGAAGACAGCTCAGGTATTTCTGTGTATCTTGAGAAATAGTCCACTACAACCAAATACTGGCTGTTACTCCAGTCAAAAAGATTTTGCAGTAGAGTTGGACATGTTTTATTGTTTCTGTCATGATCCTGGGTCCTTTTGACCCAGCATTTTGTGTTTTCTCTTCGATTTTGGTTCTGTTCTTCCTTTGTTTAGTGTTTACTCTGTTCTGCCCGTGTGTTCCTGTTTTATTGTGAAGGTCTGCGTCTTATGTGAGTGTTTTCAGTTTGCCTCCCTAGTCTCGTCACGATAATCACTCCCAGCTGTGTTCCCCACCTGCGTGTAATCTCCCTGTGTTCTCTGGGTGTATTTAAGTTGTATTTTCTGTCTTAGTAATTGCTGGTTCGTCTGTGTTGTTTCCCCTCGGTCTCCCTGCGTCTTTTCATATGTATTTCCCCGGACCTCCCTGCATCTTCGTTTCTAGTTTGTTTTGTTAGTTTTACCCAGTTTAGGTTTTCCTGTTTCACCTTCACCCACGCCATTGCTGTTTGTATTTTCTTTTGTTAAATAAATACTCATCTGCACCAGAGCTGCTGCCTTTTGGGTCCTTCCTACATTCCACACGGCTTGCCCCGGCAATCCGTGACAGTACGAACCAGCCACCATGGACCCAGCGGCAGTAAATCCGTCCGAGGAGCTCCAGGACGACATCGCGTATAATGTGGAGATTCTCCTCGGGCTATGGCTAGAGAACCCTCCAGAGGAGCTTCGTCGTGCCGTGGAAAGTCGGCTACAACGGCTCTTTTCTGGCCTGCCATGGCTTCTGCAGTCACTTCCTCCGACCATGCAGACTTTTTTCCGGCTCACACCGCACCTTCTCTCAGCCACTCCTGCCTCGCTGCCCGACTCGCCGGATGTGGTCTTGCCCGGCCCGTCGGTGCCATCTGTGGGGAAGAAACGCCGATCGCGCCGCGGGCGCGCCACCCCACAGCCGGACGTTCGGACTTCTAATTCGCTGGCTGTGGTGAGTGAGGACTCTGTGTCTTTTCCAGACGTTGTGACTGTTCATTCGGGGGCTGTGTCTTGTGTGGCGGATGTCAACGCGAGCTGCTTATCGCCTGTGCAGCTACCAGCAGCCCAGTTAGCCGCCCCGCAGACACACTCTGCTCAGCCAGCTCGGTTAGCTCCCCCGCAGCTACTCCCAGTTCAGTTAGCTCCCTCGCAGCCACCCTCAGTTCAGTTAGCTCCCTCGCAGCCACCCTCAGTTCAGTTAGCTCCCTCGCAGCCACCCTCAGTTCAGTTAGCTCCCTCGCAGCCACCCTCAGTTCAGTTAGCTCCCTCGCAGCCACCCTCAGTTCAGTTAGCTCCCCCGCAGCTACTCCCAGCTCAGTTAGCTCCCCCGCAGCTACTCCCAGCTCAGTTAGCTCCCCCGCAGTCCTTCACAGCTCAGTTTCCAGCGTCCCCCTCAGCTCAGTTTCCAGCGTCCCCCTCAGCTCAGTTTCCAGTACCACCCGTGCCGCCTGTAGCGCAGGCCCCAGTAGCTCCAGTGCCGCCTGTAGCGCAGGCCCCAGTAGCTCCAGTGCCGCCTGTAGCGCAGGCCCCAGTAGCTCCAGTGCCGCCTGTAGCGCAGGCCCCGATAGCAGTACGGTTCGCTGGTCAGCTTAACATTCAGCCAGGGGTCTCAAATCTCTCTGGCTCTGCATCAGCTCCTGCTGGGAGCTCGGATGAGCTCATCCAGGACTCCGCGGCTCCCACGCCGCCATCTACCTCGTCAGCTGGAGGGTCCGAGGGGCCCGTTCAGCCTCCTGTCTCCGCTGGAGGGTCCGAGGGGCCCGTTCAGCAACCTTCCTCGTCAGCTGGGGGTTCAGGAGAACCGCACCAGCACCATGCCACATCAGCTGGAGGGCCCGAGGAGCCCATCCAGCCACCTTCTGCTACGCCTGGTCCAGCCTGTGCTTCGTCAGCTGCAGCTCCAGCCTGTGCTTCGTCAGCTGCAGCTCCAGCCTGTGCTTCGTCAGCTGCAGCTCCAGCCTGTGCTTCGTCAGCTGCAGCTCCAGCCTGTGCTTCGTCAGCTGCAGCTCCAGCCTGTGCTTCGTCAGCTGCAGCTCCAGCCTGTGCTTCGTCAGCTGCAGCTCCAGCCTGTGCTTCGTCTGCTGCAGCCTCAGAGCCTTCGTCTGCTGCAGCCTCAGAGCCTTCGTCTGCTGCAGCCTCAGAGCCTTCGTCTGCTGCAGCCTCAGAGCCTTCGTCTGCTGCAGCCTCAGAGCCTTCGTCTGCTGCAGCCTCAGAGCCTTCGTCTGCTGCAGCCTCAGAGCCTTCGTCTGCTGCAGCCTCAGCCTGTGCTTCGCCTGGTCCCGCCTTGACTGGTCCCGCCTCGACTGGTCCTGTGCCCACCGGGCCTCGGCCAGTACGCCTGACACTGGAGAGCCGCCGCCGCTGCCTTCCGCACGGCCGGCCCCCGGACCGCCATCGCCTGAGTGGCCGCCGTTGCCTTCCGCACGGCCGGCACCCTGAACTGTTTGGACTCCTGTGCTGTCGGCCCCCTGGCCGGCCCCCTGGTCTTTTCTGTTTTGGACTCGGTTTTCCTGTGCTTTGGTGTGCTTTTCTTTTGGTTTTGGACTTGTGTTTTGTTTTTCTTTTTGTCTTCTGGCCTTCTGGTGCTCCTGTTTTGTTTTGCCTCGAGCCCTCCGTCCTGGACCCCCTCCGCCCGCCCTGGTCGGGTTGTTTTCTGGTTTTTTTTTTGTTTTGTTTTTGGGCTGTCGGGAGCCAGCCCTTGAGGGGGGGGGGGGGGGTTCTGTCATGATCCTGGGTCCTTTTGACCCAGCATTTTGTGTTTTCTCTTCGATTTTGGTTCTGTTCTTCCTTTGTTTAGTGTTTACTCTGTTCTGCCCGTGTGTTCCTGTTTTATTGTGAAGGTCTGCGTCTTATGTGAGTGTTTTCAGTTTGCCTCCCTAGTCTCGTCACGATAATCACTCCCAGCTGTGTTCCCCACCTGCGTGTAATCTCCCTGTGTTCTCTGGGTGTATTTAAGTTGTATTTTCTGTCTTAGTAATTGCTGGTTCGTCTGTGTTGTTTCCCCTCGGTCTCCCTGCGTCTTTTCATATGTATTTCCCCGGACCTCCCTGCATCTTCGTTTCTAGTTTGTTTTGTTAGTTTTACCCAGTTTAGGTTTTCCTGTTTCACCTTCACCCACGCCATTGCTGTTTGTATTTTCTTTTGTTAAATAAATACTCATCTGCACCAGAGCTGCTGCCTTTTGGGTCCTTCCTACATTCCACACGGCTTGCCCCGGCAATCCGTGACAGTTTCATCTCTGTGTTGCTGCTGTCTTATTTGTTGTTGTCTGTCCTCTATTTCAGGAAGGCCTGATGTGCATACAAGTCCATTTCATCTCTTAATGTCGTGTTAGAAACCGCTCTTTCTGGCACTCTGGGCAGCACGTCTGCAATTGCTGCGTGTATGACATGTGAGATGGTGAAAGAGAACCTCATTACCGTATTTTCATGACCATAAGACGCACTGTACTAAAAGGCGCAGTCTCAGTTATGTGTGCCATTACTGTATTTAACACACACATAAGGCGCACTGGATCATAGGGCGCATACAAGTACCGTATGCGTATTTAAAAATAAAGCGGGAGCAAACCTGAGTTCGGTGCCTTACTCACATTTCTATTACCGGTAATCGTCATCATCAACAACACACAAGCATACAAGTGTGCGTATTTAAAAATAAAGCAGGAGCAAAACAAAGTTTGGTACTCACATTTTTATCATCAATCAAACCCATCGAAGTCCTCATCCTCTGTGTCTGAATTGAACAGCTGCGCTAAATCTCCATCAAACATGCCAGGTTCACTGTCTTCACCGTCAGAGTCACTTTCCGTGCCGTGCGGCTCCTCGGAAATGATGCCGGCTTTTGCGAAAGCTCGAACAACAGTGCCAGCAGACATGTTAGCCCAAGCATCTACAATCCATTGGCAAATTGTGGCGTAACTCGCCCGGCGCTGCCTTCCACTCTTGGTGAAACTGTGGTCTCCATCGGTCATCCATCGCTCCCAGGCCGCTCGCAGCCTTACTTTGAACGGGCGGTTCACACCGATGCCCAGCGGTTGGAGTTTCTTTGTCAGGCCTCCCGGAATGACAGCAAGCTCACAGTTCATTTGTTTCACTAGTTTTTTCACATCGGCTGTGAGATGGGCACGCGTAGAGTCACAGATTAAGAGCGATGGTGATGCGTGGAAAAAACCACCTGGTCTCCTTACATACACCTCCCTCAGCCAGTCTTTCATCATTTCCTCATCCATCCAGCCCTTTTCATTTGCCTTAATGATGATTCCTGCTGGAAACTTCTCTTTAGGCAAAGTCTTTCGCTTAAAAATCACCATAGGCGGCAGTTTCTGTCCATTAGCATGGTAGCCAAGCACAACAGTGAAAGAAGACTTTTCGTGCCCCGTTGTGCGTATCGCTACCGTGCTGGTCCCCTTCTTCTCCACAGTGTGACTCACCGGGATGTCAAAAGTGAGCGGGACCTCGTCCATGTTTGTGATGTGGCTGGGCTGGATGTTTTTGTCGCCGATGTGTTTGCTGCAGTAGGAGCGGAAGATGGCCAGCTTTTCCTTATAATCCGCTGGAAGTTGCTGCGCTACCGTAGTCCTGGTCCGGATGGAAAAATGGCACCGTTTCATAAAACGAAAGCACCAAGACGGACCTCCTTGGAAATGTTCAATGTTCATCTCTTCAGCTAGTGAAACTGCTTTTAGCCGAATGGTGACCGTCGAAACGCTTCTCCCGCTCGTTCTTTGCTCGATGATCCACCGCTCGAGTCTTTCTTCCAACTCGGGCCACCTCGCCTTATGTCCGCGGAAACTCAGCTGCGTTTTCTTGACCTGCCGGAGCTTGTTTTCCAGCTTCCTCCATTTGCGAACCATCGATTCGTTAATCTTAAATTCTCTCGCCGCTGCTCGATTTCCATGTTCCTCCGCGTAGCTGATGGCCTTCAGTTTAAACTGTGCTTCGTAAGCGTGTCTCTTTGCCATTTTCAGGGTTGTTAAAACAACGATGTCCTGCATAATGCACATACCTGTTCTTTTATACAGGTATGTGCGATTGTCCCGGTATATACGATCAACGCCCACACTTCAGCCTTTAACGTTCTCATGGTGTTCTCTACTACGTCCTCCTTACAACACAGAGGGCGCACCGCGCTATAGGGCGCGCCGCACTTTTTGAAGAAAATCTAAGACTTTTAAGTGCGCCTTATGGTCGTGAAAATACGGTAGCCAGATTATATCGCTGCTGTGGGCCCGGGTCAGGGTAAGGGGTAAGCAAATAGGGTAAACATGGATACCCCCTATCACCAAGCAAGTAGCCAGTGAACTCTCCTAAGACAGAAGGATACACTTCAGTTCAAATGTCCCTGAAGCAATTGGTCTTTATATATTTTAAAGTATTCTCAACTCACCATGTCCACATTTTGTGCTCAGTGTACATTCACGGAATATTTGTGAGTCATGGACAGAGCCTGGCCACTTGGCTTCCACATTTGTGATAATGTTGGCAGCATCACATATGATCTTCACAGTGCAGAGAACACAAATTAGCATCCATTACTATAATGAAATAATTTGTTAGTTTGAAATGCTACAGGGAACTATGTACCTGTACATTAATGCTGTGGAAAGACTTCCTGTTCACATAGTCTCCTTCATTTACTGAAGGAGCAATGATTGGAATGTGAGTGCCATCTATACAGCCAATCACGCCTGGGAACCGTGAGAATAAATGTAAAATTTAAGTAGTAGTCCAAGTATCACCACATCATAAATTAAGTTTTGGTCATCCTGATACCTGCAACTTTGTGGCATCCCTCTTTGATGAATCTTGTGGGTCTATGACCGGGGAACACCACAAACGAGTACAGGAGACGTTTCAGTGCAACTGTAACATTCCTGACTGCCCGACAGACGGTAGCCTTGGAAACGTGCTCAGCGTCACCAATATTATACAGAAAGCTCCCGTTTGCAAAAAACCGAAGTGCGATACAAATAATATGTACAGAACTGAGAGGATGTCCGCGATGTCACATGCGTAATATATGGCCTGAGGATGTTATCCAAATAAATTATAGATTGTGCTGAGAAACGGTAACGTTCACACAGGAAATCATCAGGAAATGATAAAATGTCCAAACGCGCTCTGATCACTCTCTCCCGGCGGAGAGCTCTGCGGAGAATTTGGGCTTCACGATCTACTGGCTCTTCAAGGACGGGGCACGCCATGTCCGACACTTCCTACTGTCAGGTTTCCGACAAAGGGGCGGAGACAGTCAGGGTTAGTTGTAGTAAACCTGCTAGGGGGCAGGTTAGCTTCACGGAGTGTGTCGTCATAGTGACTCACTCAGAATTAATCTAAACTCGCTTTGTGAAACCGAAAACCCAGAGTTTTCGTTAACTCAGGGTATACTTACTCAGATTTTCCACTAAACCGGCTTCCTGAAATAGGGCCCAGGAAGACAACTGTGGAGCTCCATAAGTGTGGCTCAAGTTTGAATACAATTTGGTGCCATTTACAATTAATACAGATAGTTTCTCTCTTTACTCTTAAAGTTAACAAATATGTTTTTTATATTTATCAATCTAAAAAAATAAACATTTAGTCTGATTTGATGTTAGAATTAAGAAAGTGTTTTTATCCGAAGAGTGTGTAAATATCTGGTTTCCACTGTATATTTGATGATGTTGGTGTTTGGCTTGATTGTCAGCACAGAGAGGGAGAGAGAGGAGAATGAGGACAGAACAGAGATGGAACAAGAGCAGGTGAGACACACATGTTAGTCCAGGAGTGGGCAATCTCAGTCCACGAGGGCCGGTGTCCCTGCAGGTTTTAGATCTCACCTTGGGTCAACACACCTGAATCACATGATTAGTTCGTTACCAGCCTCTGGAGAACTTCCGGACATGTTGAGGGGCTAATTTAGCCATTTAAATCAGCTGTGTTGGTTCGAGGACACATCTAAAACCTGCAGGGACACCAGCTCTCGTGGACTGAGACTGCCCACCCCTGTGTTAGTCAAATGGTTGTTTACCAAAAGTATCACTGTATCATAGGTCCTCATGTATCTCGTACCTAGTGTTTCTTTTTAGGTTTGTTATTTTTCAAATTCTATATTTATTAAGTTATGCAGCTTGTTTGCACAACAAGGCTAAATAATTATATAAACTTTTCTCAATCTAAATAGTGGACTTTGGTAGAATTAAAAAATAAGTGTAGTGCAGGTCTATGATGATTTTTAGTTCTACTATCATCTAGTTCTGATTCTGGTTCTGTCTTGGTTAAATCCTCATTAGTCCTGTTTTAATTCCGGATCAGTTCTGGGTCTGGTTGAATTGGGGTTTAGTCCGCGTGTCATGATACAGCCCTGGTTTTGTTCTGCCTTGCCTGCCAAAACGGAGCCTATTAATCTTTCAGTCATTTCTAAAACCCCCCCCCCCCCCCCCCCACCCACCCTTTAGGGCTAAGCCCTGGGTGTATCAAATGTCTGCCTCCGCCTCTGCCTGAAACACTTCCTGCTTTTCCAGCCTCAGGCTCCTTTAGCTTAGCTGTGAACCAGAGCTGGTCAGTATTCTAACTCACCCTGGTGTGTGATGCTGTGCAGCTTCCTCACAGATGCTGATGTTACAGGACGTCACAGCATCTCTATAATAATCCAAACTGTTGGTAACAATCCTGAAAACCTCCCAGTCGGTGCAGTCCAGACACACCTGCAGATTCTCCACAGCCTCATCAGTCCACTGCTTCAGTGTCTTCACAAAAGCTTTAGACAGTTTCAGTTTGTGCCTGTTTGCAGGGATCAAGTGAACCGTGACATGGTCTGAGAATCTTGATGTAGTTTGAGATGATGATACTCTTACTATCAGCTCACCTTCTGTTTTGTAGAGTATTTTTTATCCATTTTGTTTAATAAAATCTATGAGGTTCAAATGAAGCACCAAACTGCAGTTACTCAGTGGAGGTTCATTACTGCAGTTTCTCACCACTGTTGTTAACTGTTCCAGCTGATCATCAGGAGGAGACGAGCCATTTAGACTCAGCTCAGCCACTACAGAGGAAACAATGACTTCAACCCAAAAGGTGAGCAAGAATATCTCTGTTATTGAACCTGTGTGCAAGTTACAACTCTCATTGTAGCTCATAATTGTAATGTCATACTATCACTAGAAGGTGGTGGTAACACACCTACGACGTGTTTGTTGACATCTTTGATTCCACTAATGGAGTTTCAGTTTGTTCCACGACTGCATTTCACTCACTGCCTCTGTTTGTATCTCTGTCACTGCAGGACCAACATGGAGCGAGAAGTCAGCGCTCTCAGGAGGCCGACAAACCTCACAGAAGAAAGGGGGAGAAAAAATACAGCTGTGACGAGTGTGGGAAGAATTTTACCCTGGCTGGAAACTTAAAAAAACACAAAGTCATCCACAGTGGAGTTAAAGCTTACATCTGTAAGTTGTGTGGAAAATCTTTCAACCGGGCTGGAAGCTTAAAAACACACCAACTCATCCACAGTGGAGTTAAAGCATACAGCTGTGACTTATGTGGAAAATCTTTTACTTTGGCTGCTAACTTAAAAAGACACCATCTCATCCACAGTGGAATTAAACCGTACACCTGTGACTTGTGTGGAAAATCGTTTACTCACGCTGAAAGCTTAAAAACACACCGACTCATCCACAGTGGAGTTAAAGCATACACCTGTGACTTGTGTGGAAAAAGTTTTACTTTTGCTGCTAACTTAAAAAGACACCATCTCATCCACAGTGGAATTAAACCGTACACCTGTGACTTGTGTGGAAAATCTTTTGCCCACGCTGGAAGCTTACAAACACACCAACTTATCCACAGTAGATTTAAAGCATACAGCTGTGACTTGTGTGGAAAGTCTTTTGCCCACGCTGGAAGCTTAAAAACACACCAGCTCGTCCACAGTGGAGTTAAAGCATACACCTGTGACTTGTGTGGAAAATCTTTTGCCCACGCTGAAAGCTTAAAAAGACACCAACTCATCCACAGTGGAGTTAAAGCGTACACCTGTGACTTTTGTGGAAAATCTTATACCCACGCTGAAAGCTTAAAAAGACACCAACTCATCCACAGTGGAGTTAAAGCATACACCTGTGACTTATGTGGAAAATCTTTTACCCAGCCTGGAAACTTACAAACACACCAACTCATCCACAGTGGAGTTAAAGCATACACCTGTGACTTGTGTGGAAAATCTTTTACCCAGGCTGGAAGCTTAAAAAGACACCAACTCAGCCACAGTGGAGTTAAAGCATACAGCTGTGATCAGTGTGGTAAAGCTTTTACTCACAGTGGCCTCTTACAGCGTCATCAAGTTATCCACTCTGGATTTAAGGCGTACAGCTGCCACATATGTGGAAAAACCTTCCACTTGCTAGGCAGCCTAAATATTCACCTCCGCATTCATACTGGAAATGACGTTTACTGCTGTGATCAGTGTGGGAAACTGTTTGTGAGATATAAAGACTTAGAACGCCACATGTTTACCCACACTGTGGGGAGACCTTATAAATGTGACCTGTGTGAGAAGACTTTTAAAGCGCCACGTTACCTTAAAATCCACCAACAGAGCCACACCAGAAAGAAACTGCAAGTGCAGTTACTGTGAGGTATGTATGTATATTATTATCTTCTTGTTTAAGACTGACTGTTTCGTTCAACTGTGCTCATTAAATTGTGTTCGCATGTTAGTAATTCTACTGGACTCAATTTTGGAATTTTGGAAACAGTGCATTTAGATAATGACTGAAACCAGCCCACTGAAGGAACAATGTGCTGGGAGTTCAGTTCCTTAAGCTTAATTATGCAGATTCTCATGACCATTGATCAACAACCACTGACCATTATGCAAATGTACTGTTTATAAGATTGGGGGAAACTTGCAGTCAGCTGAGACTGAAGGAGTCACTTGGATGAGTGACGAAACGTTTCTCCCACAAAATTATATGTCCAGATGAACAGAATCAATTTTTGGAGGTTTACTTACCTGGATGATTGAGCATGCATCAAGATGGGTTGACAATGTTTCTTTCTCGCTGATATAACGGGACACCTCAACGAGTTACAAAATATGATCCCCAGATAACACAACTTTCAAATACAAAGCAGCGGCAGGGATCACATTAATCTGCAAATCCTTGTTTAAAGATAAGTCATATTAGCCCAGTTTATTTTTTCTTATCATTGTTTTTGGGGCGAATGTGGCTCAAGAGTTGGCAGTTCTTCTTGTAATCGGAAGGTTGCCGGTTCGAGCCCCGGCTCCGACAGTCTCGGTCGTTGTGTCCTTGGGCAAAACACTTCACCCGTTGCCTACTGGTGTTGGCCAGAGGGCCCGGTGGCGCTAGTGTCCGGCAGCCTTGCCTCTGTCAGCGCGCCCAAGGCAGCTGTGGCTACAATGTAGCTGCCATCACCAGTGTGTGAATGGGTGGATGACTGAATGCAGTGTCAAGGTCCATAGGGATTAAGTAAAGCGCTATACAGGCCATTTACCATTGTTGTGAGGCGACCATTAATAGCATCTGCATTTTCTGTTTGTATAGTTCCTTTGCTGTTATGGTGTTCTTGTTATGGATAAAAAAATTTTTTTTTGAAATATAGCAAATCTATTTCTATGAAGTTGTTCTATATAGTGTGTAAGATAAGATGACCTTTATTAGTCCCACAGGTGGGAAATTTGTCTCGTTACAGCAAAAGTGCAAAGTTATGTAGCACTTAGCAGTTATGTAACTGTTGATATGCAGCATTATTAAATTTATTGTTAATGCAATTGTTGATATGGTAAATTGACTTTTGAGGAAATTTTAGATGGCACTCATCATCAGAAAGGTTGCCTACCACTGGTAGAAAGGTTGCTCTACAACAAAGACATTTATTGAGTCTCAGTACCAGGTCACTTTACTCTAGCATGCAAAGTGCTTTACCGTGTTGTATAAAGCACTTTGAGTGCTCAGGCAGAGTAAAAAAGTGCTTTATAAGAATCAATCCATTTTACTTGTATTTACTAAATGAACAACGGGAGGGTCATCTAACTAAAACCAATCAGTGTATCCCACCTGACCCCCTCAGAATCAGCTTACTTTTTATTTCAGGCCACTTTCAGAATTAAAATGTTGAAGGAATTCCCTGACTTACACTGTCTTTGTGTCTTTGTTTAGAAGCAGACCGACACAGATGGATTCAGTTCTCAACCCTGTCATCACTGTGGTGGTGGGAAAGAGTTTCACTGTGACCTTTTGTGGAAAAACTTTCACTCTGCAACAGACCCTAAAAATCTGGACTTCTTTAAATTGCTTGAAGATTATTTCACCTCTCAACCGAGAATCTTCTTCAGGTCTAAGGTCAAATGGTGGAGAGTTCCAGATTTAAGCTCTGTGGGAGCGTCCCCCTTAGAGGGACCTCCTAATGATCCTCTACCTAATCGCACAAGAGAAGGTGTGAAAACGGGTGTAGGTAGGATACAATTTATACAAGGAGTATAAAAGAGGTGATATTTTTGGTGTCAATGCTGGTGTGAAGATTGTGCTGTTTTGATTGCTTTGCAAATATTCATTTCAATAAATCCAAGGAAATATTTGGTTTCAACGTTCAGTTTATTTTTAGGAAATATTCCAACAGTTAAGTGTTGATAAATGAACTTGAGTCTCTAAAAATGGGCTAAAGGAGATGTGAAGTGCAAACATATGTACATTGTGTGTAATGGGATTTGGCAAGGTTGAGAGATCTCCCGGATATAAAGAAAAATGTAAATACGAGACTGACAAAAAAATTGATAATAAAGACTTAATAAAGCAAAACACTGGATGGTACAGCTCATGAAGGCACAAACATGGCCTGCTACTGGATGTGTGAGAGGCAGAGAGAAGGGGACGGGCTCCCAGACATCGCAGTGAAGGTCAAAGGTGAAAATAAGACATGCAGAGAGAAGTCACTCACTGTCTGTGCATGTTAGGAATATAGTGATTAAATAAAGTTCATTTAGTGAATTTTTTTTAAAAATTTTTTTATATATATATACATTGCAATGGTTCTCATTAAGAGTTGGCCCTCCATGTAATAATGGGTAAAAGAGTGAATTTGGCTCTATGATTGAACTGAATTATTGAGACTGACATGTAGAGCTGCAGAGGGATTTCCAAACATGCTTAGATATCATAGCCAGTTTAAGTCAGGGTGCAATTTTCCTGCGCCAAATTAGTCTGAACAGAATATCCTAGACTTATATAGTAAGTACAAAATTACAGGCTGAGAATTGTTAGATAATAGTGTAACCCATGTGAAATACAGGTCCGTAAAATCCCCCCCCCCCTTCTTTTTTTTATCTAAGGCTATAGCCTGTTATTGTCAGAAGGGGGTGCTGTAATGCAGTTTTGTGTTCTGACAACCGTGCGTCTAGTGCGCAGGAAGCATTACCTGTCTCTTCCTATGAGATCTTCCCTCTCTGATGGCAGTCAAGTGTGTGTCGGAGCTCACCGAAAAGTATTTGGTATGCAATGCTGCAACCTGATTAATGAGACCAGATTGTTTTACGTATAAATGCTAATAAGCTACTCTTTTATTAGGCCCCGAACTCTGACCACAAAGGGAATAACGTCTGTCCAGTTATTTGTGTTGGAATATCCCAGTGAGTGACATGCCGTTTGTTCATCAAATTTGGTGTGTTGTTTTACTTTTCTTGTTGTTCTTCACAGTGTGTTATAAGTGTTGAATGCTTTGAGCTAAAGGTGTTTTACTGCCGATGCTAGCTGCTAATAGCTGTTAGCTACCCTACCCCCACGAAGCCATATTCCGATCGGGGAGGTATTCGGATAGAAGCACTAGCTCTGTTTATATTAGAATGGTTAAGTCTTAATAGAAATGAGCATATTTCAAGTTTAATAGTATTTGCACTGTGAATTAAGTTACATTTGCTTGTTAGCCTTACGGATGAATGTCACCTTGATTGCGATGACTATTTACATTACTGTTTAAGCTGCTGATGTTCTTTATTGTGATATAATTGTGATAAAATAGTTGATACTGGTACAAACAAGTTACTGTAACTCTTGTAACTTGGTAAAGCTAAATGGAATGCCATTTGTTATTAATACATTTGGAAAAGAAGTTCATGAGCTCATGTTAAGAACACAAGATGGAAAAGAAATTCATTGTTCTGCACTGTTTGTGTAGATTGGTTTTTTGTACTAGAAAGGATTCTGGAGAACCACTGACGGCGAGAACAGCCCAAATGAGATCCTGAATGATCATGAAATGATGTGGCCAGCCATGCGATCGGATTGTAGGATTTGCCTGAGAAACTGATTCAAGCATCCCTGTATTTCAGACAAGCCCTATCCCAGATAATAGGGTTTGCACACTGACACTTCCGCTACAGGTTTCAACGACTTTAAAGGACAATTCAGACTGGACAATTCAAACTTCACAACGGGAATACTTCCATCCGTTTTATTCATTCAAAAGAGTTCTGATACAATTCAGTATAAGTCTTTCATTCGACTGTCTTTATTTTATTTGTTCTGCTTTATATCTATTCACCTTTAAAATGCACTATTAGTGTGCAGTTTGGTTTATTGTGCTGTATATGTTTATGAATGGTACTGAGGCAATAAAGGTCTCAGTTGTTCATTTCCAAGCCAATTCCTTTTGTGAGTCTCCAAAACAAAACCTCCTTCTGAACCTAGTAAGATGTTTAGGGTCTCTATTTGAAGTGAAAGTGTACTGGTCCTGAGTAGAGGTGCTACACAAATGTGGCGCACCAGCCAGGAGGTTTAATTCCTTTTATTTTTGGAAGTTTAGCAACTGGTGCTTTCATGCCTTTTGGGTCAAATCATTACATTTGTCAATGACATTCTGGGTTGGAGTAATAAGAACATGGATGTAATCCAAACTGAAGGTGTCAAAGTACCTAACTCTGTCCTAGTAGGAGGGTAACAGGTGATGAGGTTGACAATGAGGTTATTGATTACTTAGGGTAGTTTGGTTCCATTGGAAGAGTAATTAAAATAACTAGCACAGAGGCACATTTTAAAAACACAGCCATTGTGGAGTTCCAATCAGGTGAACCAGTCCAGTTCCTTAAGGATAGCTTACCTTGCAAAAGACAAAGCCATAACCCAAGTGTTGTCCATCATATCCAGCTGCTGTCTGGCTGTATGCTGCAGACAGGGGTTCGTGTTTAATCCATTCTTACCTAACTGAACTAAAAGGTCTTGCCGAACTGAGTGGTGCAGATTTTGAGGTTTTGTTAGGTGAGCTGGCCAAAATGAAGAAGTCCACTGAGAGTAACCCCACAGTTGGACCAAATGCATCAGTGCCTAGTCAAAATCCGCAGTTCACTAGTGACACAGACTGAGATGAACCAACCATCATTGAGGATCAAAGTCCTGTTAAATTGGGCAGTGGTTCAACCCACTCGCCTGAGCATGGCTCTCACTCATCCTCTCCAAGTGTAGAGGTGACTGCCTCGCACAGAACAACCACTATTTACTTACCACCTGAACAGCTCACTCCACCTGAAGTACAGAGAGTAGTAGTTGAGGATGTCATTATGAACAATGAAATGCCTTCTCAAGGTCACGCAAAGGCCCTTCTCGGAGAAAACCCCTTGCTCTACTTTCGAAGCTGATTATGATACGTGGCGCAACAATGTTGAATTCCCCCTCACAGATCGTACCATATCTGACAAACTTAAGGTAACGAAAGTAGTTGAGAGCCTTCTTCCGCCAACTGCTGACATTGCAAAGCACCTTGGTCCTAACGCTTCTTGATTATATCAGCCTTCTTTTTCAAGTCAAGTCAAGTCAACTTTATTTGTCAATTCTGCCACATGTACAGGACATACAGAGAATAGAAATTTCGTTACTCTCAAACCCTAGATGAAATAGCAAATGAACATTTAAATATAAGAGAGTGATTAAAAAATGCAAATAAAATAATTAAAGAGTAAAAATTTTAATAAATACAATACAATTTTACGTATAACAAGAAAGCTATGCAATATACAATATACAATATTCAAGTAAGGGTAAATGACATTGAGTGTAAACCAGGCAGAGTAGTGCAAATAAGCAAATAGTGCAAATGGAGATTTAGTAATGTACGGTAAGAGATAGTGTAACAACAAAGTCTTATGAGGTAATGGCAGTCCAATGCTCCACAAAGTGACTGGTAACTGGTGCAGGCCAGTGAGTGAGTCAGAGAGAGAGTGTGTGTGTGTGTGACAGAGTTCAGTGAGACCGTGGTGGAGAAGAGGGGAGAGGGGGCAGAATCGGGAGGGAGTTAAGCTTCCTGACAGCCTGATGGATGAAGCTTCAGTCTGCTGGTCCTGGCCTGGAGACTCCGCAGTCTCCTCCCTGACGGCAGCAGCTTGAAGAAGCTTTGCATTGGGTGCATGGGATCAGCCGCTATGCAAAGGGATTTTTTAGTGAGACGGGTGCTGTAAATGTCCTGGAGGGAGGGGAGAGAGGCACCAATGATCCTCTCTGCAGCCCTCACTATGTGTTGGAGGGTTCTATGACAGGACGCATTGCAGGCTCCAAACCACACAGTGATGCAGCTCGACAGGATGCTCTCGATGGTGCCTCTGTAAAAAGTGTACATGATGGGGGCTGGTGCTCCTGCTCTTCTTAGTTTGCGGAGAAAGAAGAGACGCTGCTGTGATTTCTTGGCCAGTGCTGTGGTGTTGTACGTCCAGGAGAGATCCTCTGTGATGTGCACACCCAAGAACTTGGTGCTGCTCACTCTCTCCACAGACGCTCCGTCAATGGTCAGAGGAGCATGTTGGGTGTGCATTCTCCTGAAGTCCACGACAATCTCCTTCGTCTTCTCCACATTCAGAGAGAGATTGTTGTCAACACACCACGTGGCCAGGCGTCTCACCTCACTTCTGTAGTCGGTCTCATCCCTGTTGCTAATGAGACCCACCACCGTTGTGTCGTCCGCAAACTTGACATATCTTGACATATCCTATGGCACTGTTGATGATGGGGATGAGCTTTTTGCCAAATTCTTGAGCACAAACCAGAACTCAGGTGAAAAGCCTTCTGCCTATTTACAGCGGTTGCAGATAACCCTGAGTAAAGTCATTAAAAGAGGCGGCATCACTACAAATGATTCACTTCCGCTTCCGGCTGCATGGAGTGAAGTAGTGGGTGTGTCCAGCTCCGCTTATTAATTCTAAATATTGCATTTTCCAGACAACGTAATTCTTATTCTTGGTTAGCTGAAACCACACTAAAATGGATACTAAGAAGACCAGAAAATGTCTGTGAAGGTTCTCAGTCATCCAGGTCATCGTAGTCAAAGGAGCTTGCAAAGAAAAGCGTCTGGACTTCTTTAAGCTGCTTGAAGACGTTTCACCTCTCATCCGAGAAGCTTCTTCAGTTCTACACATCAGAAAATACACACAAAAGACCATAGACATCGATTCGACCACCTCAAGGACCTGAAGGACAGAATTGTTTAATTCCATGTGTGTGTCTCTTGCAGTCCTCCATAAGAGTCCTTCCGGGCGTAACATTGTTACAGAGAGACGGGTGTAAGGCTGTTCCAATTCTCAGCAGCGCTCTTTGCTTTTCCTGAGTCCTTAGCAATTCTTCTTCCTACGATGACGTTTTCATCAGTTCTGCAGAATAGATTGAAGGAGCGGGGAATTGGGAAATTTTTGTTTTTGTTTTTTGTTTTGTTTTTTGGATACAAATTGTAAACTCACTGTCTGACCCATACTCCGGAACAGTAGGAGGCGGTAATGCTCCTTTACGTTGGTTGCCAACCGCCGTTAAACACAAAGAAGAAGAAGAAGAGAAGAGGGCGGAGCAAAGTGTGTGTGCACGAGAGGAGCCGAGCAGAGAGAGCTCCTTTGTCATGAAACGGGAGTAAAGTAGTGAACTTAGGGGAGAGAAACAAACTAAAGTATCGATCATAAACCACTACCAACGTCCTGATCGATATCTGCATCGATCTGCCCACCCTTGTCTCCTGGATCGTAGCTGAGATCAGCGTGAACCACGTGGGTCTCTGCTCCCTGATCTGTTTCCTGTGTTTGGAAAGAGTTGCAGCTTCATCGCGGAGTTTCTCTCGGTTTGTGGGCTCATCTAAAGGTAAGCACCGAGCTAACTTTACTGTGAGTTCAGTTCATGTTGAGTTTAGCTCCTGAATGAGGTCTTCTGCTGCTCTCCTCGGTGTCTGTTCACAGTTTATTGTGAACACGTTGAGAGAAGAGTGAGAGAGTGTTTGGAGAAAAACACCAACTAACCATTAGCTCAGCATGCTGGGAGAAGTTGGAGCAGAAAAGTCTTTTCATTGTCCCTGCAGCTGTTTTTCTGCCTGCACCAAACCTCTACAGCCTCGTTTCTATTTGAAGTGATGACAGGAAACCAGAGCGATCTGCTGCAGTATCAGGGTCACTATAACTTTATTGTCCAGGTGCTGTGGATGAACACGTTGTTTTTGTAGATCTGGGGTTTATAATAGCAGCAGTATTAATGAGACAAGGACAGCTCTGTCTTAACATAGTGAGTCCCTTTATTGGCAGACCACAACACAAAAAACCAGACGGTGCTGCATGAACATTTAATTAGTCCCTACCATAACACCCCTCCTCTGAGTATTCAATTCAGTTATATTTATATTTTTTTTTATATAGCACCAAATCCTCAACGCGACTGTTGTTGTGATTTGGCTTCTAGGATATCTTCTTTCCGTAGTTTGGTTACTTGGTGGTATATGAGACTTGGGTGGGTGGGGGATTGTCTCAATGAGATAATATCGTGGAGAATTCCGCTCTGCTTTATATTGTCCCGTTTTCTTTCATGTCCCAGATCCAAACTTGATCTCCTGGTTGTAGTCCAGTGAGGTCTTGTGCTCTCTGTTGTTGAACCATTTCCACTGTTTCTATCTCTCCTCTCTCTCTTTTTTTCTTTTTTATGTCTCTCAGCATAGTGATGTTTATCCTGCCTGGTTTGAGGCAGGATGGAAGTATAGGGGCTGTGGTACGAAGTTTCCTCCCCATTAGAATCTCTGCAGGGCTATGTCCATTGGCAAGTGGTGTGGTGCAATATGCCATGATGGTGAGAGATGGGTCTGCTTTCTGTAGAAGGCTTTTTACTGTTCTCATTTCTCTTTCAGTCTCACCGTTTCTCTGAGGGAATCTCAGGCTGGAAGCGGTGTGGGCAAAGCCCCACTCTAGAGCAAACGTTGGGAAGAGTTCTGAGGAGAATTGTGGGCCATTATATGACTTTAATTATGTTGGTATGCTGTGGCGTGCAAATACGGACTTTAAGTGTTCAATCATTGCTGCTGATGTGTTAGAAGACAGCTCAGGTATTTCTGTGTATCTTGAGAAATAGTCCACTACAACCAAATACTGGCTGTTACTCCAGTCAAAAAGATTTTGCAGTAGAGTTGGACATGTTTTATTGTTTCATCTCTGTGTTGCTGCTGTCTTATTTGTTGTTGTCTGTCCTCTATTTCAGGAAGGCCTGATGTGCATACAAGTCCATTTCATCTCTTAATGTCGTGTTAGAAACCGCTCTTTCTGGCACTCTGGGCAGCACGTCTGCAGTTGCTGTGTGTATGACATGTGAGATGGTGAAAGAGAACCTCATTACCGTATTTTCATGACCATAAGACGCACTGTACTAAAAGGCGCAGTCTCAGTTATGTGTGCCATTACTGTATTTAACACACACATAAGGCGCACTGGATCATAGGGCGCATACAAGTACCGTATGCGTATTTAAAAATAAAGCGGGAGCAAACCTGAGTTCGGTACCTTACTCACATTTCTATTACCGGTAATCGTCATCATCAACAACACACAAGCATACAAGTGTGCGTATTTAAAAATAAAGCAGGAGCAAAACAAAGTTTGGTACTCACATTTTTATCATCAATCAAACCCATCGAAGTCCTCATCCTCTGTGTCTGAATTGAACAGCTGCGCTAAATCTCCATCAAACATGCCAGGTTCACTTTCTTCACTGTCAGAGTCACTTTCCGTGCCGTGCGGCTCCTCGGAAATGATGCCGGCTTTTGCGAAAGCTCGAACAACAGTGCCAGCAGACATGTTAGCCCAAGCATCTACAATCCATTGGCAAATTGTGGCGTAACTCGCCCGGCGCTGCCTTCCACTCTTGGTGAAACTGTGGTCTCCATCGGTCATCCATCGCTCCCAGGCCACTCGTGAACGGGCGGTTCACACCGATGTACAGCGGTTGGAGTTCCTTTGTCAGGCCTCCCAGAATGACAGCAAGCTCACAGTTCATTTGTTTCACTAGTTTTTTCACATCGGCTGTGAGATGGGCACGCATAGAGTCACAGATTAAGAGCGATGGTGATGCGTGGAAAAAACCACCTGGTCTCCTTACATACACCTCCCTCAGCCAGTCTTTCATCATTTCCTCATCCATCCAGCCCTTTTCATTTGCCTTAATGATGATTCCTGCTGGAAACTTCTCTTTAGGCAAAGTCTTTCGCTTAAAAATCACCATAGGCGGCAGTTTCTGTCCATTAGCATGGCAGCCAAGCACAACAGTGAAAGAAGACTTTTCGTGCCCCGTTGTGCGTATCGCTACCGTGCTGGTCCCCTTCTTCTCCACAGTGTGACTCACCGGGATGTCAAAAGTGAGCGGGACCTCGTCCATGTTAGTGATGTGGCTGGGCTGGATGTTTTTGTCGCCGATGTGTTTGCTGCAGTAGGAGCGGAAGATGGCCAGCTTTTCCTTATAATCCGCTGGAAGTTGCTGCGCTACCGTAGTCCTGGTCCGGATGGAAAAATGGCACCGTTTCATAAAACGAAAGCACCAAGACGGACCTCCTTGGAAATGTTCAATGTTCATCTCTTCAGCTAGTGAAACTGCTTTTAGCCGAATGGTGACCGTCGAAACGCTTCTCCCGCTCGCTCTTTGCTCGATGATCCACCGCTCGAGTCTTTCCTCCAACTCGGGCCACCTCGCCTTATGTCCACGGAAACTCAGCTGCGTTTTCTTGACCTGCCGGAGCTCGTTTTCTAGCTTCCTCCATTTGCGAACCATCGATTCGTTAATCTTAAATTCTCTCGCCGCTGCTCGATTTCCATGTTCCTCCGCGTAGCTGATGGCCTTCAGTTTAAACTGTGCTTCATAAGCGTGTCTCTTTGCCATTTTCAGGGTTGTTAAAACAACGATGTTCCACATAATGCACATACCTGTCCTTTTATACAGGTATGTGCGATTGTCCGGTATATACGATCAACGCCGACACTTCACCCTTTAGCGTTCTCATGGTGTTCTCTACTACGTCCTCCTTACAACACACAGGGCGCACTGCGCTATAGGGCGTGCCGTACTTTTTGAAGAAAATCTAAGACTTAAGTGCGCCTTATGGTCGTGAAAATACGGTAATCTCATTCTCAGTCTTTGTACTCGTGGCGGTAGTTCATCTAAGTTCTTGGAGACTAAAAGTAGCTCTAAAGGCTTGTGATCTGTCACAACATGAAACTTGATGCTGATGAGAAAATCACTTGCACGCCCAGGTTATGGCTAATAGGGCTGCCAAAAATGATTCTTTTGATAGTCGACTAGATTATTTTTGCGATAATCACGTCATGCATCCATTGGATGGAAAATGAACTGCTATTTGCACCAGCATGCATCTGCTCTTATATAATTATCATTAGCTTATAGTGTTTAAAGTATGTGCTAACCAAAAATAAAGACAAGATGACAGTTTATTAAACTTTTAATGAAATTTGCAGATTGCCTCTGTGGAGTTCTAACCTCAGCCTCCTGCTTCTTGCTGTCTAAAAAATAGCAGGACACTGGAGTAAATTCTACCATCTTACCCTTCTGTTTAACCAGTTTTCTGTTTGACGTTTATTCAGCTGTGTGAAAACTGTAACTTTAATCTCAGCCAAACCGATTTACCAAACGGTAACATTTTTACAATAATCTTTATTCTACACGAGGTAGTTTAGATGAACAGAAATTTGAAGCATTCTTTACTGATTTAAACCTGCCACAGCTTTCTGCTACTGACCAGCAGATTATAGATGCTCCAATTACAGTGGAGGAGATTACCCGTGCAATTAACAGTATGCCACTTAATAAAGCTCCAGGATTAGATGGGTTACCATTGGATTTCTATAGAGCATTTGAGGATATGTTAAGTCCCCTGTTGCTTGATGTTTTTAATGAGGCTTTTAAAGTAGGCTCATTACCTCAGTCAATGCACTCTGGACTTATAACATTTATTCCTAAAACTGGGAAAGACCCTTTAGACCCAAGTGGTTGAGCCCCATATCTTTGCTGAATTCTGACCAAAAAATCTTGTCAAGGGTCTTCGTGGGTCGATTAAAAGTAGTAATGGCGAAAAAATTATATATATGATTCAGTATATCCAAAAGTGGCCCTATCGCTGGATGCTGCTAAAGCTTTTGATTGTGTTGAGTAGGATTATTTGTTTAAGACAGACCTTCCCAAAGTGTGGGGCCCGCCCCTAGGGGGTCACAGAGCCATTGCAGGGGGAGAGCGGTATGAAAAGGGGGGAAAAAAACCAAAAAAACCCAATGTAAAACCTGAAGATAGAGACAAAATACTGTTAATCTGACTACCTGCCATTCTGCAATTCATCTCCTGTAAACAATAACGTGGCGCACAGCGTGACGTGAAAAAAAGGCACATACCTTTGACCTCTGTATTCCTTGTCCACACGTAAACAGAAAAAAATGAGTTTTAAAAAAAATCTGTTTTCGGTGATTCGAAACGCCGTTTACGTGTGGACGAAACAGCTGCGTTTTCAAACATACCCGTGTAGGTGCGGACGTATTTGGAATTTCGATGGTTAATAGTCAACATAAGCTTCTATGATATGCAGATGATATGTTGTTACTTATGACCCAGTCTGGGAAGTCAATTCCAGCCCTATCAGAATGTATAGAAAGCTTTACGCTGCTTTCAGGGTATTGCGTCAACTGGGATAAATCAGAGGCAATGCCTATGTCAGGACACTGCCCTCATACTTTATTTAAACAGTGGGAGTTTGGGTGGTCTGTGAATGGTTTGAGGTATTTGGTAGGGCTGAACGATTATGGAAAACAATCTAATTGGGATTTTTTGCCCCAATATTGCGATTGCGATGCGATATGCGATTATTTTTTAAGGTCTTTGTCTTCTGTATTATTAAACAAAGACAAGCAATACATCATATAGTATGGCCAATACTATATTACATTAATTTTAAACTGTTCTTTCCTGGAAGACAGACCTCTGTTATGATAACATGAGGTGATGCATGAATTGATGACTGACATTTTTATTTAACTTCTTCAATCACAACAGTATATTTGAACATACACAATAGTTTATTTTTAGCTTACAAACATCTGAGCATAAAGTGCTGACAAGGAACCCTGGTGTAAACATTAAAATGAAAGTCAGTACAATGTGCAGATTGCAGAAATATACATAAAAAACATCAGTGGCTTTACCACACTCAGTTTTTCGACATCTGTGAACTACTAGACAGTCATTCAATTAAAAAATAATATTAAATAAATAAAACTAATAAATAAAAAATACACACATCTTACTGATCTCTGCAGTCAGTAACATTACACATAAAGTGCAAACATAATAGCAATTGTATAAACACACACACAAACACGCCTTTAAAATTTAAAGGCGTGAAATTGGACGGTCTAGCCTTCTGATTAGCGTCACCGCTGTCTCGGTGGAGTTTAATAAACTCGGCCGTCTGCTTCTTGCTATCTAAAATATAACCAGACACTGGCGTAAATTCTCGACTGTCTCATACTTCTGTTTAATAAGTTTTCTGTTTGACGTTTAGTCAGCTGTGTGAAAACCAAGGAGGAACCCACCCGGGGGATTAATAAAGTTTTATTTTATCTAATCTAATAACTTTAATCTCAGCCAAACCGATTTACTCACGAACAAACAAAACACTGAAAAAAGCCCAACAATAACATTTTTAGGTTGTCTAAGTGACTTATATATTACGTTTAACCCGAGCAGCGAAACTCCGCGGTGATCTGAAAATGATGTGCCGGGAGTTGTGCCGTTCTCGGCCGCATCAGTAACCCTCGAGCTCCCGGCTAGCTGTCGAGCTGGTGGGTAGCAGACGCCTCTGAAAACGTCGAAGCACTTTTGCAAATATGGGATATCTTGATAAACCGAGCAGATATTTGATGTTTACACAACTACTTTCTCGCCTGAAAATATTTTAAAAGTTTATTTTGTGACCCAGAAAGATTAGTATGAGTAATTTTAAAACTTAGTAGCGGCCGCCATTGTTGGAAACTGGAGTTTGGCTGGGCCGCGCTATGAATTCTGGGATATGGTAGTAATTTGGACAGCCTTCGGCGCGTCGCTGTGACGTAATCGGTCTACAAATGCGGCCTCAGGAGGATGCAGCCCATGAATTTGGACATGTCCAGAGTATAATCGCAGCCTTTGCGGTTAGAAAATTACACTTGATCATGTCGCGATATTATCGCAAATGCGATATATCGTTCAGTCCTAGTATTTGGGGATACAAATGACCTCAGATTACACTAAGATGGTCTGAGCAAATATGGAGCCAATGTTTGAAAGAATAAAAATGGAATTTGGTAGATGGTCCGGAATACGTCTCACAATATGTGGTAAAATGAGTTGTATTAAGATGATGACTGCACCCATGATCTTTTATATTTTATCCAATATTCCATTACACATTCCAGATAAGTATTTCAAAGATCTAGATTTTTTGATTCGGCAGTTTCTTTGGGGTAGCTCACCACATCGTTTAAGTATTAAGAAACTTCAAGCGAGTACAAAACAAGGAGGTTTTTCATTGCCTAATTTCCAATGGTATTATTGGGTGAAGAATGTGAAACAACTTAGAGCATGGTTACCTACTGCACCAGTTAAACCCATTTGGTCCCATATGGAGACGGAAGTTAATGGCGGTATTTCTCCTTGGAGGGAGCTGTTTGATACCAGTCATAAACGTACCCATCCTATAATTGCAAATGCAAAGACATTGTGGTGTAAATTACATAGGGTGGGTCGCTGGGACTTTATTAAATCTCCTTCGGCATCCTTATGGGGAAATAAAATAATTTTAATTGGAGGGACATCGGTTGACTGGTTACAGTGGTGTAAGGCAGGCATCCTTAATGTATCAGATTTATTTGATTGTGGGACTAAATGTTTTTTAAGCTTTGATAAAATTGTGGAATTATATAAGTTGCAGCGTAATCAATTCTGGAGATATGTCCAAATACATAGTTCATTATCAAAGTGGTTGGGAACCTGTCCTGTGGGCAGCCCTGTGGAAGTCCTGCTCTCAAGACCATTACCTCTAAGATTTATCATTTATCGCAAGAACGGTCGGCTGACCCTCTCCTTAAAGTTAAGGGCTACTGGGCCCAGGACATGGCATTGGCCATATCTTCAGTTGAATGGGATTCATGTTTTCAAAATGTTAATACTAGTTATAAAGAAACAGGCAGTAGATTTATTCAACTTAAAATAATCCATTGGTGGCATCGAACACCGCAACAATTGTATAAATGGAACCTGGCCTCTACGGACGAATGTTGGAGATGTGATGGTCAAAATGTTTCGATTTTACATATCTTATGGAGCTGTTCGGGACTTCGGAATTGGTGGGAAAATATAATGGAGGTAATTTTCAGTGTTTTGAAAAGGAGATTTGGTATCTCACAAAAACTGTCCATACTTGGCATTTTCCAGTTATACAAAAAGATTAGGCCAAAATGCAAAACACTGTGTGGCTGAAAACTAACACTGCACATCACTCTCAACACACCATCCCCACTGTCAAATATGGTGAGGCAGCATCATGCTCTGGGGGTGCTTCTCTTTAGCAAGGACAGGGAAGCTGGTCAGAGTTGATGGGGAAATGGATGGAGCCAAATACAGAGCAATCTTGAAAGAAAACCTCTTGGAGTCTGCAAAAGACTTGAGACTGGGGCGGAGGTTCACCTTCCAGCAGGGCACCCACCCTATACATAAAGCCAGGGCAACAATGGAATGGTTTAAAACAAAACCTATCCATGTGTTAGGATGGCCCAGTCAAAGTCCAGATCTAAATCCAATCGACAATCTGTGGCAAGATCTGAAAACAGCTGTTCACAAACACTGCCCATCTAATCTGACTGAGCTGGAGCTGTTTTGCAAAGAAGAATGGGCAAGGATTTCTGTTTCTAGATGTGCAAAGCTGGTAGAGACAGACCCTAAAAGACTGGCAGCTGTAATTGCAGCAAAAGGTGGTTCTACAAAGTATTGACTCAGGGGGCTGAATAATTACGCACACCCCACTTTGCAGTTATTTATTTGTAAAAAAAAAATAAAAAAAATGTTTGGAATCATGTATGATTTTTGTTCCACTTCTCACATGTACACCACTTTGTATTGGCCTTTCACGTGGAATTCCAATAAAATTGATTCATGTTTGTGGCTGTAATGGGACAAAATGTGTAAAAGTTCAAGGGGCCAAATACTTGTGCAAGAAAAACTGGTGATCTCACTGATAATGTGGTCCCATTCAGCAAAATGGGCCAAAAAATTGCATAAAAAGCTTAATATCTCAAAGTATAAAAGTTATGTGCACCAGAAGATATAGCAGGCATTAGCAGAAGGAGCAGAACAGTTTAAAGTGTGAATGGTGAAAATCAGATGAAAACTGAGGGAGTAGTTAACCAGCAAATGTCTGAGCAACTAGAATAAGGTAGAACTAGAAAAGTTGCATTTCCTGCGAAAATCCAGTGTGAATGCCGTGTAGTGGAATCTGAAAACAGCAGAAGAAGGAGAAACCGCTGAAAAAACACTGCGTAGAAGCTGATTTTTTCTGAAAGCTGCTGCATTCACACAAGAAAGAATAAAGAGAAACAGGAACACAATCGTTCACACTTCTGCTGTTTTAATTGTGTGAATGCCGTGTGGCATTCACACAATTAAAACTAAGTAGCTGCCACCATAGTTGAAAACTGGAATTGGCTGAGCCACGCTATGAATTCTGGGATAGGCTGGTCACGAAGAATACACCTGACCCATCCTTCAAATCTAGTGAAATGAAGCACGCATTTGTCAACTGCATTTGGAGAAGTCTTCTAGTTTGGACAGCCTTTGTTGCGTCACTGTAACGTTATCACCTACGATACTGGAAACTGCTTCTTCTTCTTTGGCGTTTAACGGCAACTGGGATTCTTGTAGATGTAGTGCTGCCATCTTCTGTTTCAGTCCGTTAGTACACTCTTGAATCCTACGTATTCCTGTGTCTTTCAGGATCTTACAAAGCTTCAAAGGATGCGTCAACTATTAAATTAGTTGTCAGCAAATTTAATAGTCGAAGTAATCGTGACTAGTTGACAAATCCTGGCAGCCCTAACGGCTAATGCCTCCTTCTCTATTTGAGTATATCTTTGTTGTGTGGGGGTTGATGCTTTTGAAGTGAAGGTCACTACCTTGGTTGAGTCTTCCTCTTGTTTCTGAAGTAGCACTGCTCCCAGTCCATAGGAGGATGCTTAAGGCTGATACTGTTGTTTGTGCTTTGGGACTGTAGACTGCCAGGTACTCAGTACTGACTTAATGCTGTCAAACACTGTTTGTTGAGCCTCACTCCAACAGTACTTTTTTGCTACGGAGTAGTTCTCTCAATAGCTGTGTTTTTTCTGCTTGGTGGGGAAACATTGCCTTGATGATTAACCATTCTCAGAAATTGTCTCGCTCCACTTACATCGGTGGGTGCCTCCATGTTGCTGACCATGTTCACTTTTTCTGGGTCTGCTTTGACGCTTGTACTGTCAATGATCTGTCCAAGCAACTTGATCAAGGTTTTTGCAAAGTCGCATTTCTCACTTTTCAATGTCACACCTGCTTTTGTGAACCACACAAGGACTGCGACTAGTCTCTTGTCGTGCTGGGCCTGTGTGTCCAAAATGTCATCCATTTGGCAGACAACTTCGTCCAGCCCCTCCAAGACTTGAGACATTCATTTTTGAAAATGCTCAGGAGCTGAAGATATGCTGAAACAGAGTCTATTGAAACAATACCTTCCAAATGGCGTGATGAAGGTTGTGAAAAGAGCTGACTGCTTGGAAAAAGGTATTTTCCACAATTCTGAGTTAGCATCGAGTTTTGAGAAGAACTTCGCGCCTTCTAGCTGTCCTAGGGTGTGCTATACTGATTGCAACATGTGTCTTTCTCTTTTCACAGAATTGTTACGTTTGGTCAAGTCAATACACACACTTCTTCTCTGTTTGGTTTGGGTACTGGAAAGATTCCTGCACAGCAGTCAGTAGACTGCTACACTCTGGAGATTACCCCTAACTCTTCTATACAAGCTAGCTCCTTTTTGATTTTAGGGCAGTAGGGAAGTGGGACCCTTTTTGGGGTCAACAGATAAATGGCTTAGCATCTGCTTTAAGCTCAATTTTGTATTCCCCCTCCATTTGTCCTAAACAGCTAAGTAGCTTCAGAAACTGCTGCTTTACCGCCTCTGCTGAAGGGAGTGACGCTGCTTCTACTCTGTCCACTAACCCAAGCTCTACACTTGTTGGGCAGCTAAGTAACCCTTGTGTCAGGTCTGCTACTACATACACAGTATTGTAGTGTTGCCCGGAGTACTCAGGTTAGCTGTAAATTTCTCTGTAACTGCTAACTGCTTTCTTTTGTAACTGCTTTTTTCTTTCAGGCAAGACTGTTACATCCGCTCTTTTGTCAATTTTGAGCCAACAGGTCTATATTGTTAACTTTTTTTTTAGTCATCCATGCATCCTCAGTTCTATCAGATGCTACTGTGCTACTTCCCTCTCTTCAATGTCACCACCTGCTGCCCATATTTCTCCCAGTGCCCCCGACCTGCACACTCTTGCATAGTGACCTTTCTTTTTACACTGATTGCAGACTACCTCTTTGGCTGGGCACAGCTTTTTGCTGTGAGGTGTTGTCTTTCCACATCGATTGCATTGCCTTGTGTCATGTTTCATGTTCCTCTCTGTGTTTTGTGGCACAGTCTGTTCTGGTTTGAAATGTTTTATCTTTGCTAATGATGTCCACGTTGCAAGGATTCTCCTGCTTGAAGTTGTTTTTAAGAAGATGCTGGTGCTTCTTAACAAGCTCACTTTGGGGAATCCCTATCACTGCTTTTTCTAACATGAGCTCTGCATCCACTTGCAGTTCCTCCGAGAGCCTCTTGTCTCTCATTCCGACAGCGAGTCTGTCAATTATCATTTCACTGTACAGCGCCCCGTAGTCACAATGCTACGCCAAGGCATATAGGGATGTAATAAACCGATCTGCCGTCTCTCCCACTTCTTGCTGCCTTCGGTTGAACTTTTCACGTTTAAAAGATAATGTTTCTTCTGACTACAAAGTGTGCCTTAAGTTTGTTTTTGAGAGTGTGGTACTCACTCACCTCCTTTTCGGTCAGGTTCATTGAAGTGATCATGTCTTCAGCTTTATAGCCCAATGAATATATTAGAGAACCAAGGCTGGCCATTATTCTAACTCACCCTGGTGTGTGATGCTGTGCAGCTTCCTCACAGAAGCTGATGTCACAGGATGTCACAGCATCTCTATAATAATCCAAACTGTTGATAACAATTCTGAAAACCTGCCAGTCGGTGCAGTCCAGACACACCTGCAGATTCTCCACAGCCTCATCAGTCCACTGCTTCAGTGTCTTCACAAAAGCTTTAGACAGTTTCAGTTTGTGCCTGTTTGCAGGGATCAAGTGAACCATGACATGGTCTGAGAATCTTGATGTAGTTTGAGATGATGATACTCTTACCATCAGCTCACCTTCTGTTTTGTACTGTGTGTTTTTTATCCATTTTGTTTAATAAAATCTATGAGGTTCAAATGAAGCACCAAACTGCAGTTACTCAGTGGGGGTTCATTACTGCAGTTTCTCACCACTGTTGTTAACTGGAGGCTGACACACTGACTGAAGACATTTAGTTTGAGTGGATTTGAGCTTTCCATCTCAGCTTCTTTTGATCAAGGATGAAATACATATAAATATATTTTTGTTCCAGCTGATCATCAGGAGGAGACGAGCCATTTAGACTCAGCTCAGCCACTACAGAGGAAACAATGACTTCAACCCAAAAGGTGAGCAAGAATATCTGTTATTGAACCTGTGTGCAGGTCACAACTCTCATTGTAGCTCATCATTGTAATGTGATAATATCAGCAGAAGGTGGTGGTAACACACCTACGACGTGTTTGTTGACATCTTTGATTCCACTAATGGAGTTTCAGTTTGTTCCACGACTGCATTTCACTCACTGCCTCTGTTTGTATCTCTGTCACTGCAGGACCAACATGGAGCGAGAAGTCAGCGCTCTCAGGAGGCCGACAAACCTCACAGAAGAAAGAGAGAGAAAACATACAGCTGTGATGAGTGTGGGAAGGATTTTACCCTGGCTGGGAGCTTAAAAAGACACAAAGTCATCCACAGTGGAGTTAAAGCTTACACCTGTGACTTATGTGGAAAATCTTTCAACCGGGCTGGAAGCTTAAAAACACACCAACTCATCCACAGTGGAGTTAAAGCGTACACCTGTGACTTATGTGGAAAATCTTTTACTTTTCCTGCTAACTTAAAAAGACACCATCTCATCCACAGTGGAATTAAAGCGTACACCTGTGACTTGTGTGGAAAATCATTTACCCACGCTGAAAGCTTAAAAACACACCGACTCATCCACAATGGAGTTAAAGCATACACCTGTGACTTGTGTGGAAAAAGTTTTACTTTGGCTGCTAACTTAAAAAGACACCAACTCATCCACAGTGGAATTAAACCGTACACCTGTAACTTGTGTGGAAAATCTTTTGCCCACGCTGGAAGCTTACAAACACACCAGCTCGTCCACAGTGGAGTTAAACCGTACACCTGTGACTTGTGTGGAAAATCTTATATCCACGCTGAAAGCTTAAAAAGACACCAACTCATCCACAGTGGAGTTAAACCGTACACCTGTGACTTGTGTGGAAAATCTTATACCCACGCTGAAAGCTTAAAAAGACACCAACTCATCCACAGTGGAATTAAACCTTACACCTGTGACTTATGTGGAAAGTCTTTTACCCAGCCTAGAAACTTACAAACACACCAACTCATCCACAGTGGAATTAAACCTTACACCTGTGACTTGTGTGGAAAATCTTTTACCGAGGCTGGAAGCTTAAAAAGACACCAACTCAGCCACAGTGGAGTTAAAGCATACAGCTGTGGTCAGTGTGGTAAAGCTTTTACTCACAGTGGCCTCTTACAGCGTCATCAAGTTATCCACTCTGGATTTAAGGCGTACAGCTGCCACATATGTGGAAAAACCTTCCACTTGCTAGGCAGCCTAAATATTCACCTCCGCATTCATACTGGAAATGACGTTTACTGCTGTGATCAGTGTGGGAAACTGTTTGTGAGATATAAAGACTTAGAACGCCACATGTTTACCCACACTGTGGGGAGACCTTATAAATGTGACCTGTGTGAGAAGACTTTTAAAGCGCCACGTTACCTTAAAATCCACCAACAGAGCCACACCAGAAAGAAACTGCAAGTGCAGTTACTGTGAGGTATGTATGTATATTATTATCTTCTTGTTTAAGACTGACTGTTTCGTTCAACTGTGCTCATTAAATTGTGTTCGCATGTTAGTAATTCTACTGGACTCAATTTTGGAATTTTGGAAACAGTGCATTTAGATAATGACTGAAACCAGCCCACTGAAGGAACAATGTGCTGGGAGTTCAGTTCCTTAAGCTTAATTATGCAGATTCTCATGACCATTGATCAACAACCACTGACCATTATGCAAATGTACTGTTTATAAGATTGGGGGAAACTTGCAGTCAGCTGAGACTGAAGGAGTCACTTGGATGAGTGACGAAACGTTTCTCCCACAAAATTATATGTCCAGATGAACAGAATCAATTTTTGGAGGTTTACTTACCTGGATGATTGAGCATGCATCAAGATGGGTTGACAATGTTTCTTTCTCGCTGATATAACGGGACACCTCAACGAGTTACAAAATATGATCCCCAGATAACACAACTTTCAAATACAAAGCAGCGGCAGGGATCACATTAATCTGCAAATCCTTGTATAAAGATAAGTCATATTAGCCCAGTTTATTTTTTCTTATCATTGTTTTTGGGGCGAATGTGGCTCAAGAGTTGGCAGTTCTTCTTGTAATCGGAAGGTTGCCGGTTCGAGCCCCGGCTCCGACAGTCTCGGTCGTTGTGTCCTTGGGCAAAACACTTCACCCGTTGCCTACTGGTGTTGGCCAGAGGGCCCGGTGGCGCTAGTGTCCGGCAGCCTTGCCTCTGTCAGCGCGCCCAAGGCAGCTGTGGCTACAATGTAGCTGCCATCACCAGTGTGTGAATGGGTGGATGACTGAATGCAGTGTCAAGGTCCATAGGGATTAAGTAAAGCGCTATACAGGCCATTTACCATTGTTGTGAGGCGACCATTAATAGCATCTGCATTTTCTGTTTGTATAGTTCCTTTGCTGTTATGGTGTTCTTGTTATGGATAAAAAAAATTTTTTTGAAATATAGCAAATCTATTTCTATGAAGTTGTTCTATATAGTGTGTAAGATAAGATGACCTTTATTAGTCCCACAGGTGGGAAATTTGTCTCGTTACAGCAAAAGTGCAAAGTTATGTAGCACTTAGCAGTTATGTAACTGTTGATATGCAGCATTATTAAATTTATTGTTAATGCAATTGTTGATATGGTAAATTGACTTTTGAGGAAATTTTAGATGGCACTCATCATCAGAAAGGTTGCCTACCACTGGTAGAAAGGTTGCTCTACAACAAAGACATTTATTGAGTCTCAGTACCAGGTCACTTTACTCTAGCATGCAAAGTGCTTTACCGTGTTGTATAAAGCACTTTGAGTGCTCAGGCAGAGTAAAAAAGTGCTTTATAAGAATCAATCCATTTTACTTGTATTTACTAAATGAACAACGGGAGGGTCATCTAACTAAAACCAATCAGTGTATCCCACCTGACCCCCTCAGAATCAGCTTACTTTTTATTTCAGGCCACTTTCAGAATTAAAATGTTGAAGGAATTCCCTGACTTACACTGTCTTTGTGTCTTTGTTTAGAAGCAGAGCAACACAGAAGGATCCAGTTCTCAACCCTGTCATCACTGTGGTGGTGGGAAAGAGTTTCACTGTGACCTTTTGTGGAAAAACTTTCACTCTGCAACAGACCCTAAAAATCTGGACTTCTTTAAATTGCTTGAAGATTATTTCACCTCTCAACCGAGAATCTTCTTCAGGTCTAAGGTCAAATGGTGGAGAGTTCCAGATTTAAGCTCTGTGGGAGCGTCCCCCTTAGAGGGACCTCCTAATGATCCTCTACCTAATCGCACAAGAGAAGGTGTGAAAACGGGTGTAGGTAGGATACAATTTATACAAGGAGTATAAAAGAGGTGATATTTTTGGTGTCAATGCTGGTGTGAAGATTGTGCTGTTTTGATTGCTTTGCAAATATTCATTTCAATAAATCCAAGGAAATATTTGGTTTCAACGTTCAGTTTATTTTTAGGAAATATTCCAACAGTTAAGTGTTGATAAATGAACTTGAGTCTCTAAAAATGGGCTAAAGGAGATGTGAAGTGCAAACATATGTACATTGTGTGTAATGGGATTTGGCAAGGTTGAGAGATCTCCCGGATATAAAGAAAAATGTAAATACGAGACTGACAAAAAAATTGATAATAAAGACTTAATAAAGCAAAACACTGGATGGTACAGCTCATGAAGGCACAAACATGGCCTGCTACTGGATGTGTGAGAGGCAGAGAGAAGGGGACGGGCTCCCAGACATCGCAGTGAAGGTCAAAGGTGAAAATAAGACATGCAGAGAGAAGTCACTCACTGTCTGTGCATGTTAGGAATATAGTGATTAAATAAAGTTCATTTAGTGAATTTTTTTTTTAAATTTTTTTTATATATATATACATTGCAATGGTTCTCATTAAGAGTTGGCCCTCCATGTAATAATGGGTAAAAGAGTGAATTTGGCTCTATGATTGAACTGAATTATTGAGACTGACATGTAGAGCTGCAGAGGGATTTCCAAACATGCTTAGATATCATAGCCAGTTTAAGTCAGGGTGCAATTTTCCTGCGCCAAATTAGTCTGAACAGAATATCCTAGACTTATATAGTAAGTACAAAATTACAGGCTGAGAATTGTTAGATAATAGTGTAACCCATGTGAAATACAGGGCCGTAAAATCCCCCCCCCCCCTTCTTTTTTTTATCTAAGGCTATAGCCTGTTATTGTCAGAAGGGGGTGCTGTAATGCAGTTTTGTGTTCTGACAACCGTGCGTCTAGTGCGCAGGAAGCATTACCTGTCTCTTCCTATGAGATCTTCCCTCTCTGATGGCAGTCAAGTGTGTGTCGGAGCTCACCGAAAAGTATTTGGTATGCAATGCTGCAACCTGATTAATGAGACCAGATTGTTTTACGTATAAATGCTAATAAGCTACTCTTTTATTAGGCCCCGAACTCTGACCACAAAGGGAATAACGTCTGTCCAGTTATTTGTGTTGGAATATCCCAGTGAGTGACATGCCGTTTGTTCATCAAATTTGGTGTGTTGTTTTACTTTTCTTGTTGTTCTTCACAGTGTGTTATAAGTGTTGAATGCTTTGAGCTAAAGGTGTTTTACTGCCGATGCTAGCTGCTAATAGCTGTTAGCTACCCTACCCCCACGAAGCCATATTCCGATCGGGGAGGTATTCGGATAGAAGCACTAGCTCTGTTTATATTAGAATGGTTAAGTCTTAATAGAAATGAGCATATTTCAAGTTCATTAGTACTTGCACTGTGAATTAAGTTGCATTTGCTTGTTAGCCTTATGGATGAATGTAACCTTGATTGCGATGACTATTTACATTACTGTTTAAGCTGCTGATGTTCTTTATTGTGATATAATTGTGATAAAATAGTTGATACTGGTACAAACAAGTTACTGTAACTCTTGTAACTTGGTAAAGCTAAATGGAATGCCATTTGTTATTAATACATTTGGAAAAGAAGTTCATGAGCTCATGTTAAGAACACAAGATGGAAAAGAAATTCATTGTTCTGCACTGTTTGTGTAGATTGTTTTTTTGTACTAGAAAGGATTCTGGAGAACCACTGACGGCGAGAACAGCCCAAATGAGATCCTGAATGATCATGAAATGATGTGGCCAGCCATGCGATCGGATTGTAGGATTTGCCTGAGAAACTGATTCAAGCATCCCTGTATTTCAGACAAGCCCTATCCCAGATAATAGGGTTTGCACACTGACACTTCCGCTACAGTACACCTGTTTGGGTTTCAACGACTTTAAAGGACAATTCAGACTGGACAATTCAAACTTCACAACGGGAATACTTCCATCCGTTTTATTCATTCAAAAGAGTTCTGATACAATTCAGTATAAGTCTTTCATTCGACTGTCTTTATTTTATTTGTTCTGCTTTATATCTATTCACCTTTAAAATGCACTATTAGTGTGCAGTTTGGTTTATTGTGCTGTATATGTTTATGAATGGTACTGAGGCAATAAAGGTCTCAGTTGTTCATTTCCAAGCCAATTCCTTTTGTGAGTCTCCAAAACAAAACCTCCTTCTGAACCTAGTAAGATGTTTAGGGTCTCTATTTGAAGTGAAAGTGTACTGGTCCTGAGTAGAGGTGCTACACAAATGTGGCGCACCAGCCAGGAGGTTTAATTCCTTTTATTTTTGGAAGTTTAGCAACTGGTGCTTTCATGCCTTTTGGGTCAAATCATTACATTTGTCAATGACATTCTGGGTTGGAGTAATAAGAACATGGATGTAATCCAAACTGAAGGTGTCAAAGTACCTAACTCTGTCCTAGTAGGAGGGTAACAGGTGATGAGGTTGACAATGAGGTTATTGATTACTTAGGGTAGTTTGGTTCCATTGGAAGAGTAATTAAAATAACTAGCACAGAGGCACATTTTAAAAACACAGCCATTGTGGAGTTCCAATCAGGTGAACCAGTCCAGTTCCTTAAGGATAGCTTACCTTGCAAAAGACAAAGCCGTAACCCAAGTGTTGTCCATCATATCCAGCTGCTGTCTGGCTGTATGCTGCAGACAGGGGTTCGTGTTTAATCCATTCTTACCCAACTGAACTAAAAGGTCTTGCCGAACTGAGTGGTGCAGATTTTGAGGTTTTGTTAGGTGAGCTGGCCAAAATGAAGAAGTCCACTGAGAGTAACCCCACAGTTGGACCAAATGCATCAGTGCCTAGTCAAAATCCGCAGTTCACTAGTGACACAGACTGAGATGAACCAACCATCATTGAGGATCAAAGTCCTGTTAAATTGGGCAGTGGTTCAACCCACTCGCCTGAGCATGGCTCTCACTCATCCTCTCCAAGTGTAGAGGTGACTGCCTCGCACAGAACAACCACTATCTACTTACCACCTGAACAGCTCACTCCACCTGAAGTACAGAGAGTAGTAGTTAAGGATGTCATTATGAACAATGAAATGCCTTCTCAAGGTCACGCAAAGGCCCTTCTCGGAGAAAACCCCTTGCTCTACTTTCGAAGCTGATTATGATACGTGGCGCAATAATGTTGAATTCCCCCTCACAGATCGTACCATATCTGACAAACTTAAGGTAACGAAAGTAGTTGAGAGCCTTCTTCCGCCAACTGCTGACATTGCAAAGCACCTTGGTCCTAACGCTTCTTGATTATATCAGCCTTCTTTTTCAAGTCAAGTCAAGTCAAGTCAACTTTATTTGTCAATTCTGCCACATGTACAGGACATACAGAGAATAGAAATTTCGTCACTCTCAAACCCTAGATGAAATAGCAAATGAACATTTAAATATAAGAGAGTGATTAAAAAATGCAAATAAAATAATTAAAGAGTAAAAATTTTAATAAATACAATACAATTTTACGTATAACAAGAAAGCTATGCAATATACAATATACAATATTCAAGTAAGGGTAAATGACATTGAGTGTAAACCAGGCAGAGTAGTGCAAATAAGCAAATAGTGCAAATGGAGATTTAGTAATATACGGTAAGAGATAGTGTAACAACAAAGTCTTATGAGGTAATGGCAGTCCAATGCTCCACAAAGTGACTGGTAACTGGTGCAGGCCAGTGAGTGAGTCAGAGAGAGAGAGAGAGAGAGAGAGTGTGTGTGTGTGTGTGTGTGTGTGTGTGTGTGTGTGTGTGTGTGTGTGTGTGTGTGTGTGTGTGTGTGAGACAGAGTTCAGTGAGACCATGGAGGGGAGAGGGGGCAGAATCGGGAGGGAGTTAAGCTTCCTGACAGCCTGATGGATGAAGCTTCAGTCTGCTGGTCCTGGCCTGGAGACTCCGCAGTCTCCTCCCTGACGGCAGCAGCTTGAAGAAGCTTTGCATTGGGTGCGTGGGATCAGCCGCTATGCAAAGGGCTTTTTTAGTGAGACGGGTGCTGTAAATGTCCTGGAGGGAGGGGAGAGAGACACCAATGATCCTCTCTGCAGCCCTCACTATGCGTTGGAGGGTTCTATGACAGGACGCATTGCAGGCTCCAAACCACACAGTGATGCAGCTCGACAGGATGCTCTCGATGGTGCCTCTGTAGAAAGTGTACATGATGGGGGCTGGAGCTCCTGCTCTTCTTAGTTTGCGGAGAAAGAAGAGACGCTGCTGTGATTTCTTGGCCAGTGCTGTGGTGTTGTACGTCCAGGAGAGATCCTCTGTGATGTGCACACCCAAGAACTTGGTGCTGCTCACTCTCTCCACAGACGCTCCGTCAATGGTCAGAGGAGCATGTTGGGTGTGCATTCTCCTGAAGTCCACGACAATCTCCTTCGTCTTCTCCACATTCAGAGAGAGATTGTTGTCAACACACCACGTGGCCAGGCGTCTCGCCTCACTTCTGTAGTCGGTCTCATCCCTGTTGCTAATGAGACCCACCACCGTTGTGTCGTCCGCAAACTTGACATATCTTGACATATCCTATGGCACTGTTGATGATGGGGATGAGCTTTTTGCCAAATTCTTGAGCACAAACCAGAACTCAGGTGAAAAGCCTTCTGCCTATTTACAGCGGTTGCAGATAACCCTGAGTAAAGTCATTAAAAGAGGCGGCATCACTACAAATGATTCACTTCCGCTTCCGGCTGCATGGAGTGAAGTAGTGGGTGTGTCCAGCTCCGCTTATTAATTCTAAATATTGCATTTTCCAGACAACGTAATTCTTATTCTTGGTTAGCTGAAACCACACTAAAATGGATACTAAGAAGACCAGAAAATGTCTGTGAAGGTTCTCAGTCATCCAGGTCATCGTAGTCAAAGGAGCTTGCAAAGAAAAGCGTCTGGACTTCTTTAAGCTGCTTGAAGACGTTTCACCTCTCATCCGAGAAGCTTCTTCAGTTCTACACATCAGAAAATACACACAAAAGACCATAGACATCGATTCGACCACCTCAAGGACCTGAAGGACAGAATTGTTTAATTCCATGTGTGTGTCTCTTGCAGTCCTCCATAAGAGTCCTTCCGGGCGTAACATTGTTACAGAGAGACGGGTGTAAGGCTGTTCCAATTCTCAGCAGCACTCTTCGCTTTTCCTGAGTCCTTAGCAATTCTTCTTCCTACGATGACGTTTTCATCAAGGCCAATGAAAAGAAGTTAGGAAAAAAGGAGAATGGAGGAACTTTTGGAACATACCCCATGTGGTTAAAATGTGCTGCTGAGTCACGTGACTGCACGTGACTGGGACATTGTGCATTAAATAAAACACTACAGATGATAGGAGAATATGAGACGGGGCTTTGTGGAGTATGCCAGGAGGAGATGGAGACAGTAGAGCATGTAATACTGCGGTGTAAGGGTTATGATGTGGAGAGGTCAGTTCTGCAGAATAGATTGAAGGAGCGGGGAATTGGGAAATTTATTTATTTATTTATTTATTTTTGGATACAAATTGTAAACTCACTGTCTGACCCATACTCCGGAACAGTAGGAGGCGGTAATGCTCCTTTACGTTGGTTGCCAACCGCCGTTAAACACAAAGAAGAAGAAGAAGAGAAGAGGGCGGAGCAAAGTGTGTGTGCACGAGAGGAGCCGAGCAGAGAGAGCTCCTTTGTCATGAAACGGGAGTAAAGTAGTGAACTTAGAGGAGAGAAACAAACTAAAGTATCGATCATAAACCACTACCAACGTCCTGATCGATATCTGCATCGATCTGCCCACCCTTGTCTCCTGGATCGTAGCTGAGATCAGCGTGAACCACGTGGGTCTCTGCTCCCTGATCTGTTTCCTGTGTTTGGAAAGAGTTGCAGCTTCATCGCGGAGTTCCTCTCGGTTTGTGGGCTCATCTAAAGGTAAGCACCGAGCTAACTTTACTGTGAGTTCAGTTCATGTTGAGTTTAGCTCCTGAATGAGGTCTTCTGCTGCTCTCCTCGGTGTCTGTTCACAGTTTATTGTGAACACGTTGAGAGAAGAGTGAGAGAGTGTTTGGAGAAAAACACCAACTAATCATTAGCTCAGCATGCTGGGAGAAGTTGGAGCAGAAAAGTCTTTTCATTGTCCCTGCAGCTGTTTTTCTGCCTGCACCAAACCTCTACAGCCTCGTTTCTATTTGAAGTGATGACAGGAAACCAGAGCGATCTGCTGCAGTATCAGGGTCACTATAACTTTATTGTCCAGGTGCTGTGGATGAACACGTTGTTTTTGTAGATCTGGGGTTTATAATAGCAGCAGTATTAATGAGACAAGGACAGCTCTGTCTTAACATAGTGAGTCCCTTTATTGGCAGGCCACAACACAAAAAACCAGACGGTGCTGCATGAACCATTTAATTAGTCCCTACCATAACACCCCTCCTCTGAGTATTCAATTCAGTTATATTTATATTTTTTTTTTATATAGCACCAAATCCTCAAGGCGACTGTTGTTGTGATTTGGCTTCTAGGATATCTTCTTTCCGTAGTTTGGTTACTTGGTGGTATATGAGACTTGGGTGGGTGGGGGATTGTCTCAATGAGATAATATCGTGGAGAATTCCGCTCTGCTTTATATTGTCCCGTTTTCTTTCATGTCCCAGATCCAAACTTGATCTCCTGGTTGTAGTCCAGTGAGGTCTTGTGCTCTCTGTTGTTGAACCATTTCCACTGTTTCTATCTCTCCTCTCTCTCTTTTTTTCTTTTTTATGTCTCTCAGCATAGTGATGTTTATCCTGCCTGGTTTGAGGCAGGATGGAAGTATAGGGGCTGTGGTACGAAGTTTCCTCCCCATTAGAATCTCTGCAGGGCTATGTCCATTGGCAAGTGGTGTGGTGCAATATGCCATGATGGTGAGAGATGGGTCTGCTTTCTGTAGAAGGCTTTTTACTGTTCTCATTTCTCTTTCAGTCTCACCGTTTCTCTGAGGGAATCTCAGGCTGGAAGCGGTGTGGGCAAAGCCCCACTCTAGAGCAAACGTTGGGAAGAGTTCTGAGGAGAATTGTGGGCCATTATCTGACTTTAATTATGTTGGTATGCTGTGGCGTGCCAATACGGACTTTAAGTGTTCAATCATTGCTGCTGATGTGTTAGAAGACAGCTCAGGTATTTTTGTGTATCTTGAGAAATAGTCCACTACAACCAAATACTGGCTGTTACTCCAGTCAAAAAGATTTTGCAGTAGAGTTGGACATGTTTTATTGTTTCATCTCTGTGTTGCTGCTGTCTTATTTGTTGTTGTCTGTCCTCTATTTCAGGAAGGCCTGATGTGCATACAAGTCCATTTCATCTCTTAATGTCGTGTTAGAAACCGCTCTTTCTGGCACTCTGGCAGCACGTCTGCAGTTGCTGTGTGTATGACATGTGAGATGGTGAAAGAGAACCTCATTACCGTATTTTCATGACCATAAGACGCACTGTACTAAAAGGCGCAGTCTCAGTTATGTGTGCCATTACTGTATTTAACACACACATAAGGCGCACTGGATTATAGGGCGCATACAAGTACCGTATGCGTATTTAAAAATAAAGCGGGAGCAAACCTGAGTTCGGTACCTTACTCACATTTCTATTACCGGTAATCGTCATCATCAACAACACACAAGCATACAAGTGTGCATATTTAAAAATAAAGCAGGAGCAAAACAAAGTTTGGTACTCACATTTTTATCATCAATTAAACCCATCGAAGTCCTCATCCGCTGTGTCTGAATTGAACAGCTGCGCTAAATCTCCATCAAACATGCCAGGTTCACTGTCTTCACCGTCAGAGTCACTTTCCGTGCCGTGCGGCTCCTCGGAAATGATGCCGGCTTTTGCGAAAGCTCGAACAACAGTGCCAGCAGACATGTTAGCCCAAGCATCTACAATCCATTGGCAAATTGTGGCGTAACTCGCCCGGCGCTGCCTTCCACTCTTGGTGAAACTGTGGTCTCCATCGGTCATCCATCGCTCCCAGGCCGCTCGCAGCCTTACTTTGAATGGGCGGTTCACACCGATGCCCAGCGGTTGGAGTTTCTTTGTCAGGCCTCCCGGAATGACAGCAAGCTCACAGTTCATTTGTTTCACTAGTTTTTTCACATCGGCTGTGAGATGGGCACGCGTAGAGTCACAGATTAAGAGCGATGGTGATGCGTGGAAAAAACCACCTGGTCTCCTTACATACACCTCCCTCAGCCAGTCTTTCATCATTTCCTCATCCATCCAGCCCTTTTCATTTGCCTTAATGATGATTCCTGCTGGAAACTTCTCTTTAGGCAAAGTCTTTCGCTTAAAAATCACCATAGGCGGCAGTTTCTGTCCATTAGCATGGTAGCCAAGCACAACAGTGAAAGAAGACTTTTCGTGCCCCGTTGTGCGTATCGCTACCGTGCTGGTCCCCTTCTTCTCCACAGTGTGACTCACCGGGATGTCAAAAGTGAGCGGGACCTCGTCCATGTTAGTGATGTGGCTGGGCTGGATGTTTTTGTCGCCGATGTGTTTGCTGCAGTAGGAGCGGAAGATGGCCAGCTTTTCCTTATAATCCGCTGGAAGTTGCTGCGCTACCGTAGTCCTGGTCCGGATGGAAAAATGGCACCGTTTCATAAAACGAAAGCACCAAGACGGACCTCCTTGGAAATGTTCAATGTTCATCTCTTCAGCTAGTGAAACTGCTTTTAGCCGAATGGTGACCGTCGAAACGCTTCTCCCGCTCGCTCTTTGCTCGATGATCCACCGCTCGAGTCTTTCCTCCAACTCGGGCCACCTCGCCTTATGTCCACGGAAACTCAGCTGCGTTTTCTTGACCTGCCGGAGCTCGTTTTCTAGCTTCCTCCATTTGCGAACCATCGATTCGTTAATCTTAAATTCTCTCGCCGCTGCTCGATTTCCATGTTCCTCCGCATAGCTGATGGCCTTCAGTTTAAACTGTGCTTAATAAACGTGTCTCTTTGCCATTTTCAGGGTTGTTAAAACAACGATGTTCCACATAATGCACATACCTGTCCTTTTATACAGGTATGTGCGATTTTCCGGTATATACGATCAACGCCCACACTTCACCCTTTAGCGTTCTCATGGTGTTCTCTACTACGTCCTCCTTACAACACACAGGGCGCACTGCGCTATAGGGCGTGCCGTACTTTTTGAAGAAAATCTAAGACTTAAGTGCGCCTTATGGTCGTGAAAATACGGTAATCTCATTCTCAGTCTTTGTACTCGTGGCGGTAGTTCATCTAAGTTCTTGGAGACTAAAAGTAGCTCTAAAGGCTTGTGATCTGTCACAACATGAAACTTGATGCTGATGAGAAAATCACTTGCACGCCCAGGTTATGGCTAATAGGGCTGCCAAAAATGATTCTTTTGATAGTCGACTAGATTATTTTTGCGATAATCACGTCATGCATCCATTGGATGGAAAATGAACTGCTATTTGCACCAGCATGCATCTGCTCTTATATAATTATCATTAGCTTATAGTGTTTAAAGTATGTGCTAACCAAAAATAAAGACAAGATGACAGTTTATTAAACTTTTAATGAAATTTGCAGATTGCCTCTGTGGAGTTCAATAACCTCAGCCTCCTGCTTCTTGCTGTCTAAAAAATAGCAGGACACTGGAGTAAATTCTACCATCTTACCCTTCTGTTTAACCAGTTTTCTGTTTGACGTTTATTCAGCTGTGTGAAAACTGTAACTTTAATCTCAGCCAAACCGATTTACCAAACGGTAACATTTTTACAATAATCTTTATTCTACACGAGGTAGTTTAGATGAACAGAAATTTGAAGCATTCTTTACTGATTTAAACCTGCCACAGCTTTCTGCTACTGACCAGCAGATTATAGATGCTCCAATTACAGTGGAGGAGATTACCCATGCAATTAACAGTATGCCACTTAATAAAGCTCCAGGATTAGATGGGTTACCATTGGATTTCTATAGAGCATTTGAGGATATGTTAAGTCCCCTGTTGCTTGATGTTTTTAATGAGGCTTTTAAAGTAGGCTCATTACCTCAGTCAATGCACTCTGGACTTATAACATTTATTCCTAAAACTGGGAAAGACCCTTTAGACCCAAGTGGTTGAGCCCCATATCTTTGCTGAATTCTGACCAAAAAATCTTGTCAAGGGTCTTCGTGGGTCGATTAAAAGTAGTAATGGCGAAAAAATTATATATATGATTCAGTATATCCAAAAGTGGCCCTATCGCTGGATGCTGCTAAAGCTTTTGATTGTGTTGAGTAGGATTATTTGTTTAAGACAGACCTTCCCAAAGTGTGGGGCCCGCCCTTAGGGGGTCACAGAGCCATTGCAGGGGGAGAGCAGTATGAAAAGGGGGGAAAAAACCCAAAAAAACCCAATGTAAAACCTGAAGATAGAGACAAAATACTGTTAATCTGACTACCTGCCATTCTGCAATTCATCTCCTGTAAACAATAACGTGGCGCACAGCGTGACGTGAAAAAAAGGCACATACCTTTGACCTCTGTATTCCTTGTCCACACGTAAACAGAAAAAAATGAGTTTTAAAAAAAATCTGTTTTCGGTGATTCGAAACGCCGTTTACGTGTGGACGAAACAGCTGCGTTTTCAAACATACCCGTGTAGGTGCGGACGTATTTGGAATTTCGATGGTTAATAGTCAACATAAGCTTCTATGATATGCAGATGATCAGAGATGGGCAGTAACGCGTTACTTGTAACGCGTTACTGTAATCTGATTACTTTTTTCGAGTAACGAGTAAAGTAAGGGATTACTATTGCAAAAACGGTAATTAGATTACCGTTACTTTCCCGTAGGAACGCTGCGTTACTAAAACCGTGATTTTTTGCAAGAATGTCTCATGACAATGACGTAAGCGAGTGCGACGTTCGTGACAACAGCTGTGTGCAGATCAACAATGAATAATATATCGAGTGCGGGAGAGAGCATGAGTGTGCAGCCTTTAAAGCGTGGAAGTACTGACCTTACTTTGAGTTTGATTCCATAAAAAGTGACAAAAACATTAGCGTCCATCGTGCGTGGGAAGAAAAATTCTTTTTACAGCGAAAAAAAGCCCTAGACTTCCAAACAAGCACCGAGTGCACAACGACGTAATGGGAAACTCACAGAGAAACTCGCGGATTCTTCCACTGACCGCTGCGGCACACCTGCACCAGAGCACACCTCCGCCTACCCCAGTCCTGCTTTACAGGTGAAAATAGAGCAACAGGACCGCTGAGTCTTTGACTTTATTTATTTTCTGCTGTGTTTTACTTGCATCTATTTGAAAGAGTGAGTGTAAACACAAAAAAAAAATTATTTTATGTGCTGGAATGTGCAGAAAATAGGTTTAAATATTAAAAAAAATTTCTTCCAGTCAGAGAATGGTGCATATAATTAAATTTTTGCTTGATGCATAAAGTTAAAAGATTAAAACTGATAAAACAAGTTTTAAAAAGAGACTTTTCCATTTGATTACATTTTGTATGATGGATTATGCAGAAAAAGTAGAATTGGGCTGAAAGATCTATCGCTTTATCACCTCTTCAGGTTGTAAATCGTGTTTTTAAAAAGTAACTAAGTAATTAATTACTTTTGAAAATAAGTAATCAGTAAAGTAACGGGATTACTTTTTTGGGAAGTAATCAGTAATTAGTTACTGATTACTTTTTTCAAGTAACTTGACCAACACTGCAGATGATATGTTGTTACTTATGACCCAGTCTGGGAAGTCAATTCCAGCCCTATTAGAATGTATAGAAAGCTTTACGCTGCTTTCAGGGTATTGCGTCAACTGGGATAAATCAGAGGCAATGCCTATGTCAGGACACTGCCCTCATACTTTATTTAAACAGTGGGAGTTTGGGTGGTCTGTGAATGGTTTGAGGTATTTGGGGATACAAATGACCTCAGATTACACTAAGATGGTCTGAGCAAATATGGAGCCAATGTTTGAAAGAATAAAAATGGAATTTGGTAGATGGTCCGGAATACGTCTCACAATATGTGGTAAAATGAGTTGTATTAAGATGATGACTGCACCCATGATCTTTTATATTTTATCCAATATTCCATTACACATTCCAGATAAGTATTTCAAAGATCTAGATTTTTTGATTCGGCAGTTTCTTTGGGGTAGCTCACCACATCGTTTAAGTATTAAGAAACTTCAAGCGAGTACAAAACAAGGAGGTTTTTCATTGCCTAATTTCCAGTGGTATTATTGGGTGATGAATGTGAAACGACTTAGAGCTTGGTTACCTACTGCACCAGTTAAACCCATCTGGTCCCATATGGAGACGGAAGTTAATGGCGGTATTTCTCCTTGGAGGGAGCTGTTTGATACCAGTCATAAACGTACCCATCCTATAATTGCAAATGCAAAGACATTGTGGTGTAAATTACATAGGGTGGGTCGCTGGGACTTTATTAAATCTCCTTCGGCATCCTTATGGGGAAATAAAATAATTTTAATTGGAGGGACATCGGTTGACTGGTTACAGTGGTGTAAGGCAGGCATCCTTAATGTATCAGATTTATTTGATTGTGGGACTAAATGTTTTTTAAGCTTTGATAAAATTGTGGAATTATATAAGTTGCAGCGTAATCAATTCTGGAGATATGTCCAAATACATAGTTCATTATCAAAGTGGTTGGGAACCTGTCCTGTGGGCAGCCCTGTGGAAGTCCTGCTCTCAAGACCATTACCTCTAAGATTTATCATTTATCGCAAGAACGGTCGGCTGACCCTCTCCTTAAAGTTAAGGGCTACTGGGCCCAGGACATGGCATTGGCCATATCTTCAGTTGAATGGGATTCATGTTTTCAAAATGTTAATACTAGTTATAAAGAAACAGGCAGTAGATTTATTCAACTTAAAATAATCCATTGGTGGCATCGAACACCGCAACAATTGTATAAATGGAACCTGGCCTCTACGGACGAATGTTGGAGATGTGATGGTCAAAATGTTTCGATTTTACATATCTTATGGAGCTGTTCGGGACTTCGGAATTGGTGGGAAAATATAATGGAGGTAATTTTCAGTGTTTTGAAAAGGAGATTTGGTATCTCACAACAACTGTCCATACTTGGCATTTTCCAGTTATACAAAAAGATTAGGCCAAAATGCAAAACACTGTGTGGCGGAAAACTAACACTGCACATCACTCTCAACACACCATCCCCACTGTCAAATATGGTGAGGCAGCATCATGCTCTGGGGGTGCTTCTCTTTAGCAAGGACAGGGAAGCTGGTCAGAGTTGATGGGGAAATGGATGGAGCCAAATACAGAGCAATCTTGAAAGAAAACCTCTTGGAGTCTGCAAAAGACTTGAGACTGGGGCGGAGGTTCACCTTCCAGCAGGGCACCCACCCTATACATAAAGCCAGGGCAACAATGGAATGGTTTAAAACAAAACCTATCCATGTGTTAGGATGGCCCAGTCAAAGTCCAGATCTAAATCCAATCGACAATCTGTGGCAAGATCTGAAAACAGCTGTTCACAAACACTGCCCATCTAATCTGACTGAGCTGGAGCTGTTTTGCAAAGAAGAATGGGCAAGGATTTCTGTCTCTAGATGTGCAAAGCTGGTAGAGACAGACCCTGAAAGACTGGCAGCTGTACTTGCAGCAAAAGGTGGTTCTACAAAGTATTGACTCAGGGGGCTGAATAATTACGCACACCCCACTTTGCAGTTATTTATTTGTAAAAAAAAAAAAAAAAAAATGTTTGGAATCATGTATGATTTTTGTCCCACTTCTCACATGTACACCACTTTGTATTGGCCTTTCATGTGGAATTCCAATAAAACTGATTCATGTTTGTGGCTGTAATGGGACAAAATGGGTAAAAGTTCAAGGGGCCAAATACTTGTGCAAGCAAAACTGGTGATCACACTGATAATGTGGTCCCATTCAGCAAAGTGGGCCAAAAAATTGCATAAAAAGCTTAATATCTCAAAGTATAAAAGTTATGTGCACCAGAAGATATAGCAGGCATTAGCAGAAGGAGCAGAACAGTTTAAAGTGTGAATGGTGAAAATCAGATGAAAACTGAGGGAGTAGTTAACCAGCAAATGTCTGAGCAACTAGAATAAGGTAGAACTAGAAAAGTTGCATTTCCTGCGAAAATCCAGTGTGAATGCCGTGTAGTGGAATCTGAAAACAGCAGAAGAAGGAGAAACCGCTGAAAAAACACTGCGTAAAAGCTGATTTTTTCTGAAAGCTGCTGCATTCACACAAGAAAGAATAAAGAGAAACAGGAACACAATCGTTCACACTTCTGCTGTTTTAATTGTGTGAATGCCGTGTGGCATTCACACAATTAAAACTAAGTAGCTGCCACCATAGTTGAAAACTGGAATTGGCTGAGCCACGCTATGAATTCTGGGATAGGCTGGTCACGAAGAATACACCTGACCCATCCTTCAAATCTAGTGAAATGAAGCACGCATTTGTCGACTGCATTTGGAGAAGTCTTCTAGTTTGGACAGCCTTTGTTATCACCTACGATACTGGAAACTGCTTCTTCTTCTTTGGCGTTTAACGGCAACTGGGATTCTTGTAGATGTAGTGCTGCCATCTTCTGTTTCAGTCCGTTAGTACACTCTTGAATCCTACGTATTCCTGTGTCTTTCAGGATCTTACAAAGCTTCAAAGGATGCGTCAACTATTAAATTAGTTGTCAGCAAATTTAATAGTCGAAGTAATCGTGACTAGTTGACAAATCCTGGCAGCCCTAACGGCTAATGCCTCCTTCTCTATTTGAGTATATCTTTGTTGTGTGGGGGTTGATGCTTTTGAAGTGAAGGTCACTACCTTGGTTGAGTCTTCCTCTTGTTTCTGAAGTAGCACTGCTCCCAGTCCATAGGAGGATGCTTAAGGCTGATACTGTTGTTTGTGCTTTGGGACTGTAGACTGCCAGGTACTCAGTACTGACTTAATGCTGTCAAACACTGTTTGTTGAGCCTCACTCCAACAGTACTTTTTTGCTACGGCGTAGTTCTCTCAATAGCTGTGTTTTTTCTGCTTGGTGGGGAAACATTGCCTTGATGATTAACCATTCTCAGAAATTGTCTCGCTCCACTTACATCAGCCTCCATGTTGCTGACCATGTTCACTTTTTCTGGGTCTGCTTTGACGCTTGTACTGTCAATGATCTGTCCAAGCAACTTGATCAAGGTTTTTGCAAAGTCGCATTTCTCACTTTTCAATGTCACACCTGCTTTTGTGAACCACACAAGGACTGCGACTAGTCTCTTGTCGTGCTGGGCCTGTGTGTCCAAAATGTCATCCATTTGGCAGACAACTTCGTCCAGCCCCTCCAAGACTTGCTAGGGGTGGGTTTTTATAATCGATTCATCGATTAAAATCGATTCTGGCTTGGATAACGTAAAATCGATTCATTAAAATCCTGAATCGATTTTTTAATATAAATTTATTTTGTCCGAAATGCCAGAATCTCTGGTGACATCTCACAAAATTTCAAGAACCACCAAACAGTAAATGAGAGCAGGTACAGGGATTCTTCACATAGACTTAAACACAGGGCGTGACCCGCGGATCTGAATCAGTTAGATGTCGCCTTTCTCACAGTCGGGGCTGAAAGCCGACAGCTCGCTGATCCGGGTCCGCGCTTTGTGTTCACGCCCTTTATGCGCTGATTCTAAGGCTGTTAGTTTGATCTCTCTCCAAACAATATTGACCGAACCAGCAGCAAAAGAAGATCCAAACGCTTCACATAAACATCGTCATGAATTCACTCTTTTACTGTTTTGCTTCCATTGCGATGCGCAGCTCTCTCTCTCTCTCCCTCTCTCCCCCCCCTCTCTCTCGAACAGTTTCGCTTTCTTCATTATTCGCTTGCTTGTTACACACAAGTCTACTGTTGCTTACAGCGCTGTCGGCCACTGTTTTTTTCCCTTTTACATTCTTCCGAAAAGAAAACCTCATTTCTGCTGTTCAATACTGAACAAATTTAAACTTTTTAAAATTATTCAAAATGCAAAATGCTTAGCCGTGTCTCTAATAAAACCGCTGTAACGTCAGAGGTAATGTTCATTAATTAATGGTTTTCTTTCATTTTTGATGTACTGCAGAATATTTTTTATAAAATCCCAGGCCAGGAAAATCACCTACATGTTTTTCTGTGTTTTATCTTCAGCTACTTTGACACAAAGGCATCTGCTGTGATGCTCACAGCTTGGATAAAGTCTTGCGAGTGTCAGCTTCCTTTTTATAGATACAAAAATATGTAAATGTACTGATCTGAATTATATTTCTGACTGTCAAAATTTCCCAGATTTAAATTGAATCGAATCGAATTAAATCGAATCGTGGATCGAATCGATTCGGGACCTTGTGAATCGGAATTGAATCGATTCTAGAAATCAGTGACGATACCCAGCCCTACTTGAGACATTCATTTTTGAAAATGCTCAGGAGCTGAAGATATGCTGAAACAGAGTCTATTGAAACAATACCTTCCAAATGGCGTGATGAAGGTTGTGAAAAGAGCTGACTGCTTGGAAAAAGGTATTTTCCACAATTCTGAGTTAGCATCGAGTTTTGAGAAGAACTTCGCGCCTTCTAGCTGTCCTACGGTGTGCTATACTGATTGCAACATGTGTCTTTCTCTTTTCACAGAATTGTTACGTTTGGTCAAGTCAATACACACACTTCTTCTCTGTTTGGTTTGGGTACTGGAAAGATTCCTGCACAGCAGTCAGTAGACTGCTACACTCTGGAGATTACCCCTAACTCTTCTATACAAGCTAGCTCCTTTTTGATTTTAGGCAGTAGGGAAGTGGGACCCTTCTTGGGGTCAACAGGTAAATGGCTTAGCATCTGCTTTAAGCTCAATTTTGTATTCCCCCTCCATTTGTCCTAAACAGCTAAGTAGCTTCAGAAAGTGCTGCTTTACCGCCTCTGCTGAAGGGAGTGACGCTGCTTCTACTCTGTCCACTAACCCAAGCTCTACACTTGTTGGGCAGCTAAGTAACCCTTGTGTCAGGTCTGCTACTACATACACAGTATTGTAGTGTTGCCCGGAGTACTCAGGTTAGCTGTAAATTTCTCTGTAACTGCTAACTGCTTTCTTTTGTAACTGCTTTTTTCTTTCAGGCAAGACTGTTACATCCGCTCTTTTGTCAATTTTGAGCCAACAGGTCTATATTGTTAACTTTTTTTTTAGTCATCCATGCATCCTCAGTTCTATCAGATGCTACTGTGCTACTTCCCTCTCTTCAATGTCACCACCTGCTGCCCATATTTCTCCCAGTGCCCCCGACCTGCACACTCTTGCATAGTGACCTTTCTTTTTACACTGATTGCAGACTACCTCTTTGGCTGGGCACAGCTTTTTGCTGTGAGGTGTTGTCTTTCCACATCGATTGCATTGCCTTGTGTCATGTTTCATGTTCCTCTCTGTGTTTTGTGGCACAGTCTGTTCTGGTTTGAAATGTTTTATCTTTGCTAATGATGTCCACGTTGCAAGGATTCTCCTGCTTGAAGTTGTTTTTAAGAAGATGCTGGTGCTTCTTAACAAGCTCACTTTGGGGAATCCCTATCACTGCTTTTTCTAACATGAGCTCTGCATCCACTTGCAGTTCCTCCGAGAGCCTCTTGTCTCTCATTCCGACAGCGAGTCTGTCAATTATCATTTCACTGTACAGCGCCCCGTAGTCACAATGCTACGCCAAGGCATATAGGGATGTAATAAACCGATCTGCCGTCTCTCCCACTTCTTGCTGCCTTCGGTTGAACTTTTCACGTTTAAAAGATAATGTTTCTTCTGACTACAAAGTGTGCCTTAAGTTTGTTTTTGAGAGTGTGGTACTCACTCACCTCCTTTTCGGTCAGGTTCATTGAAGTGATCATGTCTTCAGCTTTATAGCCCAATGAATATATTAGAGAACCAGGGCTGGCCATTATTCTAACTCACCCTGGTGTGTGATGCTGTGCAGCTTCCTCACAGATGCTGATGTCACAGGACGTCACAGTATCTCTATAATAATCCAAACTGTTAATAACAATCCTGAAAACCTGCCAGTCGGTGCAGTCCAGACACACCTGCAGATTCTCCACAGCCTCATCAGTCCACTGCTTCAGTGTCTTCACAAAAGCTTTAGACAGTTTCAGTTTGTGCCTGCTTGCAGGGATCAAGTGAACCATGACATGCTCTAAGAATCTTGATGTAGTGTCAGGTAGGGCTCCCACAAACGATTATTTTGATAGTCGACTAGTCACCGATTATTTTTGCGATTAGTCGACTAATCAGATCATGCATCCATTGGACGTAAAACGTGGAGCTTATTGCACCAGCAGCATCTGCTCTTATATAACTATCATTAGCTTATAGCTTTAAGTGTTTAAGGTATGTGCTAACTAAAAATAAAGACAAGATGATAGTTTATCAAATTTTAATGAAATTTGCAGATTGTTTCGGTGAAGTTTAATAAACTCCTTGCTATCTAAAATATAACGGGACACCGGAGTATATTCTCGAGCATCTCACACTTCTGATAATCAGTTGTCTGCTTGACGTTTATTCAGCTGTAAAAAAAAACAAAACTATAACTTTAATCTCAGCCAAACCGATTTACTCAGGAACAAATAAAATACTAAAAAAAAGCCAAACAATAACATGTTTAAGTTATCTAAGTGACTTATATATCATGTTTAACCTGAGTAGCGAAAGACGGCGGTGGGTTTGAAAACGATTTGCCGGGAGTCCGGTGTTCCCACGGGCTCTAGTTAGCCTTGCCCCCGGCTAGCTATTGAAAACATGTGGTGTCTTGATAAACTGAGCAGATATTTGAGGTTTCCACAGCTACATTCTCGCCTGAAAATATGTTAAACGTTTATTTTGTGACCCAGAAAGAATAATAAGAGTAATATTTGCCATTGTTGGAAACTGAGCTGGGCTGCGCTATGAATTCTGGGACAGAGCTACCTCTTTTTCGGGGTTTAACGGCAGCTGGCATCCTTGTACATGCAGTGCTGCCATCTTCTGTTTCAGTCCGTTATTACACTCTTAAATCCTACTACTTATTCCTGCGTCTTTTGGGATCTTACAAAGCTTCAAACGACTCGTCGACGATTTTGATTTTCGACGTAATTGTGACTAGCCGACTAATCGTGGCAGCCCTAGTGTCAGATGATGACCCTCTTACTATCAGCTCACCTTCAGTTTTTCAAAGTTTTTATCCAATTTGTTTAATAAAATCTATGAGGTTCAAATGAAGCACCAAACTAAAGTTATTCAGTCAGTGGAGGTTCAGTAGTGCAGTTTCTCATCACTGTCGTTAACTGGAGGCTGACACACTGACTGAAGATATTTAGTTTGAGTGGATTTGAGCTTTCCATCTCAGCTTCTTTTGGTCAAGGATGAAATACATATAAATATATTTTTTTGTTCCAGCTGATCATCAGGAGGAGACGAGCCATTTAGACTCAGCTCAGCCACTACAGAGGAAACAATGACTTCAACCCAAAAGGTGAGCAAAAATATCTCTGTTATTGAAACTGTGTGCAGGTTACAACTCTCATTGTAGCTCATAATTGTAATGTGATAATATCAGCAGAAGGTGGCAGTAACCAGTGTTGGTCAAGTTACTTGAAAAAAGTAATCAGTAACTAATTACTGATTACTTCCCCAAAAAAGTAATCTCGTTACTTTACTCATTACTTATTTTCAAATGTAATTAATTACTTAGTTACTTAGTTACTTTTAAAAAAACACGATTTACAACCTGAAGAGGTGATAAAGTGATAGATCTTTCAGCCCAATTCTACTTTTTCTGCATAATCCATCATACAAAATGTGATCAAATGGAAAAGTCTCTTTTTAAAACTTGTTTTATCAGTTTTAATCTTTTAACTTTATGCATCAAGCAAAAATGTAATTATCTGCAACATTCTCTGAGTTGAATAAATGAGTTTAACATTTAAACCTATTTTCTGCACATTCCAGCACATAAAATAAAATATTTTTTTTGTTTACACTCACTCTTTCAAATAGATGCAAGTAAAACACAGCAGAAAATAAATAAAGTCAAAGACTCAGCGGTCCTGTTGCTCTATTTTCACCTGTATAGCAGGACTGGGGTAGGCGGAGGTTTACCCTGGTGCAGGTGTGCCGCGGTCAGTGGAAGAATCCGCGACTTTCTCTGTGAGTTTCCCATTACGTCGTAGCTACTCGGTGCTTGTTTGGAAGTTTAGGGGTTTTTTCGCTGTAAAAAATAAGTTTTCTTCCAACGCACGATGGACGCTAATGTTTTTGTCACTTTTTATGGAATCAAACTCAAAGTAAGGTCAGTACTTCCACGCTTTAAACGCTGCACGCTCATACTCTCTCTGCACTCGATATATTATTCATTGTTGATCTGCACACAGCTGTTGCCACGAACGTCGCACTCGCTTACGTCACTGTCATGAGACATTCTGGCAAAAAATCACAGTTTTAGTAACGCAGTAACGCAGCGTTCCTACGGGAAAGTAACGGTAATCTAATTACCGTTTTTGCAATAGTAATCCCTTACTTTACTCGTTACAAGTAACGCGTTACTGCCCATCTCTGGTGGTAACACACCTACAATGTGTTTGTTGACATCTTTGATTCCACTAATGGAGTTTCAGTTTGTTCCACGACTGCATTTCACTCACTGCCTCTGTTTGTATCTCTGTCACTGCAGGACCAACATGGAGCGAGAAGTCAGCGCTCTCAGGAGGCCGACAAACCTCACAGAAGAAAGGGAGAGAAAACATACAGCTGTGATGAGTGTGGGAAGGATTTTGCCTGTTCTAAACACTTGAAAACACACCAACTCATCCACAGTGAAGTTAAAGTGTACAACTGTGACGAGTGTGGAAGATCTTTTACTGATCCTGGAAACTTAAAAAGACACCAACTCATCCACAGTGAAGTTAAAGCATGCAACTGTGACTTGTGTGGAAAATCTTTTGCCCACACTGGAAGCTTAAAAACACACCAACTCATCCACAGTGAAGTTAAAGCATACACCTGTGACTTGTGTGGGAAATCTTTTGCCCAACCTCGAAACTTAAAAGCACACCAGTTTGTCCACAGTGGAGTTAAACCGTTCACCTGTGATCAGTGTGGTAAAGCTTTTGCTCGCAGTAGCCAGTTACAGTGTCATCAGGTTACCCACTCTGGAATTAAGGCATACAGCTGTGACATTTGTGGAAAAACTTTCAGTCGTGTAGAGACCCGAAATAAACACCTCCGCATTCACACTGGACATGACGTTTGGTGCTGTGATCAGTGTGGCAAACTGTTTACAACACATGCACGGTTACAAAACCACAAGTTTACCCACACTGAGGAGAGACCTTATAAATGTGACCTGTGTGAGAAGACTTTTAAATCTCCACGTTACCTGAAAGAACACCAACAGATCCACACCAGGAAGAAACTCTGCAAGTGCAGTTACTGTGAGGTATGTATTTATATTCTTGTCTTCTAATTTAAGACTGACTGTTTGGATCAACTCTGCTCATTAAATTATGTTCGCATGTAGTAATTCTACTGGACTCAATGGCATCTACTGGAATTTTGAAAACGTCAGTAAAGAACATAATAAGTCTTCAAACTAAGAACAATCATTACTGTAACTTTGTATCCATATTTGAGGATTTACAGTTGCACTTGTTCTGATTCATTATTTAAATTATTTGTAATTTTCAAATCTCAACAGGACATAAAAACTTTATGCCAGGGGTGTCAAACTCATTTTAGTTCAGGGGCCACATGGAGAAAAGTCTATTCTCAAGTGGGCCGGACTGGTAAAATCATTGTATATACTAACTTAAAAACAACAAGTTCAAATTGTTTTCTTTGTTTTAATACGATCAACATAAAAATAAAGCTAGAGCCTGTGGACAGTATGTTCAAAATAGTACAGGCACAACATAGCTATTAATTACAAAACACCTCAAGTTATTTGAAAATTCTGAGGACTAAGAACACACAAGCACACAGTGCCTCAGTGATTCACAGAAGTATATCACAGATCACAGAACTACATCAGGGTGTCTCATGCAGCACTTTCAGTGGGGTTGCATAGTTTATTTGACTCCTAATACCTGGCATCTTTTAGCTTTCACCAGCTCATCAATATCAGGCTTCACATCCTGAGCGGCAGCTAACTTCAGGATGTGATTCGAGTGCCTGTGCGTGAGCCTTGAGCGCAGTTTTGTTTTATTTATGCTCACTACAGAGAAAACTTGCTCACAAAGATACGTGGTTCCGAACATGCACAACAGTTTTGCTGTGAGGGCTGTCAAGTTGGGGTAACCTGGCAAGAGATTCTGATAGAATGTGTTCAAGCCAGCTGCGGCAAATTTGCCCTTCAAATCCGAGTCACACTGCAAGTCTATTATTTCAAGTTGGATCCTGACAGGCAGATCAAAGGGATTCACGGTGAACAGCGAGCAAAAACCTTTGAAGTCTTTCTCCAGTTCACCAAAAATCTGAAATCGTTGCTCAAACTAGTAACAGTCCCGTTATTTTATCTTTAAACCGCTTCATATCTGCCACACTTTGGAAGTGAGCTGCATCACCACCAGCGAGCTGCGTCTCCCACAATAACAGCTTCAACTTGAAAGAACGTATGCTGTCATAATACTGCGTGACAACGTGCAGCTGTTTGTTCAAGTTATTCAGGTCCTCTGTAACATCCACCATAAATGCAAGGTGCTGCATCCATTCTGCGGAATGAAATTCTAACACTGGTTTGCCCTTTTCTTCCATAAACTGTTCAATTTCTTCTCGTAAATCAAAGAAGCGCCTCAGCACAGCACCTCGGCTCAACCATCTTGCCTCAGTGTGGCATGGCAGGCCATAGATGTGGTCTTTCTCTCTGAGAAGACTGTCAAACTGACGGTGATTGAGGCTTCTGGATCGGATGAAATTAACAGTTTGGATGACCACTTTCATGACGTTATCCATTTTCAGTGACTTGCAACACAAAGCCTCCTGGTGCCAAATACAGTGAAAAGTCCAAAAATCACGTCCTCCATTTGCAGATTGCACTTTATCTCTGAACTTTTTTACAACGCCTGCTTTGAGGGTGCACCATCTGTAGCCAGGCTAACAGCGCGCGACCAGTCCACCCTGTCCAGCGCGCCGACGAGTGCAGTGAAAATATCAGCTGCGGTCGTTGTATCTGTCATCGGTACCAACTCCACGAACTCCTCGGTGACGGTCAATGTGTCATCAACTCCGCGGATGAAAATTGCCGGTTGTGCAACATCTGTAATGTCCGTGCCTTCATCAATTGCAACTGAAAACACAATAAATGACTTTATTTTTGGCTTCAACTGGCTGTCCAAATCCGCTGAAAGATCAGGAACCCTGTCGGCAACTGTGTTTCTTGTCAGGCTGATATTTGCAAAGGCCTGGCGCTTTTCAGGGCACACAATCTCCGATGCCTTCATCATACATGTTTTTACAAATTCACCCTCACTAAATGGTTTTGAAGCTAGTGCAATTTCGTTAGCAATGAGGTAGCTAGCTTTCACTGCAGCATCACTGATGTCTCGGCTGTGAGTAAACACAGACTGCTGTTTCTTCAGACCCGCCAACAGTTCATTCACCTTCTCTCTTCTCCGCTGTCCTTGAAAGTTGTCGGCATGAAGACTCACATAGTGGCGACGGAGGTTATATTCTTTCAGCACTGCAACATGCTGGGAACACACCAAACATACAGCTTTCCCATTCACTTCCGTGAATAAATAGGAGGATGACCATTTTTCTTGGAACACTCTGCACTCTGCATCCACTTTTCTCTTTTTTGACAGAGACATATTGGGGCAATAAGGGTGCCAAAGCACATCAGGTTTAAATTTCGCGGGCAAAACAAAGTAGCTCACAATTGCTATTGCGCCATCCAATGGACACAATTGGAACAGCAGCTTCTTTATTGAAAAATTGCTGCTCATTTTTATACTTTACAAAATCATCTCACGGGCCGTTTTAAACCCGTTTGTGGGCCTGATCCGGCCCGGGGGCCGTACGTTTGACACCCCTGCTTTATGCACAGCACAGGTGTCCAAACTTTTTGTAAAAAGGGCCAAATTTTATAAAGTGAAGATGCACGGGGGCCAGTGGTTGCTTTTGACATTTTTTCTTCATAACAATGTTACATGTAAAGACAGGGTGGGCCATTTATATGGATACACCGTAATAACATGGGAATGGTTGGTGATATTAAAGTCCTGTTTGTGGCATATTAGTATATGTGAGGGAGCAAACTCATCAAGATGGGAGGTGACCATAGTGGCTATTTAGAAGTCGGCCATCTTGGATGCAACTTTTGTTTTTTCAATAGGAAGAGGGCCATGTGACACATCAGATTTATTGGTAATGTCAGAAGAAAAACAATGGTGTGCTTGGTTTCAATGTAACTTTATTCTTTAATGCATTACTTTTAATAGTCTATAGGTTTTGCTTACATTTCCTCAAAGTATGGTGAGCCTCTGTTTGCAGCCAGGGTACCAGTGCTTGTTGCTGTTCCTCTACATCAAAGACAGTTATTGTAGCCCAGTAAGCTGAGTGTTATAATGTAAACAGAAGAAATGTAATTGGACGTTGGCAGAGATGCTCTTTATTTCAGGCAACGTTCAGGATGATAAAGTTGAAGGAATTCCCTGACTTACTCTGTCTTTGTGTCTTTGTTTAGAAGCAGAGCGACACAGATGGATCCAGTTCTCAACCCTGTCGTCACTGTGGTGGTGGGAAAGACTTTCGATGTGACCTTTGTGGAAAAACTTTCACTCTGCAACGAAACCTAAAAATACATCAACGTAGACACACTGGAGACAAAATGAACTACTGCAAAGAATGTGGGAAAGGCTTCCCCACATTAGGTGATTTAAAAAAACACGAACTCTTCCACAGTGGTGTTAAAAAGCACATCTGCGACCAATGTGGGTCATCCTTCACCACTGCAGGTGAGCTTAAATGTCATAAACGAGTCCACACAGGAGAGAAACCATACAAGTGCAGACACTGTGACAGAAGCTTTTCACATCCAGGGTCTCGTAACAAACATGAAAATAGACACATGGACGAGAACTTCAGCTGTGACCAGTGTGACAAGAGTTTTAGGAATCTCACTACATACTCCGATCACAAACGATCCCACGTTTCAAATAAACTCTTTCACTGTTACCAATGTGTAAAAACGTTCACTTCATTATCTGCTCTGTGCAAACATCAGCGTCATCATGAAATCACTCCCATCTCTGGATCACAATGAATCTGAAGATCCTCTTCTGGTTTCTGGGTCAGACTTAAAATCAGATCAGGCTCCACAGAGTTCAGCTGGAATCTGCTGCAAAAAGTGTCAGCTGATGACACACTTGGATCTGATGATGTAGCTTTGATTTCTGGACCTGCAGGAAGTAATCCTGAATGTTTAATTTGGGAAGGTGTAAGTAAAGATATGCACATCAATTTTCCTTCTTTTAATTTTGCATAAATAAGATAAGATAACCTTTATTTGTCCCACGCGTGGGAAATTTTATTGCTCTAAAATGTTATCCCTCTTACATTCAAATAATTTTCCTTCAGGAAACAATAGTGTTTAGCAGTAGTGCTTGTAATATAAATCTATAGAAATATATTTTACATCCAGTTACTATTACAGCAAAAGTTCAAACTTCATGTTTAAAGAAGAACACTGCAATAATCTAATCAGTTCAATATTTTTCTAGTTTTATATTTTCATTGTTTTTGAAGTCTTTATTTCTATTTTACTGTTTAAAATTCTGTTTGAATCTGAATTGGCTTTGGCTGCATTTCAATGCAATAATTTATAAAGAAATTTATACCACAAGGTGGAGCAGTGAGTCTATTTATGCTTTATTTAATCAAGCAAAGAACACATTCATATATACAGTGTTGGCCTGCAGAGGGTAAAGTATTTTTAGAAAATTTGGATAAAGCATCAAAGAACTGTTAGAGATTAAAGTTCTCAGAGGACTGTTGTTTGTCAGCTCAGGGCTTATTTCTAATTGGTTCTTTAATTGTTTAGTGTGAGGGACATGAGTGATGTCTCTGTCAGCAAAAGAACTGCAAAGCTGACAGTGATAAAGATGCTAAAGAAAATCTTTAAAACATTTTTTCAGTAGTCAAATGAATAAATCAGTTTCTATATTCTTATTGTGCAGTGTGGAGGGTTTTTTTTTCTTTTTTGTTTTTTCTTGAAGGATAAAGTGTCATGGTCCTGAGTCTGAGGACTCAGTGTTTTGTGTTTCCTTATGCTTTTGTTCATTCCGAGTATGTATTCTGTTGTGATTTTGCCATTTGTTAGGTTTCTGTTCTTTGCCTGGCTGCTCCCTTCTCTGTGTTCCCTCTGTCTGTCCATGGTGTTATTGTGTCTGCTCATGAGTCTGCCTGTCAAGTTCAGTGTCCTGTCTGGTTCTCTGTGTCTGTTAGTTTCCTGTTTTATTCTGAAAGTTCATGTCTCATGTCAGTGTGTTAAGTTTTACCTCTCCCTGTCTCGTTAGCCTAATTGCTCCCAGCTGTGTCTCCCTCCTGTGGCCCATTCCCTGATTACTCCCTGTGTATTTAAGCCCTGTGTTTTCCTGTGCTCTGTCACGTCGTCTGTTTAGTTCCATGTCAGTCTGCATTATTCTGTTACCCGGTATTCATTCTGCGTCTCTCTGCCATCTCTCTTTGTGCATTTTGCTCCTCCTCCCGTGAGTGTCTGCTTTAAGTTTTGTTCTTTAGTTTTCCCAGTTTAGGTTTGTTTACTCCCTGCTCTGCTCTTCCTGTTTTGTCACCTTCTCACCGCTGTAAATAAAAACTCACTCGCACCCCAGCCAGTACCTGCATTTTGGATCCTTTTTTCAATACACCACACGACTGCCCCCAGCCGTGACATAAAGGTTACTCTTTCAACTTTGGTAAATGACTCTCCAAAGGAAACGCTTGTACTATAGCGTAAAATCTGGGATCTCCATCAATTGGTCTCAGAACTGAAGAAGTCCCTCAAATTATAGGTGAAAATGCTTGAAGAAACACAAAGAATTCCAGTCACAATTCTTTCAGTCACCATTGCCTTTTCCTCTGGTTCCTCTACAAATATTTGGATCGGTATCTGCATCGATCTGCGCACCCTTGTCTCCTGGATCGTAGCTGAGATCAGCGTGAACCACGTGGGTCTCTGCTCCCTGATCTGTTTCCTGTGTTTGGAAAGAGTTGCAGCTTCATCACGGAGTTTCTACCAGGGTGAGATGCTGGAAGCAGATGTGACCTACCTAGCTAGAGAAGCTCTCGTGGAGGCTGGCTTAATTTTGGAGGAAGAAGGTAGACAGCAGTTAGCATAAGCTGGCCTTTGACTGGACTACAATGAATGAATTGACGACAATGAAAGTCTGGTTGGAACGCTAAGTTGGAAACGGGCGATAGGGGAAATTGGTTCAAATGAAGCGAGTGCTTCAAATAGTAAGAGAGGAATTCAAATTAATATTGAACCTTAAGAAGAAGAAGAATGAGAACATACGATTAAGTCCAATTGTGGTATCAAGAGAACTGAAAAAGATGAAAGGAAATGTCAAACAAGCAAGAATTCTAAGGTATGGGAACCTGTTGATGTCAGGTAAGACAGAGGAGGAAATAAAATAATGCGTACTGAGAGGATATGTAAAAAGACTGTTGTAGAAAGGAGGCTTGAGGGAGAAAATAAAACAGTCATTTATGAGATCAGTCGTTGTTGATCAATGGACATGATAATTTGCATATTAATGATCAAGGAACTGACCTCACAGAATATTGTTCAGCTGAGACTGAAGTCACTTAGATGAGAGATTAAATGTTTCTACCGCTGAAAACACTACGTTCAGATAAACTTTTTAGGATTTACTTATGTGGAAGATAAATTAATATCATTAACAAGCTCTGTGACATAATATTGGGTCTGTTCTTTAGATCTGTTGTTTAACTTCTTTCACTTGGGATATCACCTCTCTCGCGACATTCATCATACTCCAGCCTCTCATTATCACCTTGACTGCATCCCAAACTAAAGTGGGCTCAACCAGGCTATTCTTATTCTCTTGTAAATATCCAATGATTTCTCTCCTAGTGTCTTTTATAATACTTTCATTGTTTAGTATACTCATGATCAGTCATTTTACTCCTGGATAAATGGATTGTCTTATGGTCAGAGACATCTGCTGTGTTGGTAGAAGACTAATTGTTCTGATGCCTGTTCACTACATTCATAAGAAAGTAATCAATACCAGAGCATATATAATGAGTAACTGAGAAGTGTGTATCTCCAACAGTTGATTCTGTTCATCTGGACGTAGCGTTTTGTGGAACAAACGTTTCATCACTCATCCAAATGACTTCTTCAGTCTCAGCTGACTGCAGGTTTCCCCAATCTTATAAACAGTACATTTGCATAATGACTGAAACCAGCCCACTGAAGGAACAAATGGGCTGGGAGGTCAGTTCCTTAATCATGATTATGCAAATTCTCATGACCATTGATCAACAACCACTGACCAAAACCCACTGATCAAAAAGTACCGAGCCATGAGTACCGTTCACAGAGAATTGTGGAATGGCTGAAATCACAGCATTGTAAGATGGGGAAAGATGTACCGTTAGGCCCCCTCCTCGATTCAGAGATGGTCTTTCCCTTTTCACATAAATGGCCTCCTTGACTCCGCGGCTTTGGCTGCATTTCAATGCAATAAATGCAGCTGGCCGCTGTGTCAGTGGGGATGGTGTTCGCTCTGTGTTGTAGCGTCCTAATGACACCCAGTTTGTGCTCCAGTGGATGATGAGAGTCAAACCTTAAATATTGATCCGTATGTGTAGGTTTACGGTGCACGCCAGCTTCCATCAGTATGGGGGACATCTAAAAGCTGACGTGTACCGTAAACCTACACATACGGATCAGTATTTAAGGTTTGACTGACTAAATGTGTTTATCCCAGCTGGACTTTTGTCAAAGCTGGAAAAGCACCTAAAGAAAGCTCCAGCTGATCCAGGAGAGAAGGACAACCGCTGCCTAAGCGAAAACCTGTAGTGATCCCATATGTGTCAGGAGGATTGGAGCAGTTGAGACACATTTTTTCTAAACACCGGGTCTCTGTGGCTTTTAAACCCCAAACACGCTGCACAAAAAATTGGTCCACCCCAAGGATCGGGTCCCCCGACACAAACAGAGTAACATAGTGTACGCTGTTAAGTGCCAGGAGGACTGCCAGGATTTATACATCGGCGAAACCAAACAACCTCTGGTCTATTTACACCTACAGGCCAGTGGACACTCTTTCAAGGATGAGGATGTACACATCTTGGACAGGGAGTAGGGATGGGTATCGTTTTGGTTTAATCCGATACCAGTACCAAACCGGTACTTTTGAAACAGTGCCGGTGCTTAAATAATGGAGAACACACAATTTGTCCAAAAAACTCTCACGTTTAGCTGGGGGGGGGGGGGGGGGGGGGGTTTGTGAAAAGATAACAATGTTAACCTTTTCTGCAGATATGGGGCATAAATAGTATCACTTTCGGCTGGAAGTAGTGCATAATCAATGGAGAAAAAAAACACAAACTTTGTCCAAAAACCTCTCATGTTTAGCTGTTTTCCACTTTTTCTTTGGTCATTTTAGCCTTTTTGGCCAGGGTGAAGGGAGTATCTGCCATCAAACAAGAAGACAGCCGCATGTAGCTATGATGGTGTTTGCTAGTTCACCTTACATGCATTAATGTAATAACGTGGTTAGCCTACTCAACGTAAATTACACACAAACAACATTAAGCTGCCCACGCAGAGAAGAACGGCTGCTGCTGCATCATCATCCTCATCATTTCTGCTACACTGGCAGGGCTAGGGGCCAGGACTCTCCTCTTCGGGTTTTTGGGGATGTTGCTAACTCCGGGTCCGATAACAGGCACCACACCCACAGTAGATGTGCTCGGTGTGAGGTCTCGCAGCAAGCTATCAAATACGGCGCATTTCTCGGCTTTTAACAAAATGCTATACGTCACCAGGTGTTTCATCAGATTCGAGGAGTTACCTCCTTTGCACAGTGTCAGCTTGAAGCACTTGTTGCTGCTGAGTTTGCATCTTTTGCTGTGAAGTACAGCCAGACTTTGACCGCTTCGTCTTGGGCATTTTTACTCTGTAGCTCTGCTCTAAAAGAACGTACGTACCTGGGCCCGCCTACTACGCTCGCAAAGGTAAAATGATTGGCTAGAATTCAAAGCATATTACATCTCGGGGGGGGGAAGCACTGAAAGAAAGCACAGAAATGTGCTGTGAATGTGTAACACAGTCATGTGTGTACAGAGTGTACAGTAGGGGACTCAGTACACAGCCTTGTTGAGAGCCGGTGTTGAGGCTGAGGGCTGAGAAAAGATGAGGCCCCACCCTAACTCTCTGTACACGATCTGAGAGGAAGTCTCTGATCCAGCGGCAGGTGGTAGAAGGAAGTCCAATTTCCAGCAGTTTAACTATTAGTCTGTCTGGAAGTATCGTATTGAAAGCAGAGCTAAAGTCAACAAAGAGCAGCCTGGCGTAACGGCCCTGCACTTCCAGATGAGAGATGGTGGTGTGGAGCGTTGTAGCGATGGCATCTTCAGTTGATCTGTTAGCTCTGTATGCAAACTGGAGCGGGTCGAGTGTGGGTGGCAAGCAGGACATTTTGTGACATCGGACTAGTTTCTCGAAGCACTTCATTATAACAGGTGTTAGAGCAACTGGTCGGTAGTCGTTGAGGCTGCTAATATTAGTATGCTTTGGCAGTGGGACAATTGTGGCTGACTTTAGGCACGGCGGGACGCAGGACTGGGACAGTGAAGTGTTGAAGATCTTAGTGAAGACCCCAGCCAGCTGGTCTGCACACTCTTTTAGGACCCTTGCGGTTACCCCATCTGGTCCGGCGGCCTTCCTGGGGTTCACAGCCCTCAGTGTGCGCCTTCCTTCCTGTACTATGAGGCTTGGGCTGCTGTTGCTGTCCGATGTTTTTGCTGCTGCTGCCTCTGGTCCCTTCACCTCTAAGTGTGCAAAGAGCAGCACAATTTAGTGGTTCAACAATACAGAATAAGCTCATGATTCATATATGAGTCTCTCCCCGACAACAGCGAGGAAATTGAGATAAATACGAGGAGGCTGAAGGAGAACCAAAATGCTTTTGATATAAGAGACAACTGTTCTGATAGAAATCCCTGAGCACTGTGCAAAGTGTTCTGAGGATTAGGACCCAGGTACAGATTTATCCAGAGGACAGATGCATCAGTACAAACTGTTTCATCCTATAAACCTGAACTCTATGAAAACTGACTGTTCAATGTGCTAAAGAATGGAAAACATTATTTCCCATCATACCATGAGCAACATTCAGGCATGTAACACAGTAAAACTTTTATTTTTTACATATTCAGCAGAGAGAGTTAGCTGTGTGCACTGCAAAAACAAAAGAAGTGTAACTCATTTCTGCTTGATTTCATTAAAAACTGTGTTATTAAGAAATAATAAATGGGGCTAGCCTCAAAACACTCAGCGTTGGGACTGACTGGAGAATTTCAGGACAGAGCCAAAGTTTTGGAACTGAAATAAAAACTTAAGCCAAATTACACAGTTGTTCCACAAACATTTCCCATCATAAAGTTAAACTGTCCTAACACCTACAGGCATAAGACAGGATACGTTTTTTTTTTCAATGTTGGATTTTGTGCAATTTGCAGTAAATTGTGTGCCACAGACTTTGTAATTTACATTTGTGTGACTTATTTAATTATTTTTCTCCTGAAAGTGAACCTCTTACAAAAACATATGCCAAAACTTTTAGTCGCAAACTAACACTGAGCCGCTTCAGTAAATCCAGAAGTTTTTTAACATCAAAAGAAGTCTTTGCTGCTGCAGACGTTAGTAAATCTGACCCAAAATGTTACTTCCTCTTTAAAATTCAAACTTTGTAAAGGAATATTTTTAAGAGACGGTTCTCATTTATATGACCACCATAAAACAACAGGGTTAGAACATATTGTGGCGAAATAAGATGTTTGTTTTGTAATCTTCAGCACATTGTAGTTTCAACAGGGCGGACAGCCGGTGTCACATTGTTAAAGAGAGATGAGAGTAAGGCTGTTCAAATTCTCAGCCCGCTCTTCTCTTTTCCTTAATCCTTAACAATTCTACTTCCAACGATAACTTTCTCATAGAACACAAGGAAAAGAAGAAAGGGGGTCGCTTTGGAACACACCCCACGATGTTGCGCTGTGCAGCTGATTCACGTGACCGGACACCAACAAACCACGGCAGAGCAGGAAGAAGAGGGCGGAGCAAAGTGTGTGAGCAGGAGAGGAGTCGAGCAGAGAGAGCTGCTTTGTCATGAAACGGACGTAAAGGACTGAACTTAGAGAAGAGAAACTAAAGCATCGATCATAAACCACTACCAACGTCCTGATCGATATCTGCATCGATCTGCCCACCCTTGTCTCCTGGATCGTAGCTGCGATCAGCGTGAACCACGTGGGTCTCTGCTCCCTGATCTGTTTCCTGTGTTTGGAAAGAGTTGCAGCTTCATCGCGGAGTTTCTCTCGGTTTGTGGGCTCATCTAAAGGTAAGCACGGAAGCAGGGCTAGCGATTTTTCCAGTCGGGCTAACAAAATCTATCTCTGCCCGTCGGGCTGTCATAGGAAGGAAAAATATATGTCAATGCTTTTGCATTCTTTCGGAAATGTAGCTGGGTAATTATGTCTTTGGCATCGGTGAGCCACTGCCAATATGTGACATATTGAAATCACGTTTGAATTTGCGCTTGTTTTTTGCTTTCACGTTGCAATCGCGCGAACTGTGTATAGAGAGCGACAGCACTGATTGGTGAGTGACGATTATTTGTGCACCAATTCCTCTGACGTCGTCTTATTAATCGTTAGCTTACTATGCAAACATGACGAGTGAAATCTCCCGCAGCTTAAACATGTGAGAGGTTGATCGCGCAGAGAATCGCTGAGCTATACAGGGAGTGCAGAATTATTAGGCAAATGAGTATTTTGTCCACATCGTCCTCTTCATGCATGTTGTCTTACTCCAAGCTGTATAGGCTCAAAAGCCTACTACCAATTAAGCATATTAGGTGATGTGCATCTCTGTAATGAGAAGGGGTGTGGTCTAATGACATCAACACCCTATATCAGGTGTGCATAATTATTAAGCAACGTCCTTTCCTTTGGCAAAATGGGTCAAAAGAAGGACTTGACAGGCTCAGAAAAGTCAAAAATAGTGAGATATCTTGCAGAGGGATGCAGCAGTCTCAAAATTGCAAAGCTTCTGAAGCGTGATCATCGAACAATCAAGCGTTTCATTCAAAATAGTCAACAGGGTCGCAAGAAGCGTGTGGAAAAACCAAGGCGCAAAATAACTGCCCATGAACTGAGAAAAGTCAAGCGTGCAGCTGCCAAGATGCCACTTGCCACCAGTTTGGCCATATTTCAGAGCTGCAACATCACTGGAGTGCCCAAAAGCACAAGGTGTGCAATACTCAGAGACATGGCCAAGGTAAGAAAGGCTGAAAGACGACCACCACTGAACAAGACACACAAGCTGAAACGTCAAGACTGGGCCAAGAAATATCTCAAGACTGGTTTTTCTAAGGTTTTATGGACTGATGAAATGAGAGTGAGTCTTGATGGGCCAGATGGATGGGCCCGTGGCTGGATTGGTAAAGGCAGAGAGCTCCAGTCCGACTCAGACGCCAGCAAGGTGGAGGTGGAGTACTGGTTTGGGCTGGTATCATCAAAGATGAGCTTGTGAGACCTTTTCGGGTTGAGGATGGAGTCAATGGTGAACAGATCAAAACACTGACAGAATCCATGGATGGCAGGCTTTTGAGTGTCCTTGCAAAGAAAGGTGGCTATATTGGTCGCTGATTTGTTTTTGTTTTGTTTTTGAATGTCAGAAATGTATATTTGTGAATGTGGAGATGTTATATTGGTTTCACTGGTAAAAATAAATTATTGAAATGGGTATATATTTGTTTTTTGTTAAGTTGCCTAATAATTATGCACAGTAATAGTCACCTGCACACACAGATATCCCCCTAAAATAGCTAAAACTAAAAACTACTTCCAAAAACATTCAGCTTTGATATTAATGAGTTTTTTGGGTTCATTGAGAACATGGTTGTTGTTCAATAATAACATTATTCCTCAAAAATACAATTTGCCTAATAATTCTGCACTCCCTGTATGTGAGTGCGTGTGTAAAAGCAGCAGGATATATATTTCAGTTCTGCTGAGCCAAATAAGACAGGTCAGGGTGAAGAAGTGACAGCCAAAGAAAAGCTTACCACAAAACAGAAAAGTTATGACAAATCAGACTATAAGGCAAAAAGAAAGTGCAGCTTTATGGTTTCATGGACAAAATAATTTCTGTGGCTGCAATATGACGAGCTAAATAACCAGGGCTGCACATAAGTGGTCCGCAGGTGCGCATTCGCTGTCAAAATAAAAAACGTGCACAAGATAAGAAGTTGCAACGCCTGTTTGCGTACATAAGATTTTCTGGAGGAGGACAGACATTTGTTTAGAACTCTTAAAGATGTCGAAGAAGCTCCTTTAAGCAATTACTTTGGTTTTCCTCCACCTCCAAAGAAATGTCAGGAGTACAAACCACAAAAGAAGCGCGTATTCTCGGAAAAGTATTTGCAGGAGGTGAGCTGGCTTCAAACAAATGATGAACGCACAGAGATGTGGTGCAGAATGTGCCGTGAAAATCCCACTCTAGTGGACAAAAACAGTGCTTTTTATATGTACGCAAACGCGCGCTGCAACTTCTTATCTGGTGCGTCTTTTATTTTGACAGCGAATGCGCACCACTTATGTGCACCCGTGTAAATAACATAATGTTCTGCCGGGTGTGTTGTTGGTTTTCCCTCAATTTCTGAGTCAAGTGCCTTTGTTACTGGGACCAATAATTTTAAGAAAGGCCCCCATTAAGACCCATTAGAAATGCACGAAATGCATTATTGCTCAGTCTGCAATATCTTTCCCAGAACAAACACAATTGCAAATAACATACTAAAAATACCTTTAGAACTAATTATTGTAACTCAAATTGGCTTGGTAAGCTCAGTGACCCCTGACCTACATACACAGGTGAATCCAATAATGAGAAAGAGTATTTAAGGGGGTCAATTGTAAGTTTCCCTCTTTTAGTTTGCTCTGAAGAGTAACAACATGAGGGTCTCAAATGACCTGAAGACAAAGATTGTTCACCATCATGGTTTAGGGAAAGGATGCAGAAAGCGGTCTCAGAGATTTAAGCTGTCTGTTTCACAGTTAGGAACATATGGAGAAAATGGAAGACCACAGGCTCAGTTCAAGTTAAGGCTCGAAGTGGCAGACCAAGAAAAATCTTGGATAGACAGAAGCAACGAATGGTGAGAAGAGTCAGAGTCGACCCACAGACCAGCACCAAAGACCTACAATATCATCTTGCAGCAGATGGAGTCACTGTGCATCGTTCAACCATTCGCCGCACTTTACACAAGGAGATGACGAAGCCTTTTCTCCGCCCACAGCACAAACAGAGCCGCTTGAGGTTTGCTAAAGCACATTTGGACAAGCCAGCTTCATTCTGGAATAAGGTGCTGTGGACTGATGAAACGAAAAGTTATTTGGGCATAACAAGGGGCGTAATGCATGGAGAGAAAAGAACACAGCATTCCAAGAAAAACACCTGCTGCCTACAGTAACATATGGTGGTTCCATCATGCTGTGGGGCTGTGTGGCCAGTGCAGGGACTGGGAATCTTGTCAAAGTTGAGGGACACATGGAGTCCACTCAGTATCAGCAGATTCTGGAGACCAATGTCCAGGAATCGGTGACAAAGCTGAAGCTGTGCCGGGGCTGGATCTTTCAACAAGACAACGACCCGAAACACTGCTCAAAATCCACTAAGGCTTTCATGCAGAGGAACAAGTACAACGTTCAGGAACGGCCATCTCAGTCCAGACCTGAATATTATTGAAAATCTGTGGTGTGAGTTAAAGAGTGCTGTCCATGCTCTGAAGCCATCAAACCTGAATGAACTAGAGATGTTTTGTAAAGAGGAATCATCCAAAATACCTTCAACCACAATCCAGACTCTCATTGGAACCTACAGAAAGCGTTTAGAGGCTGTAATTTCTGCAAAAGGCGGATCTTCTAAATATTGATTTTATTTCCTTTTTTGCAGTGCCCAAATTTATGCACCTGCCAGATTTTGTTTAAACAATTACTGCACACTTTCTGGAAATCCAGTAAACTTAATTTCACTTCTCAAATATCACTGTGTGTCTCCTATATGATATATTTAACTGACATTTTTAATTGTAGCAACCAACGATTTATACAGGAAAATAATGACTATTAACAAGTTGCCCAAACTTTTGCATCCCACTGTATATGACTTCATAGTTTTATGAGTTGTCCAACTGAAATGTAGATGTTTTGTATAGACAAATGGTCCTTCAACCAGAATCCAGACTCTCATTGGAAGCTATGGGAAGCATTTAGAGGCTGTTATTTCTGCAAAAGGAGGATCTACTAAATATTGATGTCATTTTTCTGTTGAGGTGACTAAATTTATGAACCTGCCTAATTCAGTAACTATTGCACACTTTCTGTAAATCCTATAAACTTCATTCCACTTCTCAATATTACTGTTTGTCTGCTATATGATATATTTAAATGAAATTACTGATCCAAAAAAACAATGAATTATGAAGAACAATCCTGAATATTATCAGGGGTGCCAAAACCTTTGCATACCGGGAGAAACGTTTCATCACTAATTCCAAGTGACTTCTTCAGTCTCAGCTGACTGCATAAACAATACTTTTGCACAATGACTGAAATTCACCCACTGAATAAACAATGGGCTGGGAGGTCAGTTCCTTGATCATTAATATGCAAATTCTCATGACCACTGACCAAAAACCACTGATCAATGGCCATGAGTACCATTCACAGAGAGTTGGGGAATGGCTGGAATCACAACATTGTAAGATAGAATAGAATAAACCTTTAGTTGTCCCACAAGGGGAAATTTAGTGATCATGAAAGATGTGCCTTTAGGCCCCCTCCTCGATTCAGAGATGGTCTTTCCATTTTCGCGTAAATGGCCTCCTTGACTCTGCTCAAACTAGCGTTCCTCCCGGTCCAGGATGTCTCATCATTGAAAGAGTTCCCACTGGCCTGTAGGTGCAAATTGACTGGAGAGTCCTGGCCCTACTAAAGAATGTTATCTTGTTTCAGGATACATAATACCTGCCATTATCCAACCCATTCACAGTGTTGAGGAAAGCCTAAGCTGAGAAGGCACCTAAAGTAAGCCCCAGGCGGTAGAGAAGGACAGCTGCTGGTTAAATGAAAACTCTTAGTGATCCCTCATGTCAGCAGTATTGAAACAGTTCAGACATGTTTTTTTCTAAATGTAGTCTAAGTGTCAGGAGGAATGCCGTGATTTATACATTGAGGAAACCAAACAACCTCTGGCAATGCAGATGGCACAACACAGAAGAGCTACCTATGTTCACATCCACAGGTCAGTGTGGCCTGTAGGTGTAATTCTTAATTCCACTCTGCCTAGATGATACCCATAAATCAGGTGATGTTATGCCATCATTTCTTAGTACACAACAAACACTTCACATTAGAATGAAAAAAAAAATCCCAAGTGTGCGGAAGTAGAGGCAGTAGTAGCACATTTAATTATTTACAAGCATAATGTTTGTTTATTGACATACATGGGCAATCAGAGCAATCTGCTGCAGTATCAGGGTCACAATAAACTTTATTGTCCAGTTGTGGATGGTGGAGAGTACCAGCTTTTTAAACCCTGGTAGGGGTTCTCCCTAAAGAAGTGTAATTGACCCACTTTTGATCACATGCCTTATCACATAAGGGATAAAATGCATATCTATACTTTTGTGTCCCAGCTGAGTAACAGGAGGAGAAGAGTCTGGTGGAGGAGCAGAGGAACAGTTTCAGCCATTTGGACTCAGCTCAGCCACTACAGAGGAAACAATGACTTCAACACAGGAGGTGAGAAAAATATCTCAGTTACGCTGTTATTGAAACTGTGCACAGCTGGATGTTAACAGCAGCTTTATCTTTTCCATCCTGGGCTCCTCCATAAATAGAGAAGCTACATTCACAAACAAAAACCACAGAAGTTACAAGAAAATACAAAGATCACATTTTATCAGAACACATTGAAACAACAATGTCATCAGTTGGACTCAGAATTTGTTATGAAGTACAAGATTTTCTCAAGTAATCAATATTTCTTTAATAATGTCATTTTCAGTCCAACTCTCATTGTAGCACATAATTGTAATGTGAAACTATCACCAGAAGGTGGTGGTAACACACCTACAATGTGTTTGTTGACATCTTTGATTCCAAAATGGAGGCAGGTTCAGTTTGTTCCAGGACTGCATTTCACTCACTGCCTCTGTTTGTATCTCTGTCACTGCAGGACCAACATGGAGCGAGAAGTGAGCGCTCTCAGGAGGCCGACAAACCTCACAGAAGAAAGGGAGAGAAAACATACAGCTGTGATGATTGTGGAGAAGATTTTACTGGAAAGTCTAACCTGAAAATTCAACAACTCATCCACACTGGGATGAGACCATTCAGGTGTGACTTGTGTGGAACGTCTTTTACCAAGACAGTAAACTTAAAAAGACACCAACTCATCCATAGTGGAGATAAACCGCACAGCTGTGACTTGTGTGGAAAATCTTTTACCCAACCTGGAAACTTAAAAAGACACCAGCTTGTCCACAGTGGAGTCAAACCGTACACCTGTGATCAGTGTGGTAAAACTTTTAATTGCAGTGGCAACTTACTAAAGCATGAAGTTACCCACTCTGGAATTAAGGCGTACAGCTGTGACATTTGTGGGAAAACTTTTAGCCTTTTAGGGAACAGAAATAGACACCAACGCATTCACACTGCAAATGGTGTTTACTTCTGTGATCAGTGTGGGAAACTGTTTACAACAGATGCACACTTACAATTCCACATGTTTACCCACGCTGATGAGAGACTTTATAAATGTGACCTGTGTGATAAGGCTTTTAAATCTCCACGTTACCTGAGAAAACACCACCAAATGCACTCCAGAAAGAAACTCTACAAGTGCAGTAATTGTGAGGTATGTATTTATATTTTTATCTTCTAATTTCAGTGTCACTGTTTGGATCAACTCTGCTCAGTAAGTAAGTAACTTGTTAGCAAGTTAGTAATTCTGCTAGCTATAACAGCAGTGCTGGCTGATGATCAGATTTCAATCATTATTTCTTTTCATCCATGATCATGAAAAAAGTTCATTATTACTTTTCTGTATTCACAATATCCACGTTGTACCATATTTAGGCCCGCATTACATTTGCCATGGCTGCTGGAATTTTGACAGTGTCAGTAAAGAACATAATAAGTCATCTAATTAAAAACAACGGTTACTGTTACCTTGTAGCCATATTTGAGGATTTACAGTTGCAATTCTTTTGAAGCGTTATGTTAATTAACCTTAAATTAAAATCTCAATGGGATATAAAAATACTTCATTTACAGAATATTCAGTCAACTCTCACAAATCTCTTAAAACATTCCTAATATAATACAAAGTGAAAATTTCTCCCTCTTCTATCTAACATTCACACTCCATTGGATCCATCGGAGAACAGCTTGGGGTTAGTATCTTGTGACATGCAGAGTGGATTATGTAGATCAGCAGTCGCCACTAATCATTTTTATCGTTAACTGGGTTTCCCTGGGTCTTTTCCCGTTTTTTTTTTTTTGGGTACTGGTTTTATTTTGTTGCATTTATCCTCCCCTCCTTGAAGGCCGATTCGTGAAAATATACACAGACATCAAACAGTCCGTGGCACAAAAAAGGCTGGGGACCGCTGAAGTAGATGACCTGCTCTACCTTCTGAGCTACAGTCACCCTTGAACAGTGGTTCTTAACCTTGTTGGAGGTACCGAACGCTACCAGTTCCATATGCACCTCTTTAGCGAAAAATAAAATACAATTTTTTTTTTCAAATTCAAGACATAGATGAGCCGTGCATGTCACGGCGGAGGCTTTACCGAAACCCTGAAACAGACTCACCGAACCCGTAGGGTTCGATCAAACCCAGGTTAAGAACCACTGCCCTAGAAATTCCTCAAGTATAGAAAAACTATCTGTATTATATGGTGTCCGTAGAGGTGTTAAAGATGGGAGGCAAAAGCAGAGAGGGGCTTTTTCTTCTAGTCCCGAGCCGGTAAGTAGGATACGAGAAGACTGAAGATCTGCGGTGAAAAGACTTAGAGAGAGGGACAACAGAGGAGAAGTCATAGCCCTTCACTGTGGATCGATTGATTGGATTATGAATTTTAAACTGCGTACTCATCGTATGCTGAGTTAGGATCAGAGTCAAGAAGGTGAAGTCGGGGAGCCTTGTACTGGAAACTGGATTCTATCAGTGCGCACGATGATCCTCCTTCCCTCCTAAAAGAAGACACACCTCAACAACGGTTGTAGTCACTCAGCAACAAAATAGTTAGTTTATAGTGTGATAAATTGATTATTTGGATTTGATTGATTAAATTGCAATTAAGCTGTTTGCTAACGCCTGCTGAAATCTTGCTTTAATAAAAATTATTTATCTTAATTCAAAGTCAGAATTGTGGACATTGATTCTATTACCTTCTTAAAACAGTAAATGGTAAGACTTTGTGTGTTAACCCATAACATCAGATTTAGGTTCTTATAGGTTATTCTAGTACTTCATTATAATACGTCCTTGGGATGTACTGTCCAGGTCACAAAATTTTACTCAGCACAATAACAAGTGCTATAGATCATTAGAGGAGAGCTGCCGTTAATAACTGTGGCTTACAAATATGTTTCATTAAGGTTGCAAATGAGAGCATAGAGTCAAAGGAAGTGCAGGGCGGGCACTTAGATGAAGGCAGTTAGAGGCTGAGCGAATCTCCTCGCCGCCGGCTTAAACTAGTCTCAACTTCACCTATCAGGATAATACCCGTAGGGAGTAAGCGACTCTGATCCAAAGGATGGAGAGCTGTCCAGACCACCTGTACAGGGGTAACTGGGATCTAACAGTGTGAATGAGGTATGTTGCATAAAGCACTTTGAGCGCTCAGACAGAGTAGAAAAGTGCTCTGTAAGAACCAGTCCATTTTACTTGTATTCACTGACTGAACAACAGGAGGGTCATCTAACTAAAACCAATCAGTGCATCCCACCTGACCCCCTCAAAATCAAATTCTTTTTAATGGTCTGTAAGTTTTATTTACATGTCCTCATAGTATGGTGAAAGGATGTCTGCAGACAGGGTACCAGTGCTTGTTGCTGTTCCTCTACATCAAAGACATTTATTGTAGCCCAGTGAGCGGAGTGTTATAATGTAAACAGTAAAATGTAATTGGATATTGGCAGAAATGCTCTTTATCTGAGGCGACGTTCAGGATAAAAATGTTGAAGGAATTCCCTGACTTACACTCTTTGTATCTTTGTTTAGAAGCAGAGCAACACAGATGGATCCAGTTCTCAACCCTGTCATCACTGTGGTGGTGGGAAAGACTTTTGTTGTGACCTTTGTGGAAAAACTTTCAGTCATCAGTGGAACCTTACAATACATCAACGTAGACACACTGGAGACAAAATGAACTTCTGCAAAGAATGTGGGAGAGGCTTCCCCACTCCAAGTGAATTAAAGCGCCATGAATTCATTCACAGTGGGGTCAAAAAGAACATCTGTGACCAGTGTGGGTCATCATTTTTCACTGCAGATGATCTTAAAAGACATAAACGAGTCCACACAGGAGAGAAACCATACAAGTGCAGACATTGTGAGAAATGTTTCACACAATCAAGTAGTCGTAACCTTCATGAAGGTACACACGGAAGAGAACTTCAGCTGTGACAAGAGCTTCAGGAATCTCGATTCATACTCCGAACATAAACAATCCCACGCTGTAAATAAACTGTTTCACTGTTACCAATGTGCAAAAACATTCACTTCATTTTCTGCTCTGTGCAAACATCAGCGTGATCACGCAGGACTGAAATCACTGTATCACAATCAATCTGAAGATCCTCTTCTGGTTTCAGGGTCAGACTTCAAAACCTTGAGATCAGGCTCCACAGAGTTCAGCTGGAATCTGCTGTAAAAAGTGTCAGCTGATGACACACTTGGATCTGATGCGGTAGCTCTGATATCTGGACCTGCAGTGAATAAACCTGAATGTTATAACTAGGAAGGCACAAGTATAAATATTTACATTAGTTTGTGTGTGTGCGTGTGTGTTTTAAAAGGAATTTTAACACTTATCCCCCTACAAAAAGTAGTGTTTAGTCTCAGTACTTCCATGGATGCTTTTGGTGTTTAATAACCAGTAACCATCATGGCTTGATAAATAGACAAATAGATATATTCCCACTCTTAATACACCCAATCACTGCAGTGTCATTAGATAAACATTTACAGGTGGCATGTTTCTGCTTTCTACTAGAAATCTGAGGTGTATAAGGTAAACGGCAATGGAGATCAAAATCCTTCGGCACTATTATTTGCCCTGCAGTGAACTGGAACCTGTTCAGCATGTACTATTAGAATGTCAGGTCTATGTTCAAGAAAGGAACAAGGCATTAATAGCAATTTTTAAGAAGCTGAATGTGACTAGGCTCTTTGACATTCATTTAAACACGAAGCTTCAGAAGGATTTCATAAGATGATCTATACCGCAGTTAGACTTCGGTCTAGCAAAGAGGTGATAAAGATGATTGTGTTACTAACTCTATTGTGTCTTTTTCTTTTACTGTCTGTTGAATTCCCAGTGCCACCAATCTAGGCAACACAGTGGTATAGGATAGTGATGTGCAAATGAAGCAAAGAACCATTTCATCAACTGAACTGAAAATGGGTTCATTAATTCAATGCTTTGTTTCAGCGCATCTAGTGGCGAAATGGGAAACAGTGGAAAAAAAAGTCTAAATAATCATGTACTAAGCATAACTGGGGGTTGTGCAAAAGATACAAATATACTTGTGTAAAGATGGATTTACTGGTCAGTTGATTCTGTAAATGTACGTACTGTAGCTGAAGGAAGGATGTGCTGGGATGGTATGGTGTGCTCATGTAACTAGGGCAGGGTGTGAGAAGGGATGAGGTGCCGAACATTTAGTTTTTATTAAAAAATAATATTTTTTCCTCTTTTTAGAATTGCTTCATTTTTTGCTGACAGTTTCTTCATGGCACTGATGAGGCTTGGTGTTGCTTTGCTACCACAAACAAATGTAAGGAATTGCTTGGACATGTTCTCTCCCATCAGTTCTGCTGTCATGTTGGTGGTATTGCCCATTATGGCCATCTTAATAAAGATCTATCTGTCTATCTATGTCTCCGTGACTCTCTTCTGCTGGAACATTTCCACTGTTACCATGTAAAATGGGTTGAGCAATGCTAAATAAGATGCTATTTTTCATGGTCCTTGGAAGAGAGAAGATTAACTTCTGTTCTGAGTGATGCCGTATGTGTTAACAGACCTCTCTGCATTGAATCATATCTGTTATTAACCTCTGTCTCTCTTCCACAGCATGTCTTTCATCCTGTTTTCCTTCTCTCACCCCAACCGGTCGCAGCAGATGGCCCCGCCCCTCCCTGAGCCTGGTTCTGCTGGAAGTTTCTTCCTGTTAAAAGGGAGTTTTTCCTTCCCACTGTCACCAAAGTGCTTGCTCATAGGGGGTCATATGATTGTTGGGTTTTTCTCTGTACCTATGTAGCGCCTTGAGGCGACTTATGTTGTGATTTGGCGCTATATAAATAAAATTGAATTGAATTGAATGCCCGAAGTCCTTGAGCTGTCTGCCTCTCATCAGGTAGCGCTGTAGCATTAAGAAGGTGCTGTTCCAGGGCCTGTACATAGGAACATGCAAACAAACATTTTTAAACATTTGATCCATAACTATCAAGGTACATAAGCTGTGTCCAGCCTACGAATCCGCCCGACAAATGTGTCCTGTTTTTTTCCCCAGATTTGAAGGATGGGTCGTTGTGTCCTTTGTGGTCCACCATATTCCAGAATTCATAGCATGGCCCAGCCAATTCCAGTTTCCAACAACGGCGGCCACTACTAAGTTTTAATATTACTCTTATTAATCTTTCTGGGTCACAAAATAATCTTTTAACATATATATTTTTATTTTTAAACCCATGAAAGCATCCTTTTTCCCAGTAGCTAAATCACTTTTTTTTTTTATCTTAAATTGTGTCGAGTGGAAAGTTTAGATTTTTAATGTCATGTGTGATGTTCTTGTATGTGATTTATTTACTCAGAAATTCCACAAATGTGCCTCTTTTGACAATAATCATTGTATATCTCAGTTTTAACTTTCAGTTCAGTTCCAGTTCAGGGTCACCTACACGGTATCTGCCCACCCCGAGTCCATCACAGGGTTAAATAATTTTGGTCTAATTGAGTAGGATTAATGTGAACTCATCATAAGAAGGTTTTAGGTTTATTCTTTAGTCCAGGCACTAGGACTACCTCAAGCCTTACTTGAGTCAGGATTCAAAGTTCTGTCTGTCATTTTCCTTAATTATGTTCAGCTGTGTCCAGTTCCCAATTAGCCCTGAGTGTGTGAGAGAGTATTTGTAGCCCTGTCTCATATCTTTTTAGTTAACATGTTAGTTTATGCTTCCTGAGATTCTGTTGCTCTTCGTTTTCCTTGCATTGTGGACTTGAGTGGATAACCCAAATAAAGGTTAGTTTGTGTTTATTCTGTATCCCTGTGAGTCCTGTGCTTTGACTTATGCCTTGCTGAGCCCTGACAATGTAAGAACTTCTGAATGTGCCAGAATCTATTTGGGTCTTAGTTACAGAGAGTTCACTCTGTTATGGCGAAGCATGTGGTCATCATCATGACTGGTCCTTAAAAACGCAGCATCCAACAGGAATACATGCCTTCTCCAGAAGTCTGCACTAAAAGGCAAGATTTTTATTGTTGTTAGGTTTTTAAAAAACCCAAGTTTTCTGTGTCATAAGAGTGGTTCACCCGTTACTGGGTTACACTGGCATACTGTCACTAACTGGCTCAAAGCAATTTATGTTCAAGTTTGGGGGCAAATAAGCATGAAACACTGCCTACAGACCAATAAATTCTCTGATGATGGTCAAAATCTGTAGAAGATCACTGAGACCTGTGATTGGATAGTAGGTGGGTCTAAAGTCTGTTCTGTAGAATAAGCATGTGTCTGAAATATTTTCGTATTTTTATTTTTTACATGCCTCGATACTGAAATGCCACCAGATCTGTTTGTGTCCCTGCTGGTTAGCAAGTGGAGAAGAGTCTGACGAAGCAGCAGAGCAACATTTTTGAGTCATTTAGGCTCAGTTTAGCCACCACAGAGGAAACGATGACTTCAACAGAAAAGGTATGGAAAATATGTTTCACTACTATTGAAACTGTGCCCTTCATCGTCTTCGGTTGGTTTGCTTGATGATGGTCACAATTTGCTCAAAAGTTGACACAAAGATGACACAAAGTTCATTTTAACGGGCACCAAAACACAGGCTAGGTTTATATTAAGCCCCCAATAGTACATCATGTAATGTTATTTGTATATATTACTCTTTCTATAATATAATTTTAATTACTGTTGTAGCACACATTACATTTACTTTTCCTTCATTAGATATTATTGTATTACAGTTTGGAAATGTTATACAGTAGTTGTTGTAATCCCTAGTCTCTCATCCTGTAGTTCAGCAGACTTGAACGCCACTGTGTTGGAGTGCAGCTGGTGGCAGTAGTACTTGCTCTGCTCTGCTACATGCTTTAGGGTCACTCTAACCAGAACCTGCAAAAGTTCCACATTTTACTATTGTAATTCTTTATAAAATTCTTGTCAAAATAATGTGAAATTATTTTAGGGTTTGGCCTAGTAGTCTCATTAAATGTAACTCTAGGGATAAACAAATGCTGGTGTAATGACGGTGTCAGCAGTCTAAGGTGTTCTAGAATACAATTTAAAAACCTGTAGAAATATAGACCTCTCCCTTTCCTATCCCCCAGCCATGTCTGCCCAGTCTGTAACAACTGAAAATAAAATGAAAAATAACAACAAAGGCTGATCAAATGGACCAAAACGGCAAGGCCGTGATGATCCGTTGGGTATCCTTGTTGGCTTTCAGCTAAATTTGTCTAATCTAAGCAGTCAAATCAAAGACAAGAACAAGACTGAATATTTGTGTGTACAAGCACTAGGAATGGCGATGACGTGAGAATATTTAAATACTTAAATCTGATAGTTCCATAGACTATACTACCAAATTATTGTTTGGTTCTTCTGACCATTTGTATATAATGTACTACCACTAGTAGATGGTTGAAATGGGCCTCTGGTTTAAAATTATACAGAAAACTGGAGGGAGTTTGACTGTTCAGTTTGTTCCATGACTGTATTTAACTCAATGCCTCTGTTGGTATTTCTGTTACTGCAGGATCGAAATGGGCAAAGATGTCAGCCCTCTCAGGAGGCTGACAAACCCCACGGGGGAAGAAAATACAGCTGCAATGAGTGTGGGAGAGCTTTTACTCGAAAGGAGTCCCTAAGAAAACACACAGACTTCCACACTGCAGAGATTCTGTTCATCTGTGACTTGTGTGGAAAATGTTTTACTTGCTTTGGTAAATTGCAAAGACACCAACTAATCCACAGGGGATATAAACAGTTTAGATGTGACTTGTGTGGGAAGTCCTTTACTCAGCAAAGTGCCCTAAAAAAGCATAAAGTCTCTCACAGTGATATTACAGCATACCGTTGTGATCATTGTGGGAAGCGTTTTACTCAGAAAGAAGGCCTGGAAAACCACAAGTTCATCCACAGTGGAGTTAAACCATACAGATGTGATCAGTGTGGTAAAGATTTTACTCAAAGTGGTAGCTTACGGAGGCATGGAGTTACCCACTCTGGAATTAAGGCATACAGCTGTGACATTTGTGGGAAAACTTTCAACCATTTAGGGAACAGAAATAGACACAAACGCATTCACACGGGACATGATGTTTACAGCTGTGATCAGTGTGACAAGCAGTTTACAGAAAAAAGATACTTACAACAACACATGTTTACCCACACTGAGGAGAGACCGTATAAATGTGAACTGTGTGAGAAGACTTTTAAACTTTCATCGTCCCTTAAAATGCACCATCAGATCCACACCAGAAAGAAACTCCACAAGTGCAGTTACTGTGAGGTATGTATTTTTTTTTATTTTTTTTTTCTTTCTGGGGTATCAACGCTTGTTTCTGTTCCTCTACGTCATAGAAACAAAATTTATTTTAAAGTTTATTTAAACGTGTAACTTATGTTAAATGTATTTGTCTTTGTTTAGAAGCAGAACAACCCAGAAGGATCCAGTTTTGAACACTGCTATCGTTGTGGTGGTGGGAAACCATTTCGTTGTGACATTTGTAAAAAACTTTTCAGCCAGGAAAGGACCTTAAAATTACATCAACGTAGACACACTGGACACAAAATGAACTACTGCAAAGAATGTGGGAGAGGCTTCCCCACTCCAAGTAAATTACGACATCATGAACTTATACACAGTGGCATTAAAAAGTACCTCTGTGGCCAGTGTGGGTCATCATTCGCCACTGCAGGTAACCTTAACATGCATAGACAAATCCACATGGGAGAGAAACCATATAAGTGCAGTCACTGTGAGGAAAGCTTCTCACATTCAAGTACTCGTAACTTTCATGAAAGAACACATAAAACTACACCTGTGACTAGTGTAACAGGAGTTTGATCTTAAAAGTATTTTAAAGTGTAAATAATTTGTTTTATCTTTGAGGAATTAAATGTGGTATAACCTCCACACACTGTCCTGCTTACCATTAAAGTTGAATATTGGTAAGTGTGGCTGTGTGGTGCTTATACTATTTTTCTCCACAAAGAGAAGGTTCCCAAGTTTCTTTAAGAATTGTTTTTTTTTTTTTTTAAACTTTAAATGAATAGAAATTTCCTACTAATTTTATTTTTTATCTTGTATAGAACTTTTTAAATGCTTATTCAACCTGCTGTGGTAATCCCCACTACTTTTCACAGAACTGATCCAGAAAGGTCAAATGCAACGTAAGAAAATGTTAGCGAATGGGGAGAACTGCTGATACAACGGTAGAATACAAAATCACAAAAGACAATGCGCTTCTGGGGAGACAATTTTGCCAACGAGCTTCAGAAGGGGAAAACTACAAATAATGGGACATATTACACTTAAACACATTTAGAAAGGGTGGCGAGTTCTCAAGTTCTTTGACGGGGGAAAAAATTAAAATTTGGCGTTTTTTCATCACAAAATTTATGTAGTATTGTAGATGTTTAATGTTAGTGGTTTACTGTTAGCCTGTTACTTTTGCAGCTTTGCCATTACATGATTGTCTTCTCACAAACGCTTCCATTGAGACTTGTCCAGGATGCTGGGTGTAATTTATTTATTAACATTTCTAGGCCAATTTAAGATTTGAAGACTTTTTTTTTTCTTTTTAAATGTTCTGGGGATGTTCATCAAATATGACTAAGGTAACACTAATTTGGTGTAAAAAAAATAAATAATTGGTTTCATAACAAATATTTGAGCCATGATTTCACTTCCACCGTCTGAGTAAAGACTGACATGACAAATGGTAACATTTAACAGTCTGAATCCAATTTTTATTTATTTTTTATTTTTCTCCCCCTAACACAGATGGACGATTATTGGAGATTGTTGTGTTTTTTGTTTTGTGTGGGTTTTTTTTTTTTTTTTTTTTTTTTTTTTTGGGTCCCATTTGAAATGAATGAGAAACTTTATAAATTCTGCTAAAACTTGCTTGATTAGATTATAGCTTTTCTGCTAAGACAAAGTATTTCATGTAAATCATAGTATTTTTACAGAGTCAGTGTTTCTGCTAAATCATTGTATTTCTGCAAATTCATAGTATTTGACACTGCAAAGTATTTTTATTTTTATTTTTTTAGCACTATCAATCAATCTTTATTTATAAAGCACTTTTCATACAAAAAATGTAGCACAAAGTGCTTTACATAGTTAAAAGCAGCCCACCCCACCCTCCAACTCACTCCCCACACTCTCATTAACATAAATGATGTGAACACACACACACTTAAAGAGTAAAAATTGGGCTGGGTCAATCAACGTATTTCACCCAAATCACAATATTACTGCTAAATTGTAGTATTTGAGCCAAGTCATAGTGTATATAGGCTAAAACATAGTATTTCTGTCAATAGCAGCAATACTATTTCACACAAATACTATGACTTAGCAGACACACAGTTGACTGATCTAGAAACTGCCAAATTATATTATTTCTGCTAAATCATAGTATTTGTGCTCAAACATAGTAATTCTGCCAAAGCATAGTATTGGTGCCAAATGGTAGTATTTTTGCTTAATCATAGTATGACCGAGAAGGTTAAGTGTCTTAACTTCTTTTCAGCACAAAGTTCTGCTTCACCTGTTTCAAGCACAAATTTAAGTTTATTCACCTCATTTCTGCAGAAAGTTCAACTTTGTCAGCTAATTTTTCAGCTCCTTCAGTTGAAGCCTGCTATATCTTTTGGTGCTCATAACTGTTATACATTTTTTTTTTTTATATATATATATATATATATATATATATATATATATATATATATATATATAATTTTTAGATCAGTTTTTCAGCAGATTGTTCTCCTTCTTCTGCTGTTTTCCGATTCCACTACAAGGCATTTTCGCAGGAAATGCAAACTTTTCTAGTTGCTTCTTTCTTCTTTGCCATGGAACTACTTTCGCAGTTTTTGTGCGATTTTCACCATTCAAATTTTAAACTATTATGCTATTTCTGTTAATGCCGACTATGACTTTTGGTGCTCATAACTTCTATACTTTTCGAGATAATTCGTTTTTGTGCTTTTTTTTTTTTTTTTTTTTTTTTTTTTTTTTTTTCCCGGTCCCATTGAAATAAATGGACCACATAATCAGTGTGGTCACTGATTTTGTTTGTGGGGTTGAGCTGTGTTCTTAGCTTGGTGAGATGAGCAGCTGTTCTCAGAGCGGGAGGCCCGGGTTCAAATCCCGCTTATGGTAACAATTTTTTCAGTTTAACATTTAAACTTTTTAACTGTTTTCAATACAAATTTCAGCTTCTACACCAGTTTTCAGTGGATTTCTTTCCCCCTCCCTTCAGCACACAGTTTTACTACTTCTGCTGTTTTCAGCAAATTCCACTACAAGGCATTCACCAGAGGTGGGTCGAGTATCCAGAAATTGTACTCAAGAGTAGCATTACTTTTAAATATTATTACTCAAGTAAAACTGAAAAGTAGTTGTCAAAAAAGTTACTCAAGAGTAAAAAAGACTACTCAAGTAGCGAGTAACTGTTTGAAACGTCAGATTTATTTATTTATTTTTAAACTATTGTCACAACCTGCGGGATCGGCAAGGCGCTGGTCAGAATCTCTCCACTCCTAGCCCCCCTTCTCTTCTCTTTTTCCTCTCCCTCTCCCCTGTTTTGCCGGGGCAGAACTCATGGCGGGTTCACGCCCTCGGTCCACGCCTTCCCGGATCGTGCACACCTGGGCCTCATCAGACCAGCCGGTATATGAGAAGGAGATCAGCTGTTCAACGCTGGATTGTTGTGAAGGCTCTTGTCAGTACACACCTAGCTCAAGTTTGCCGTGCCTCTGCCTCAGACTTAACGTGTTCCTTTGTTCCTAGATTCCCCGGACCCGTCCCCGTGTTTTCCCCGTGTGGAAGGTGTGACAGGTCGCTAGCGGAGTGGAGAGAGGCTGTTCTGAGCACGTGTGTGATTTCCCCGTTTTCCCTGGAGCCCTGGACCCCTGCCCCCCACGTCTTGTATATAGCACTAACCTTGCACTGTCTGTACATTCACTTGGTGAAGATCTGTAATAAACATCTCTGTTTGAACGCTACCCAGGAGTCCTGCAAGTGGATCCTTTAAGCAACGCGTGGCACTAATTTCCAGATTTCAGTTTTTCACAACATGAAGCTTTTTTTTCACTAATACCGACAGTAAATAATACAAATATATAAACAGTTCAAACAATTTCCAGTGACAAGATATGCTGTTAACTTCATATTCATTTTTGCTCCAAATGGCACAGCAGCCTCAGAAAACATTAGAACCATTCATCTTGAACATATGTACATACAAGGCAGCCCAGTTTACCATAAATTGTTTGGGTGTGTGTCTATTTCTGCATATTTAACAAAAATGTGCCATTTCTTCACTCAGTGAGGTGATGGTTACGCTTCAGCAGCAGTTTGCTCTCAAGGTTGTTTTTGTGAAGCTGTGTTACGTTCCCCTGAGGGGTCTAGGCGGGGAGGGGGAAGTAACAAAAAGTGACCGGGTCAGAAAAAGGAGGCAAAAGGGTTAAATTAAAGAGTTTTATTAAAGTTTCAATTTATACTAACTAAAAGAGACAGACAAGCCACTATGACCATTTAAGAAAACAAACAAAACTCAGGCGTTGGTCAATAAAGTAAAACGTAAGCCAAAAAGAAAGAGCAGCTCCTAATTTCTCCTGCATTAAGGAAAATCCCTTCACATGGAACAGAGGAGGCTGGAGTGCAGAGAAACTGGTAGAGATGCAGTTATACAGTCTACCTGGGCCCCACAAACTATCAGCTAAAGAGATTAAATACATTAAATTGCTGCACATTTTGCAGACTAACAGTTTAAGATTATTTAATAAATTAAATATATCTTTCTATAACATTAAATGTAACGAGTCAAATAGAAGTCTTTCTAAAGTTATTTAATTATATTTATATTATGAAAAGCAGATTTGTTGACATCTTAAGTTTTTCCCGTTTTCAGATAAAATAAAAACGCACAAAGCAAATACAAAAACAAGAACACAAAGCTGGAAAACCCACCCGATTGACCAAAATGAACTCAAAATTCTCCCACACAATAGAACCTCCTCTCTTCCTCGCTGGCTCCATGTCTCTCAGTAGAAATATCAGTGGTTTGCTATCTGTCACCATCAAAACGCTCCACAAATCCTGTGAAAGATTCACTTCCTTATAAACCATTGAACGAGACACCGAAGCAGTCACGTTCTAAACGAAGCTTCGGACGTCACTGATCACGTGACTCTGGCCAAACGAATCAAGCTTCGACACAGAGCTTCTGAAGCAGTGTGTTGATTTTTTTGACACACGCACCGGAGCGTCAGCTTCAAGCAGACCATCACTATCAGTTTGTTTTACTTTTAAGTGGGTGAGTGATAGTGTTAATAATAATAATAATGGATTGCATTTATATAGTGCTTTTCTAGGCACCCAAAGCACTTTACAATTCCACTATTCATTCACTCTCACATTCACACAATGATGGAGGGAAGCTACAGTTGTAGCCACAGCTGCCCTGGGGCAGACTGACAGAAGCCATATCGTGCAGATAAGATGACATGTTTAAAAATGCCAACTAAGACCATATGAATATTTAGTTGTGTTAGGAGAGCTGGTAATAAAGTACTCAAGTTTGTGCTTTGGCTCAAGCTTATTTTGGAGGGATCAAGGTCCAGAGGGGCTTTTCAAAAAAAATTAGGGGTCCTAGAGGAACCCTTTTGAGGGAGGAGGTGTTACGTCCCTCTGCATCCCCTAATCTCCTCAGTATGTTCAGCTGGTGCTAATTGGCCCCACCTAGGCAGGTGTTGGTAAAAGCATATCTGAGGCAGGCTTTCAGGAAGCCTTACTAGCCATGCCTGGGTGGTAGCAGCCATGTTAGCCAACCTGCTATGCATTTTAGGATTAAAACCTCTTCTCACTAACACTCTGGTATTCATCTCCTTTTTTGTGTTGCGGCTTTTGAGCCAGGTAGTAACAGTGCTTGAAACTCTTTGCGCAAAGACTTGATAGTTTTATTGACAAAAGAAAAAACAACATATAAATGAAAATCAATTTGGATTTTGTAAAAATAGATCAACGGCATTGGCATTATTGACTTTCATTGAAGATATTTAATCTGCAACCCATAATAATAAATAAACAGTTGGGGTATTTGTTGATTTAAACAAAAAAGCTTTTGACACGTTACAACATTATATTTTGATTTCTAAATTGTATAATTATGGTGTGAGAGGAGTGGCATTGAATTGGTTAAGGAGTTATTTAGAAAATGGGCTGCAATATGTACATTGTTTCGAGAACACCTCTGAAAGATTGAAGATTGTATTGGGCATTCCTCAAGGTAAAAAGGTTAAATTTTATTTTATTTGCAGGTGACACAAATTGCTCAGGAGAGAATTTGAAAGATATGAAATCATGGTTTCTGAGATGTAAATTTTTAAGAAATGGTTTGATGTAAATAAATTATCTTTGAATCTGACAAAAACGAAATTGATGATATTTGACAATTGTGTAAAGGAAGAAGTTATTATGCCCATTAATGGAGAACTGATTGAAAGAGTTTCGCTTTTTGGGTGTAATAGTAGATGAAAATTTGACGTGGAAATCACAAATTGAGTACATTAGAAAGAAAATGGTCAAAAACATTTATATTTTGAGAAATGTAAAAGATTTATTAGACTACAAATCAATGAGCAACGTTTTTCGTTGGTTTTCTCATACTTTAGTTATTGTGTGGAAGTCTGGGGAAATACATTGGTGAATACTAAAAACCCTCTAAAATTAATACAGAAGAAAATGATACGAATGATTCATAACGTTAAATATAGAGAACATCCAAATAAATTATTTATAGAAAAAAACTATTAAAATTAGGATATTTACTGAAACTACAGACAACATTAATTATGTTTAAGGCTAAAAATAATATTTTGCCTTTCAAGTTACAAAGTTTATTTTCAATGTGTTTGGAGGGAGAAGACAGAAGGAAATTTCATTTTAAGCATCAGCTAGCTAGGACTACACAAAGATTAATGAGTCCAACGGTTAGGGGTATATGACTGTGGAACTCTCTTCTTTATAATCTAAAGAATTGTACAAATTTACATTGTTTTAAAAATTGTTAGATGATAATTCAATATGAAGAATATGAATGAAATTGGAGTTAATTGAAGATTGAAATTTGAAAATTGAAGATTTCTTTTTTTTCTTTTTTTTTACATTTTTTGCCTCATTTTATTCTATTCACTTATCTTTTCTCCTTGTTATTATGTGATGTGGTATATTGCTGATTGTAAATTTGTTTTGTCTGCGTTAGGACCTGGAGATATATGTTCGTTTGTTCCTCGGTTTTTGGTGTCCACTTGTAATATAAGTTGGATCACAGACAGGGGGCAGGGTTTAATAAGAATATTTTCTTCTTCTTGCTCCCACTCCACGCATGGTTGCAGTGCTATACCGAAAGAAAGTATGGTTTGTTTGTCTGAAAGAAAACTGTTGAAACTGTTGAACCAAGTGTGAAATAAATAAATGAAATGTGTGTGAATTTTGCTTTCCACTGTTTGTGTGTTTTGTTGTTGTTGGGTAGATAGCTTGTACTGGAAGGACTGTAAGGTGCTAGTTCAGGTTTGCAGCTACCACTCCCCGGAGTGTCGGCCAGAACACTGCTCAAGGCCCGGATGAATGTTCAGAAGGGAGACAATGAAGACACCGAGGATAGTGCAGACTCTTGTATTGACTTCACACAGTTGAAGGTAACAGGGATTGTCAGAGGAGCAGGTATTGCATACAGGTTTAGGTGCGTGGGCATGGGTGTGTGTGTGTGTGGTCTCTGAACGGAACAGAAAGAAAATACTACATTACTAAAGTGTTCACAACAATATCTCCAGAGTACATCAACATAAACACAGGCGGGAAATAAACTAACATCCCCTTTAATACCATAGGCCATATATTACCCACGACTCACACATAGACCCCCTGAGAGAGCTAACCAGGTACACAGCTATACCCAACCACACGGCAGGAAAGTTAGCTTAGCTTAGCTTAGCACCCGCTAACGGCACAGACAGAAACATAGTTGTCGTGTTATTCAATTATACGCGGGTCCACTGTACGATTCGTAACCACACTTTATTTTCTTGTTCTTGCTCTGCCCCACATAACATAACATTCTATACAGAAACACACCGGTCTCGCCCTCTAGCTGCCATCAGCCTAACTACACTGACCGGCTGCATTAACATCTACTGTACAATGCAATTACACCACATCTCCCCTTTCTAGAATCAATGGGTAGACTACCATTGACTCACCAGACCTTAGAGGGTTATTCTGCCTCTGTGGCTGGAAGGTCTGGTCCTGCGCTTACCTGTAAGGAATACTATATAATGAAAATCTTAACTCTAATTAACCCGTTAAGTAACACAAATTCTTACATGCTAACTTGTCACACCCCCTGCATTTCCCAACTTCTGAACATGCATATTTGAAAATGACAACCTTTTAGCTTTTACACTTTTACCCATATTGTGCAAACAATACTACGAAAGAGGGGTATTCTTGTATAAAACAGTCCTTTCCATCTTATCCGTTATAAGTCCAATCTGGTTGGTCTCACAACCACTCTTCCGGATCTGGTTCTGGGTGTAGATGGAAGCTCTGGAGAAACTGTCTCTGGCATGTCCGTGGAGCACTGCTCCCCGGCTTCTGCAGATTCTGGCTCCCCATTATTGCTCTCAGTTTGGTCTGGAGAGTGTTTCATGGGAACAAGATGCCGACGATTCCGCCTAATTGTCCCACGAGGTCCCTCCACGAGATATGATCGTGGTGTGGAGTGGCTGCCAATAACGGTGCCGCTGGCTCTCTGGTCTGTTATCCACACTTCTTGGCCTGGAGTGAGCCTGCCGAGGCTGCGTGCGCGATGACGAAGGTTATATGACTGTGCCTCTTTAGTCCTCCTCTCCTTTTCCCTCCGGGTGACAACCACACTATCAGGAAGTGCGGGGTCTAGCAGAGATGGCAGTATTGGCACTGTGGTGCGAAGCCGTCTCCCCATCAAGAGTTGGGCTGGACTATAGCCATTCTGCAGTGGGGTGGCTCTGTAAGCGAGCAGAGCCAAGTGTGGATCAACAGCTTTCCGCAATAGATTCTTGACAGTCTTAACTGCTCGTTCGGCTTCGCCATTGCTTTGGGGATATTTCGGGCTGCTTGTAATGTGACAGAAGCCATACACTTTTGCAAATGTCTCAAAAGCTGCCCCTGAAAACTGTGGCCCATTATCTGTTACCAGCTGCTCGGGGATCCCATGTCGTGCAAAAATCCCTTTGAGATGATGGATCGCGTCCTCTGACCTTGAAGGTGTGAGAGGGGCAATCTCAACAAATCTTGAGGCATAATCCACGACAAGAAGGTAGGTTTTCCCTCTCAGCATAAACAGATCGGCTCCTAGCTTTTGCCACGGCCGCCCCGGATACTGTGATGGCATCAGCGGTTCTGTGTGGTTTTCTCTCACTTGGCAACATGTCCGACAGTTAAGGACAAGCTCATTTATCTGCTGGCTTAGCCCTGGCCACCAAACCGACTGTCGTGCTCGCTGTCTGCACTTAACCACTCCCTGGTGACCTTCGTGCAGTCTGGTGAGCACATCAATTCTCATAGTTGCAGGTATAACCAACCTGTCCCCTTTGATTAGCAGACCATCATGTACGGTGAGGAACGCCCGTTCTGCCCAGTACAGTCTTAGCGCTGGTTCGCTGTTGAAATGTGTGGGCCATCCTTCCTCACACAGCTGCATCACGCGAGCACATACGCTGTCCCTCTCCAGCTCTTCTCTCAGCTGCTCCAAGAAATTGTTGCTAGCTGGCAGATTGTCCATCAACATGTCCACGTAAATATTTGTGCTCTCCAACAACTCCTTGTCTTGAAGTGTTTCTTTTGCTTTCACTGGAGATCGTGAGAGCGTGTCAGCTGTCCACAGGTGTTTGCCTGGTACATGCGAAATCGAGTAGGAATATCGCATGAGGCGCATCCTAAAGCGTTGAATTCTGGGAGGGAGCGCATCCAGAGTTTGTGCCCCCAGCAGACTTAGCAGCGGCTTATGGTCTGTCTCCATTTGAAAGTGTTTGCCAATAAGAAAGTTGCGGAACCGCTCACAAGCCCAGGTCAGACCTAAAGCCTCCTTTTCAACCTGAGCGTATCTCTGTTCTGTTGCAGTGAGGGAGCGTGACGCGTAGGCAACGGGTCTCCACTCCTCGTCCCATCTTTGAAGCAGCACACCCCCTAAGCCATACGATGATGCGTCCGCTGACACCTTGCAGTCACGGCTTGGGTCATACATGGCCAACACTGGCGGTGATGTGAGCGCATCTTTCAGGTTCTGAAATGCTCTAGCCTGGTCAATGTCCCATCTCCAGCAGTTTTTCTTAGACAGTAAGTCTCTTAGAGGTTTGTCCTTCTCTGCGAGCTGTGGGATAAACTTTCCAAGCTGGTTAACCATTCCCAGAAAGCTCCTTAACTCACTCACACTTTGTGGCTCCTTCATCTCCCTCACAGCCTGGGTCTTGCTTGGGTCAGGGCTGATACCGCTGGCTGAGAGAACATGCCCTAAAAACGTCACCTGCTGTTTCGCGATGTCGCACTTGTTAATGTTCAGGGTGATGCCAGCTTTTTGGATCCTGCCCAGCACAGCGTGTAGGCGAGAGTCATGCTCTTCCTGCGTTCTGCCCCAGACCAGCACGTCGTCCATGTGGCAAACCACCCCTTCCATACCATCTGTGACCTCTGTGACCATCCTGTTCTGGAAATGCTCCGGTGCTGAAGCAATCCCGAAGGGCAGTCTCTTGAAGTAATAACGCCCAAACGGTGTGATGAAAGTGGTGTATTTGGCTGAGTTTTCCGTCAGAGGTATCTGCCAAAACCCCATGTTAGCGTCCAGCTTGCTGAATATGCTGGCACCAGCCAATCTGCCCAATGTTTCCGCCACCGATGGCAGTATGTACTTCTCTCGACACACAGACTCATTGAGGTGTGTAAGGTCGACACATATGCGTACATCTTCTGTCTTCTTCGGTACCACCACCATGCCTGAGCACCAATCAGTTGGCTCCTCAATCCTGCTGATCACCCCTAGTTCTTCCATACGGGCCAGCTCCTGCTTAACTTTGTCCATCAGAGGCAACGGGATTCTCCGTGGCGTCTTCAAGGAAAAAGGTTGAGCTCCAGGTTTCAGTTTGATGTCGTACGGCTGACGTACTTCACCGAGACCACTGCACAGCTTTGGGTAGCACTTTTTAAGCGTCTCTATAGTTATGCTCTCCAGACGAGCCACAAGCTCCAGCTTGCTAATAGCAGGTCTCCCCAGCAAAGCAGTGTGCAGGTGTCTGATGACAAAGACATCCTCAAGTATTTCTTTGTCTCCCTTCCTCAGTGCAAGCTCACTGACACCAACGACATCCAAACGACTCCTCCCGGGACCCAGCAGAGCCTTGGTTGATTTGTGGAGACTGGGGGGGGTGGTTGTGTCTGTAGAGCTCCTTAAACACCTTAAGGGGTAGGACTGTCACATCGGCTCCTGTATCAATTTTAAATGACACGTTTTTGTTGTTTATGCTTAAGTCGACAGTCCACGGCTCACCCTCACACTTAACACTGCCCAGGAACAAACCATGTTCATCCTCTTCAACCTCATGCACTGTTTTTGGTGCCCTGCATACACGCCTGTAATGTCCTTTCTTTCCACATGCATGGCATTTCACTTCATTCGCTGGACAATCCTGCTTTGAATGGGATGGAGTGCCACCACATTTCTGACAGGTTGGCCCTTTTCTGCCATCTTCTCGGAAACCACGTGTTTTAGCTTGACGACTATCAGTCTGGAGCAGTTTGGTTCTAACAGGCTTACGACTGATTTTATGCACTCTATCTACTGACTTAGCATCGCTAGCCTCACCTCTAGAGTCACCTCGCAAGGAGGATTGTTGTCGCTTTACCTCTTCACTTTGCCTCGCCATGTTGATAGCCCTCTGCAAAGTCAAATCTGGGTCAAGCTGCATGCGTTCTGACAGCCGTTTGTCCGTGAGACCGACAACGAGCCTATCACGTATCAGCTCATCATGTAGCACTCCATAGTTGCAATGTTCTGCTAGCGCATACAGTGCTGTCACAAAAGCATCCACTGTCTCATTGTCTCCCTGTCGGCGCATATTGAATTTGGCGCGCTCATAGATCACATTTTTCTTCACAATGAAAAAAGCCTGGAAACCATCACGTACCCCCTCGTACGTTGTCCTTTGCTCCGCTGTTAAACTCAGACCGCGAAGCACATCGTCCGCCTCATCTCCCATGCAGTAAATCAACGTGTTGACTTGGTTTTCCTCCGAGCTGACGTTCAAATTACTGGCGAGACGGAATCTCTCGAACCTCCGTATCCATTTGGACCACTCCTGCGGTTTTGAAAAGTCGAAGGATTCCGGTGGCTGGATGCTGAATGTCGCGCTCGGCCCCGCCGGTGCTCTCTGTGCAGTCTCATCCGCCATATTCTCCCCTCGTTATCCCGCGAGCTCCGCCAGACACAGGTTCGTTCAGTCGAGGTTATATGGATCAGTACAGGACTTCTGACACCATGTCGTGTTATTCAATTATACGCGGGTCCACTGTACGATTCGTAACCACACTTTATTTTCTTGTTCTTGCTCTGCCCCACATAACATAACATTCTATACAGAAACACACCGGTCTCGCCCTCTAGCTGCCATCAGCCTAACTACACTGACCGGCTGCATTAACATCTACTGTACAATGCAATTACACCACAATAGTCATTTCCCCCCTAACCTTGGTTACAGTCCCAAACACATCTTATTATCACATCCTCACACATCACCAACTTACGTTGCTCATTAACGCACACTTCTCACGGAATAACCAATTCTCTGCCGGTAATCTGGAGCAGAAAAGCTCAGGTGCTTTGCCCACGTTTCTCCCTGGACATAGTCTCTCATACAAAGCGGTGGGGTGACCTCTACTGGCCACTCTAAAAACTACAGGTGAACTAACAACTGAACAGAATAAAACCATAACTATGGGGCCTTTTGTACAGTTGTGTTGATTAAAACAACCAATGCAGCTTTCACAGTTTTTCACATTTTGAAACTGTGATCTTTGGAGATGTGGAATGTAAATGTGTTTGTCTGAAAAACACTTTGGATCAACTTCTGTTGTTTTAAATGTGCTACATCAATAAGAATGATTTTTACAAGAAACACAAAAAGTGTTTACATTATTCGGACATAAAAACAATTAAAGTTTGAATTCCGAAAATTTTTAATTAAATTCCAATACAATAATTATACATTGACACGAAAGCTGACATTACTTTTAATGTTAGCTTTTAGTTTATAGGTAATCAGCCCATGAAGGTCCAACATGAGACATAACTGAAACTTTACTTTTAGCACTAAATGAGCGACCTGAATATTCTTTCACTCTCTGAGAGGACTCTGTCAGTGTCAGTGACCTCTGACTGGATTGTCGTTTGCATTTACAGCAGTAAAGTATCTCCACACGATTCTCCTCCATCTCTGTAGCCCAAATGTAGTTTCCAAGTCACGTTACCGCACAGCAACGATTTAAAGCAGAGCAGGAAGAAGGGGGCGGAGCAAAGTAGCAGAGTAGTCGAGCAGAGAGAGCTGCTTTTTCATGAAGCGGGAGTGAAGTAGTGACCTTAGAGGAAAGAAAAAAACTAAAGTATCGATCATAAACCACTACCAACGTCCTGATCGATAACTGCATCGATCTGCCCACCCTTGTCTCCTGGATCGTAGCTGAGATCAGCGTGAACCACGTGGGTCTCCGCTCCCTGATCTGTTTCCTGTGTTTGGAAAGAGTTGCAGCTTCATCGCGGAGTTTCTCTCGGTTTGTGGGCTCATCTAAAGGTAAGCACCGAGCTAACTTTACTGTGAGTTCAGTTCATGTTGAGTTTAGCTCCTGAATGAGGTCTTCTGCTGCTCTCCTCGGTGTCTGTGAACACGTTGAGAGTGAGAGAGTGTATTGCAGTGTTTTTTGGTTTTTTTGGATAGCGGCGCGGTGGGTCGCAGGGTCCAAACCATGGTGCTATTTCGTCTTTTTCTATTTAAGTTCTGGTTTAATGTAAAATTGTAAAGTCCGTCGAAACTACAGAAAAACCGTCTATAGCCGACCAAAACGTTTGGATTTAGTAAAACGCCAGCAAGCGCAGCTAGATGGAGACATGCTGCGCTGCTGCGGCATTTTGTGAGCTCCAAATAGACGGGATAGGACGCCGCGTCTCAGCGTCGGCCCGTCGAAAACTGTGTGCGCGAGGTGGATGCGCGACAAGCGAGCCGAGATCGATGTTGGGCTAAAAGCTAACCGTAGCTAACCGGTGTTCCAGATTAACTGGCGTAAGTCGAACAGCTGTATGGTAAACATGCTTTTGAGGAGCCGCTGATGAAAAACCAGCAAAAACACCAAATATTTTATCTGTGACATTTTTGAGGTTCTCTCAAACACAATCCGTTAGTCTACTTGCTGTTGAACCACAAAGTGTTTTAAAATGTCGCGTTTACCTTGTGATATTCTCACGAGGCGATCGCGAAAACGGCAAACAATAAACGTCACCACAATGATGCTCTTCACGGTACACCAACAGTAAACGATATGGAGAATCTTGTCTTCGTTATCGCTACTCTTGTACCATTTATTACTCAGATTTCAGTGTTTTCGCTTCACAACTAAAGCGTGCAGTTTACTATGTGTGCACTCTAGTGATGTGTCGGTCGCGAACGAAACGGCTCTTAGAGTCGAACCTTTAAAGTGAACGATGCGAGCCGACTCCTTATTGGGAGCCGTGTTGTTGTTGTTGTTGTTGATTTTTTTCTTCTTTTTTTTCTCTCACCCTCTCTCACACACTTTTTTCCGCTTCACTCTGCACACGAGCCTGTGCTTTGCACTGGGAGGAGGGGGGAGGGCGGTAGTTAGGCAGTAGCACAGGAACAGAGCTGGAGGGAAAGAGAGAAAGAGAGCCAGGGACAACAACGTCACATTAGAAAGGTATAGTAATCATACACAACTATTTTCAGTTGCGGATGATAAAGGATTCAGAAAGTTTATTCATGCAGGTCCATATGACAGAGAATGTGCATCTTCTTTTTGTTTTCATATTTTAAATTAGGTTTAATTAGGGCTGGGTATCATCACTGATTTCTAGATTCGATTCCGATTCACAAGGTCCCGAATCGATTTGATCCACGATTCGATTCTATTTGAATCTGGGAAATTTTGCTTCAGTCAGAAATATTCTAATTCAGATCAGTACATTTACATATTTTTGTATCTATAAAAAGGAAGCTGACACTCGCAAAACTTTATCAAAGGTGTGAGCGTCACAACAGAGGCCTTTATGTCAAAGTAGCTGAAGATAAAACACAGAAAAACATGAAGGTGATTTTCCTGGCCTGGGATTTTATAAAAATATTCTGCAGTACGTCAAAAACAAAAGAAAACCATTAATCAACACATGAACATTACCTCTGACCTTACAGCGGTTTTATTAGAGACACCGCTAAGCTCGAAAGTAAGTAAAAGGAAAAAAAAAAAACAGCGGCCGACAGCGCTGTAAACAACGGTAGACTTGTGCGTAACAAGCAAGCCAATAATGCAGAAAACAGATTTTTAGAAAGGAATGAAGTACAGAGAGAGAGAGAGAGCTGTGCATGAAGTGTGATTTTTATCATGGTGGAAGCAAAACGGCAAAACTAAGAGGGAATCCATGGCGAAGTTTATGGGAAGCGTAGTTTGGACCTCCTTTGCTGCTGGTTCGGTCAGTATTGTTTGGTGAGAGATAAAACCTGCAGCTTTAGAATCAGCGCAAAAAGGGCGTGAACACAAAGCGCGGACCCGCCGAAACATTAGAATCAGCGAGCTGTCGGCTTTCAGCCCCGACCGTGTCAGGTGAGAAAGGCGACATCTCACTGATTCTGATCCACCGGTCCGCGCTTTGTGTTTACGTCTTTGTGCAGAATCCGTGTACCTGCTGTCATTTCCTGTTTTAGCTGTTTGGTGGTTGTTGAAATTTTGTGAGGTTTCACCTGAGGGCAAAATAAATTTATATTAAAAAATCGATTCAGGATTTTAATGAATCGATATCACGTTATCCAAGCTAGAATCGATTTTAATCGATTATCAAAACCCACAAATGAACATTTTATTTTTAATTATTTGAATATATGTGAGTGCTTGTGTATAAATACACAAATAATACACATATGCTTTCAATTGTGTAAAGTGATCTAGGTAGCTCTGTTTTGGAAGTTCAGTTAATGCTACAAATGTGTTTTGGAGTTTGTACATGCGTTGTCTCTAGCATATACATACATACACATATATATATATATATATATATATAGATAGATAGATAGATAGATAGATAGATAGATAGATATATATATATATATATATATATATATATATATATATATATATATATATATATATATATATATATATATATATATATATATATATATATATATATATATATATATATATATATATATATATATATATATCTCAGTAGGGCTGCCATGATTAGTCGACTAGTCACGATTACGTCGACTATCAAAATCGTTGACGACTGACTTAATAGTCGACGTGACGTTTGAAACTTTGTAAGAGCCCAAAAGACGCAGGAATAAGTAGTAGGATTTAAGTGTAATAACGGACTGAAACAGAAGATGGCAGCACTGCATGTATAAGGATGCCAGCTGTCGTTAAACCCCGAAGAAGAAGAAGCTGTGTCGCAGAATTCATAGCATGGCCTTGCTCAGTTTCCCACAATAGCGGCAACTACTTAGTTTTAATATTACTCTTATTATACTTTCTGGGTCACAAAATAAACGTTTAACATATTTTCAGGCGAGAATGTAGCTGTGTAAACCTCAAATATCTGCTCAGTTTATCAAGACACCACATATTTTCAAAAGCGTCCCGACGTTTTTGGAGACGTCTGTTACACAACAGGTCAATACCTAGCCCGGGTTCAAGGCTCACTAGAGCCGTGAGAACACCGGACTCCCGGCAAATCGTTTTCAAACCCACCGCCGTCTTTCGTTACTCAGGTTAAACATGATATATAAGTCACTTAGATAACTTAAACATGTTATTGTTTGGCTTTTTTCAGTATTTTATTTGTTCCTGAGTAAATCGGTTTGGCTGAGATTAAAGTTATAGTTTTTACACAGCTGAATAAACATCAACCAGACAACTCAATATACTCCAGTGTCCTATTATATTTTAGATGGCAAGGACCAGACAGCTGAGTTTATTAAACTCCACTGAAACAATCTGGAAATTTCATTTAAATTCAGTAAACTATCATCTTGTCTTTATTTTTAGTTAGCACAGACCTGAAACATTTAAAGCTGTAAGCTAATGATAGTTATATAAGAGCAGATGCTGCTGGTGCAATAAGCTGTACGTTTTACGTCCAATGGATGATGATCTGATTAGTCGACTAATCGCAAAAATAATCGGTGACTAGTCGACTATCAGAATAATCGTTTGTGGCAGCCCTAATAAACATATATGTAAAACTACTTTTTTTTTTTTTTTTTTTTTTTTTTTAAATTAGTAATTCATTTTGTGCATTATTTTATATTGTTGTTAATAATAATTTAATTAAAGCAACAAAACAACATGAAGAGCTGGTTGGGAGCCAAAAGAGCTGGATCTTTGTAGTGAGTCGAGCTGAAAGACCCGGTTCTCTAAAAAGAGTCGGAATTCCCATCACTAGTGCACTCAAATGGTGTCGAGTCAACTAGCGCCACCTGTGGCCAAGTGCCATAGTCTACAGCCAGAGTAACCTGTTACACACATCTTCCCCGACGTTTGAATTTGTTTCATACACAATACATTTGTAACTTTCAATTTTTTCTCTTTTTGCGTCTTGCAAATAAACCTTTAAACTGAATGAAATCATTATGTATTTATTTACATCAGTAAGAAATGCCAAATTATATTCACAAAGAGAGTTGGTAGTTATATACAGTTTATATACGTATGGTCAATTTAATAAATATTTGTAAGGAGATGGCATTTACTGTGAATTTACAGTGATTAGTTACACTGTGATTAGTAATAAATAGACCCAGTGTGATTGAGTCGACCCTGTGAGAGTGGGTGGATTTAAGAAAGTGAGTGACACAGGTGTGTCAGTTGGTTTGTCATCTGTTTTTGAGTGTGGAGGAGAGTTAGAAAACTTTCTTTTTAATGCTAAGTTAGGAATATTCATGATTTAATTTGCAAAACTTGCATATGATCTCCAGTTTGTAGCAGATCTACTGACTATCATATAGCAACTGGAGCAGATTCAAATGTTGTTCAGTTCATTACTGCCACCCGGAAACATGTTGAAAGATGCAATGCCAGCGATGTGGAATGTAAAGACCAAAACCAGTCATTGTTAGAATAGAATGGAATAATCCTTTAATTGTCCTACAAGGGGAAATTTGGTTGTAACAGTAGGAAGAAAAACGCATATACAAACAAACAGGACACAGAACAGAAACACACAATTTTTTAACAAATTTACTTCAAGGACAATAGTTACCAAAAACAGAGTACTGTACAGTTACTAAAATTAAATACAGATAAGAGGCAAACCCGGGTTGTAGTTTGAATCGATTGATAAAATAGTGCAGTTACAGCGCTGATGTAAACATCTATGTTTGTTGGGAGCAGTGTTGATTGTACAGTCTGACACTGCAGGGAGGAAGGACCTGCAGAAACGCTCCTTCATGCATCGAGGATGCAGCAGTCTGTCACTGAAGCAGCTCTGCAGCAACATCTACATGCATGGGCTGGGAGACTCTGTCCATCAGAGATGTTATTTTGGCCAGAGTCCTTCTGTCTCCCACCACCTGCACTGGGTCCAGGGTGCATCCCAGAACAGAGCTGGCCTTCCTGATGAGTTTATCCAACCTCTTCCTCTCATCTGTCGATAAACTGCTGCTCCAACATACCTCACTGTAAAAATGACAGATGCCACCACAGAGTCATAGAAGGTCTTTAGAAGCGCTCCCTGGACTCCAAATGACCTCAGCCGCAGTGTTGTGGCTCCAGTCCAGTTTATTCAAGTGAACACCCAGGTACCTATACAGGTGAGGGCTCATCACAGTCCTCACCTGTAGGTGGCAGCATGGGGAGTTGATGGAGAGGTCTGCAGCGTAGAGGGTGAAAGACAACAGGGATCATTTTTTGTCTGTTCATTATACAGTCAGATTAGCTTGTGAGAACCATCTCTATCACCATGTTTGAATTCATAGGGAACTAAACTTTTTTGTTGTTGTTGCCACTGAGGAGAGTAGTAATTTTTGTTTGATAATCCAATGTGTTACGAACAACAGTTGTCTTTTTCTCAGGGATGTGACTGCTTTCTCTTCTTGTATTATAAGGTTTGATGTAGGAACTTTTGCACTGGAGACAGTGGCTGAGACTTTGGTCCTGATTTGTTCTGATTTAGGTTGTGGTAATTTATTAATCTTTATGGTGGTTTCCCTGGCTGTGATGAGCTCCACTATGGGCAGCAGTTGTGGAAATGTGGCAAAATCGAGTCTTTTGGCTGGCATAGTGTAAGCTCCTTAAATTACCACAATCTGGATGCCTGAGAACCTTCACAGAGACTGATAGGTTTGTAGCTTGAACCTATTCGCTGGAATGTTGAAGGCAATATAATTACACAGCAAGCAAGACACGAAGTAGGCAAAGTTCTTCTTGTTACTCATGCATAAGGGAGACCTCATTAACATATGACGTCTACATACAAACAAAGAGGTGTGTGTGTTGTTGTGATATTTTGATACTACGGTTAGCATTTACAGGATATTGTTTTGTAGTAATATTATACAGGAGAACTGTTACTCAATAAGGCCCATTTACTAGTTGTTTTTCTCTTTCTCTGTGACCCAAGAATTAATGTGTAAGACTCACAGGCTGGTACCCCAAGGTCGAAAATACCACAGAGACGAGACCACTTCCTTACTCCCATCCTCCCTTCCTTATCCTTTAGAAAAGAGCTTGTTAAAGGCCAGGTGGTTCGTTTCAGAATTCACTAATGAAAGAACTCTGTATTCTATGTCTAGGAGTGTATTTTGCTGGGATGATCATAAATTGTAGCTGAACTGATAAACTACACAAAGGATACTTCTTTGCTCACAAGGCAGGAAGACGTTTCCTTATTTGGTCTGTACCGGTTTGAACTGAGAACCTGCTGACACACGAACCTTTTTCCTCTATATAAGCTGTTGTATGATAAATAAACCTTTGAGTCGATTTAGGAAGGCAACCTGAAGCAGTCTGTGTTTCCTTGTTCTCCCAAGCTGCTCCCGACGTCGTAACTAACCCAGCTGAGCGGCATACCTGAGTGTTACTTTGAATAATTAGGAATCTTATAAGGAAAGGACAAAACTCTGCTTATCGGTGCTCACGCCTTGGAGGGAAACCGGGACGGAGATTTTCTCTTCGATTAGAGGGGTTATTGCTTGACATATACTGGCTTGTTGTTTTTCAGCTGTGCGTGATGAGGTGTAAAGTCAATATAAGGTAGGTTAGATCTATGTGTCGACATGGTTTAGTTATGTCGTAACCTATGTCTGAGTTATGTGACAAAACCACTGTTTGACCTTCACTTGTGTGAGCAGTTATCATGTTGTTGAACAGTGTGAGAGAAACAAAAGTGTGGCTTGTTGTATTTGTACACGTTTTTTTTTTTTTTTTTTTTGGCACAGTGTGTGACATAGAGTACCGGACAAAAAGGATGTTGAGTTCATTCTCTGCTGAGGCGTCCAGCTGACACAGAGGCTGTTCCTTCTCCATCAGGTCGGTACATAGGGCAGAGAAAACATAAGCTGTTATCAGTGTCAGCAAACATTTCACCCTTTGTGTTAAATTAAATACACAAATTCATTTTTGCTCTGGGTGTCTGCGGCTGCTGGAAAACTGAGCTAAATTTGCACCTCTAGCTTGTCCAACAGTGCATAAAGCGTTTTATGAATACTAGGATAGATTCATCAGGCTTCTGTTTACACATAGTTGCTGCATTTAAGTCAATTTTGTCTCTGGACATTGTTAGCAGGAATTTCTTTAGATTCTTAAAGAAATCGGTGATTTTGTCATTATTTACCCACAAAAACTCTGCAGTTGTGGATGCTTTATCATGCTTTGGATCTAATTCACCTATCTCTCTTATGAGTTGTGACTCGGTTACTCCAGGAATGCATTGACACAATATGTACCTGTAATCCGGACCACCCAAATGGTGATATCTGGTACTTCTCTGTAGTGCAGAGACAAAGGCTGTAGGATTTTTAAGAGGATCGGGAAGCTCTTTAATAGTTGTCACTAATTCTGAGATTTTAGGGGGCTGAATACAACACTGATCTCCTATTATCATAAAGGGGTAAGCGTCATTGACGTCACTAGATTTTGGGTCTGTTTGTTTACTACCGCGAGTGTTGGCGTGAGGACCTTTGTCATTCTGGCTTTGTTTTTCCTTTTTTCCTTTTAGATAAGTCTTTATTAAAGTTCGGGTAACAGGTATTTCTTTAGCTACCTCTAAACCTCTAGCTACGATATCGTGGCGTTTCATGTGGGTGTCTATCGTGGACACTGCCTGATGCAAAAGTTTTTCTTCATAGTCGTCTAAATTTTTTCTCATAAGTTCCTCACATTCTTCTTTCAAAAGTTTTTCTCTTTTTCTATGTTCTGCTAATTCTTCCTCGCGGCGTATATATTGTTTTTCCTGATCCTGTTTAAAGAGATGGCTAAGATCCGTTGCATATGATTCAGGTTTTTCGTCGCTTTCTTTTGAGCTGGTTGGATCAGAATGCTGACATTGTTTACGTGCAGCTGCTACAGCGACTATTAATTCGGTCTCATCGTAAGGGTGTGGGGCTGTAGGCTGAACGGCTGAACATGCAAGACTAGCTTTTCCTGCGGTAGATTTATTTTCTATGCCAGAGCCTGCACTAGTTTTATTTGATGTTAAAGCATCTACACCTGGTTCCGGTCCCTTTTTCCATAGTGGTAACATTTGATGTATCACGTTGCGGCATTCTATCATATATTTTCTACAGGACTTTTTAAGCAGACTACTTTTCTTATCGCAAATGGTATTCAACATTTCTACTGACCTGGTTTCTGGCGATAATCGTTCGGGATAGGGCTCCGAAAAGAAATTAGAATGCATTGTACTTACAGTTCTTAAGTTGTAGACAAAATCAGTCACATAAGCACTTCCACACGTTCTGGATACGTAATCATGGAAGTCTTCACCGACTCGCGGACGTGGGTTGCACGTGACCGGAAGTGGGAGGCGTACTGAGCCGTTATTTTTATATTTTATTTTTTTTGGTTTTACAGTTAATTTCGATTTTTTTCTCGGACCTGTCTGTGGTCTTTGAATTATTCTGACCCATGTTCAGTGATTTCCAGAGGGGTTTACACGCTTTGAAGGATTTATGTTAGTATTTTGCTGAGGCACAGCTGAGGTTACTTTAAATTTATTGCTAGCAATTTTTGTTTGGGTGAGCAACTTCTCACTTAACGAGCAACTTCTCGCAATACAACAGGCAACTTCCTGTGTCTTTCTGCTTTTTAATTTACTTTATTCGGGGACTAAGGAAGTCGTCAGTGTATCTCTCTGGATCACTAAGTGAAACTTCGTCAGCATATCCCGTTTTATGGGTCGATCACTGAGAGAGGTATAATACGGTCTTTATATAAATATGAAAGACGCATATTTACCTTCGTCAGCAATCCCACTTCTTGACACCAAATCGAAGAGAAAATCTCCGTCCCGGTTTCCCTCCAAGGCGTGAGCACCGATAAGCAGAGTTTTGTCCTTTCCTTATAAGATTCCTAATTATTCAAAGTAACACTCAGGTATGCCGCTCAGCTGGGTTAGTTACGACGTCGGGAGCAGCTTGGGAGAACAAGGAAACACAGACTGCTTCAGGTTGCCTTCCTAAATCGACTCAAAGGTTTATTTATCATACAACAGCTTATATAGAGGAAAAAGGTTCGTGTGTCAGCAGGTTCTCAGTTCAAACCGGTACAGACCAAATAAGGAAACGTCTTCCTGCCTTGTGAGCAAAGAAGTATCCTTTGTGTAGTTTATCAGTTCAGCTACAATTTATGATCATCCCAGCAAAATACACTCCTAGACATAGAATACAGAGTTCTTTCATTAGTGAATTCTGAAACGAACCACCTGGCCTTTAACAAGCTCTTTTCTAAAGGATAAGGAAGGGAGGATGGGAGTAAGGAAGTGGTCTCGTCTCTGTGGTATTTTCGACCTTGGGGTACCAGCCTGTGAGTCTTACACATTAATTCTTGGGTCACAGAGAAAGAAAAACAACTAGTAAATGGGCCTTATTGAGTAACAGTTCTCCTGTATAATATTACTACAAAACAATATCCTGTAAATGCTAACCGTAGTATCAAAATATCACAACGTGTGTGTGTGTGTGTGTGTGTGTGTGTGTGTGTGTGTGTGTGTGTGTGTGTGTGTGTGTGTGTGTGTGTGTGTCAGGAAGAGGGTAGTCTCCCCCTCACCCTAGATGGTTCACCCTAGATAACACGGTGAGGAAGTCCAGCAGTTCATCTAAACAAAAAGCACTTAGACTAGAACAGACGTAGCTACGTTAATCCTACCGTAAAACAATAAGACAAGGTACGACCTCTCTCGTGCTCTCTAATGCACACAAAGTTTGCAGACTATCAAGGATCAAGCCTCTACCAATCTACAACTAATTATAAAACTCTAAGCATATATAAGTAGATGTTTCTAAGCATAAATGACAATCAACAATACAAAACCTAACAGAGACGTTATTTTTAGAATCCAGACGAGGATTTTACAAACTGTATGTGTGCATGAGAGATGTATAGAAAGAATATACATATATTTTATCCCTGACAAAAAAATATATACGTCGTTTTGTGTGTTTCAGCCATTTGGACTCAGCTCAGCCACTTCAGAGGAAACAATGACTTCAACTCAAAAGGTGAGGAAAAATATCTCAGTTACACTGTTATTGAAACTGTGTGCACAGCTGGATGTTAACAGCAGCTTTATCTTTTCCATCCTTGTTTGAATTCATAGGGAAGGGATTTGGTGTGTGGTAAACAGGTAAATGAACTTTTTTTTTTTTTTTAATTATTTGAATATATATGAGCGTTTGTGTATAAATACACACACGATACACATATGCTTTCAATTGTGTAATTTAAGTGATCTAGGTAGCTCTGTTTTGGAAGGTCAGTTAACGCTAGAAATGTGTTTTGGAGTTTGTACGTGCCTTGTCTCTAGGGGCCACCACATATATAAATAAAACCACTGTAGTAATTCTTTTTTTTTTTCTTTTTTTGCACAATTTTATATTTTTGTTAATAATAAATTAATTAAACCATCAAACAACCTGAAGAGCAGGTTGGGAGCCGAAAGAGCCGTCTCTTTTTAGTGAGCCGAGCCGGAAATCCCATCACTACTAGCAAACACGCTTTGCCTTTGATTGAAAAAAAGGAAAAGCACTCCTTCCCTATTGGTGGGAAAATATACCATTTCAACCAATCAAAAAATTATATGGCAACATGTGGCATCTGGTTGTTTGGGAAGAGGGGGAAGTTTTAGGAATGACCAGTGAATGAGAGAGAGAGTTTTGATACGTGAGAGATTTGTGACGTTTTACCGTATTTGGAGTCTCAAGTTAGTGTGTCATCTTGTGTAGTTAGTGTGTAGTGTAGTCGTTGTTTTCTTTTGTGTGTCAATTATCAGTGTTGGGTGTAATGCGTTACTAAGTAATGCGTTACTGTAATTAAATTACTTTTCCACTGAAAAAGTAGAGTAACTAATTACTGTTAAATGTACTTTCGTTACATTGTAAAATAATTAAACTCGCTGAATATCATTATTTAATTTCAGTAATTTGTTTTCTAAACGTAGAAGTAAACTCAATCGCTGTAGTGCAGCTGCACGTCATTTCGCGCCAGTTTGCTGCACAGTCGTATTCTAAAGCAGAAGATGTCGGACTCGGCTGAAGCGAGTGGCTGTTTTATGAAATGGACATATTCCCGTCTCTTCACTTTTCTGAAACAAGCAGACCAGAACATTACAGTGAAATGTAAGCTATGTCCTGGGGAGAAAAAACTATCGGCTGCTGTTAATAGCACGAGTAATCTACTGAAGCGCCTGACACGAGAGCATAAACGAACACTTCTGGGTGATTCTTGTTCGTCATCCATGGATAACACCGCGGCAACTCCTGCTAAGCAGGCAAAACCTGATTTTACTTCAGCAGCACAGAAAGCGTCTGAAGGTGAGCTTAAAAAGATGATTGCAGGCTACATTGTGGAAGAGATGCTACCTCTGCGTACCTCAGTCTCCGTCTTTAAAAAACTTTATTTATTGTTTAAAGAGTTTAATTTCTATTGTTTGCCCACTCAAGGTTTATAGGGATTTTAAGAAGTATTTAGTTAAATTATTTATTTAGTAATTAAGTTACTTTTCTGACACAGTAATTAGATAAGTATTTTAAATACAATATTGACTAAGTAATTAGTAATTAATGACTTTTTTTAAAGTAACTTGTATATGAATATTTCATACTTTAAGGCTGCCTGTTTATTTGGGGACATGAACAAAATACATTGGACTTGTACATAATAACATCACAGATGATAAATTAAAAAGATTTTAAGTAAATGCTTGTGCATTCTTCAAGTCTTGTTGAATATGTTGAATTGAACTATGTGATCTATTTAACGCCTCTCCCAGTCAGTGCTGTTCTCCATGCCTGTGTGACTGTACATGATGTTATTAGCACAAACGCTTTAAAGGTGATCATTTAGGACTTTAGCAATAATACAGACAGCAATGTAGCTAGCAATAAAACTGTTTTATTGGAAATGAACTTAAAAAAAAAACACACATCCATCCATCCATTCGCTTCCGCTTATACTTTTTCAGGGTCGCGGGGGGCGCTGGAGCCTATCCCAGCTGTCATAGGGCGAGAAACAAACATCTGTCTCCTATTTTTTTTTTTTTTTTTTTTTTTTTTTTTTGTCACACAGGAAAGAAGCATCATTATCCACTGATAAGACTTATTTCTTTCTTTTATTTTTTCTGTTTTTTCAACAGAAGAATATCTCTAACAAGTTGGTTTATTCACATTTTCACATCTTTAGTTGTAAGTGAAATGTGCATTTTGAGTTTATACACTATGTATATAAGGCGACCGTTCCTTTTGCAGTATTTGTGTGTGTGTAAGCACCTTGAAAGTGCTTAAAGTGCTTGAATTTGACACTGAAAACGGCATATAAACCCTGAATGGAGTTTCAGTTTGTTCCACGACTGTATTTCACACACTGCTTCTGTTTGTATCTCTGTCACTGCAGGACCAACATGGAGCCAGAAGTCAGCGCTCTCAGGAGGACGACAAACCTCACAGAAGAAAGAGAGAGAAAAAACACAACTGTGAGTTGTGTGGAAAATCTTTTACCCGGGCTGAACGCCTAAAAACACACCAAGTCATCCACAGTGGAGTTAAACCTTACAGCTGTGAATTGTGTGGAAAGTCTTTTACCCAGGATGGAAGCTTAAAATCACACCAAGTCATCCACAGTGGAGTTAAAGCATACAGCTGTGATCACTGTGGTAAAGCCTTTGCTCACAGTAGGTACTTACGAATTCATCAAGTTGTTCACTCTGGAATCAAGCCATACGGTTGTGACATTTGTGGAAAAACCTTCACCCAGTCAGGGCACCGAAATGTTCACCGGCGCATTCACACCAAAAATGATGTTTACTGCTGTGATCAGTGTGGAAAAGTCTTTGTGAACTCAAAAGATTTAGAGAGCCACATGTTTACCCACACTGAGGAGAGACCTTACAAATGTGACCTGTGTGAGAAGGCTTTTAAAGAGCCACGTTCGCTGAAAAAACACCAAAAAATTCACACCAGAAAGAGACTCTACAAATGCAGTTACTGTGAGGTATGTATTTATATTTTTACAGTTGCAGTTATTTTGAAGTATTAAATGAATGTAGTTTAATTTTCAAAAGTGAAGTGAAATTTATTTTGGTCAACAACAACACAGGTTATTGTCTTGATGCATTCTCAATCATCCAGGAAGGTAAATCTCCAAAAAGTTGATTCTGTCCATCTGGACGTAGCGTTTTGTGGGACAAACGTTTCGTCACTCGTCTTCAGTCTCAGCTGACTGCAGGTTTCCCCAATCTTATAAACAGCACATTTGCATAATGACTGAAACCAGCCCACTGAAGGAACAATGGGCTGGGAGGTCAGTTCCTTAATCTTAATTATGCAAATTCTCATGACCATTGATCAACAACCACTGACCAAAACCCGCTGATCAAAGACCACTGATCAATGGCCATGAGTACCATTCACAGAGAGTTGGGGAATGGCTGCAATCACAGCATTGCAAGATGGCGAAAGATGTACCAAAGAATGCATTGAGTAAATGTGGTTATCCCAGCTGGACTTTTGTCAAAGCTGGAAAAGCACCTAAAGAAAGCTCCAGCTGATCCAGGAGAGAAGGACAACCGCCTGCCTAAGCGAAAACCTGTAGTGATCCCATATGTGTCAGGAGTATCGGAGCAGTTGAGACACATTTTTTTTCTAAACACCGGGTCTCTGTGGCTTTTAAACCCCAAAACACGCTGCACAAAAAATTGGTCCGCTCCAAGGATCGGGTCCCCCGACACAAACAGAGTAACATAGTGTACGCTGTTAAGTGCCAGGAGGACTGCCAGGATTTATACATCGGCGAAACCAAACAACCTCTGGTCTATTTACACCTACAGGCCAGTGGACACTCTTTCAAGGATGAGGATGTACACATCTTGGACAGGGAGGAACGCTGGTTTGAGGGTGGAGTCAAGGAGGCCATTTACGTGAAAAGGGAAAGATCATTTCTGAATCAAAGAGGGGGCCTAAGGGTACATCTGTCACCATCTTACAATGCTGTGATTGCAGCCATTCCCCAACTCTCTGTGAATGGTACTCATGGCCATTGATCAGTGGTCTTTGATCAGTGGTTGTTGATCAATGGTCATGAGACTTTGCATAATTAAGATTAAGGAACTGACCTCCCAGCCCATTTGTTCCTCAGTGGGCTGTTTTCAGTCATTATGCAAATGTATGTTTATAAGATTGGGGAAACCTGCAGTCAGCTGAGACTGAAGAAGTCATTTGGATGAGTGATGAAACGTTTCTTGGGAGAAACATTATGTCCAGATGAACAGAATCAACTATTGGAGAACACAGATTATCGTTTTACATAAAAGTAGTCAATCATACAGTAACTGAAATGTCCATTCAAGTATTCAATTTCACTCCCAAAACTGACACACATCTATACGTAACATTGGTTCTCACTTTAGGTATTTCAAACTTATAAGACCCCCTCAAATCATATTTTCCATCTCTTAGTTTAAACATACTTAAAATACAAATTGGAACATTCTTTTTCATCACTAGATACATTATTTCTAAAGTTTTAGAATGTATAATGTCCATGAATTTTAACATAGATGATCCTACAAAAACTGGTTGGTGGACTCCTTAAATCCAACTTTATTTATTATTCCAATAGCTCGTTTTTGCAATTTAAAAAGTGTGTGTGTGTGTGTGTGTGTGTGTGTGTGTGTGTGTGTGTGTGTGTGTGTGTGTGTGCGCGCGTGTCCAAATTTCTGCACAATAGGTCATATAAGGCAAACAAAGGGAAGTATACAATGGTTCAAAGCTAAATAAGACATGAAAACTTCATGTACAGAATATTCAGTCAAATCTGACACAAATCTATTGAAACTCCTGATGATGGAAAAAGTAACGTTTTAAAAGCTCCTCCCCTTTCTATCTAACATTCACACTCCAATGGATAAATCGGAGAGCAGCTTGGGGTTAGTATCTTGCAGCATCCAGAGTAGAGCATCTAGGTGTTTAACCATTCCCATTAGGTAGATTACTTACAAATGAAGAGTCTATTTTGTCCAGTAAGCTGAGCGTTATAATGTAAACAGTAAAATGTATTGGATGTGGGCAGAGATGCTCTTTATTTCAGGCGATGTTCAGGATAAAAATGTTGAAGGAATTCGCTGACTTACACCGTCTCTGTGTCTTTGTTTAGAAGCAGAGCGACACAGATGGATCCAGTTCTCGACCCTGTCATCACTGTGGTGGTGGGAAAAACTTTCACTGTGACCTTTGTGGAAAAATGTTCAGTAATCAATGGAGCCTAACAATACATCAACGTAGACACACTGGAGACAAAATGAACTACTGCAAAGAATGTGGGAGAGGCTTCCCCACACCGAGTCAATTAAAAAACCATGAAGTCATTCACAGTGGGGTCAGAAAGCACGTCTGTGACCAGTGCGGGTCATCCTTCACCACTCCAGGTGACCTTAAAGTGCATAAACGAGTCCACACCGGAGAGAAACCATACAAGTGCAGACACTGTGACAGAAGCTTCTCGCAATCATCTGGTCGTAGCAAACATGAACAAACACACTGGAAGAGAATTTCAGCTGTGACCAGTATGACAAGAGCTTCAGGAATCTCAGTTCAAATTCCAAATACAAACGATCCCACGCTGTAAATAAACTGTTTCACTGTTACCAATGTGCAAAATCATTCACTTCATTATCTGCTCTGCGCAAACATCAGCGTGATCATGCAGGACTGAAATCACTGGATCACAATGAATCTGAAGAGACAGAAAGATCCTCTTCTGGTTTCAGGGTCAGACTTAAACACCTTGAGATCAGGCTCCACAGAGTTCAGATGGAGTCTCCTGTAAAGAGTGCAGCTGATGTCACACTTGGATCTGATGCGGTAGCTCTGATTTCTGGGCCTGCAGTGTATATAATCCTGAATGTTTCATCCAGGAAGCTGGAATAGAATAGAATCCCTTTATTGTTGTTATACAGATGTACAATAACATACAGAGCATCTCCTACTCGGTACAAACATGTAAGCAGGGGCTTACAGTTGCTGCAGTACTATATACCCATTGGACAGTGTTTGCAGAAAACCAAATATATTAAAAAATATCCAAATATAGAATTGGTGGTTCAAAAGTTACAATTTGGATTATTGAAAATTACTTGTTTATAGAGGGAATAATGACCATTTTAAAGATTTTGAAACCTGTCGTTGCCTAGTTTCACTTTCGTGTCTTTACGCTCTCCTTGAAGTCCACATGTTATTGAATGTATTTTGATTCACATGTTCTGCAGCTGTTTTCTTGTTGATTTGAAGTTTGTGTTATGAAATCCTGATACACTTAGAGTTCATCAAATATAACTAATGCTTTGTCTAGTGTTTTCTTAAACAGTTTGATGTGAAAAATGTGTAGTTTGAGCCATGATTTCAGGTTCAGATCAACTGTTTTCAGTGGCAGAGGTGGAGGTTTATCAGAGGAGACTTGGCTGTTCTCCGATCACACTGAACAGGGTTCCTGCAGCTTATTATAAACTGAAATTCTCTTCAAGGAAAATAAGGTCATAAAATTTTATCTCAAAACCTTGCTGTAGGTATGAAGTTTGCAAAGGGTGTGTTTAAGATGCTAAACGGATGAGTTTTCCTTCCAAACTGCAAACAAGCTGTGCTTTCTAACAACCAAAGTGAGATTAATCAGACTACTTTCATAATCCATAAGGACATTATTATGTACAGAAGGGTAAATTGAGCTTAAGAGTTTTTAGTGTCATGAAAATGACTCTCCTTTTACCTGACTATAATCACTATGGTAAGCAGGGATGCACCAATACTGGTATCTGGTATCGGCCTCAACACCACATTTTCTAAAGTACTCGTTACAAGTCCCCCGATAACGGGGACCGATACACCGGTCTGAGAAATGTCTATGTTTGAGCGGCAGGTAAGGGGTTAATCACAGGTGCCGAGTTCCCACGCGCTGGAACAGCACGTATTACATGCTCCAGTCCCTCATTGAGCAAAAGCGAGTGGTGGGCGTGTATGTGTCCGAGCATGAACTCCCTGGCTGTATCCCAATTTAGGGACCATCAGAGACCCTTGTCTAGTAGAGCGCAGTCCTAGGAACAACTAAGATACTACGCAGGACATTCAAGGGGCGAGAGGGAATATTTTAAATATTTGATATGTACCATGTCTGCTTGAGCAGAAGTGTGGTGAATGGTTGCTTGTCAATGTTGGTTCTCTTTCACTCTAGCTGTGGCTGTCCTCCAGATTTTTGAGCCTCTCTTTGCCTCTGTTTGCACCCACAAACTTCCATTAGTCAACTAAAATGTGCTTCATATTTTGTCTGTCACAAGTTTCTTGCTCTGATATTCAAATCATTGGTAATTGTTAGAAAAACAGTAGCTTGGTGTACATGTACTGAATGTGATTCTAACTGCTTTGGATAACATATAATAATGATGGAAAATAAGCATTTGGTCAATAACAAAAGTTAATCTCAATACTTTGTTATATACACTTTGTTTTCACAAGCCCAACAATAACACTTCTCACTATTGCCAATATTAACAAAACTAAAAAGGGTAGGCCAAGTTATATATATTAAGAAAAAGAAAATAAATAATGATGCTGTAGTGTTCATTTGACTTTGGGACCTGAAGTGGAGTTTGTACCCGGAAACGGCTAATGACATCAGACTTCTAAGACCGGATTCCAAGTTCACCATCAGGATCGCTCAGCGTCGACATCATGAGAACTAATTATAATGAAGGCCGTTACATTTAGAAACATCATCGTGTCTTAAACATAAAAATATAATGCTACTTTAGCTTGTGTCACATATTCAGTGAAATTAAATAACTTAAGCCATCACGTACAATGGTTTGCAATAACATGTTTATCAAAATGGGTGGTGTATTTGGGATCATTGTCATGCTATAAAACCCAGCCACCTTTTATGATCAATATCCTTGCTGATGGAAGGAGGTTTTTCACTCAAAATCTGACAATAATTAATGAAAATTGTAAATAATTAATGAAAATTGTAAATAATTAATTAAACAAATACTTTTGACACATTTAATTATTTATTTCACATTTTAATTAATTATTGAGACATTTCAATACTTATTTAATAGTGTATTTAATTAATTCATTTTGGCACACTTGACTCTTCATGTCTTACCATGAATTTATTTTATCTGTCAACCTCACCCATCAAACCCAGGGGGCGGGGTTAACGCTAATCAAGTCAAAACCATTGCTTTAGCCTGGTGGCCGTTGTTTTTAGAAGGCGTTACTGGATATCAACAACTGGCATGTGGAAACTAAGAGAACTGAACTTTGAAAAACCCAGTTTGTGTGTCACCAAATACCATTGTAATATTTTTTTAGCTGAGAATGTAGCGGTTTAATCTTCATGTGTCTGGTCGGTTTGTCAAGATACAGCCTCTTTGCAAAAGTGCTTTGATGATTTCGGAGATGTCTGCCCAGCCCAGTCTTACAGCAAAGCGTGCGAGAGACCTGCTCGCCTCAAAGCGCAGGCCCCGGTACTCAGCTGCCATAACCCCCGCAGTACACTGACTTCATTTACTGAGGTTATATTTATCAGGTTTTTATTTCATAATGTTCATATGTGTCATAAATGTTTAAGTCGCCAGTTCTGAATCATAACTAACATTAAAAACATGTTTAGGAGGAGAGAGAGCAAAAAAATCAGATTATTTCGGGGCGATCGTGGCTCAAGAGTTGGGAGTTCGCCTTGGCCTTCGCCCGACTCCGACAGTCTCGGTCGTTGTGTCCTTGGGCGAGACACTTCACCTGTTGCCTACTGGTGGTGGTCAGAGGGCCCGGTGGCGCCAGTGTCGGGCAGCCTCGCCTCTGTCAGTGCGCCCCAGGGTGGCTGTGGCTACAATGTAGCTGCCATCACCAGTGTGTGAATGGGTGGATGACTGGACGTGTAAAGCACTTTGGGGTCCTTTGGGACTAGTAAAGCGCTATACATATACAGGCCCTTTAACATCTGATCTTTGGGTTTTTGTTGAATACTCAGCCTGACCTGTGTATAAGATAAGATAAGATAAGATAACCTTTATTAGTCCCACACGTGGGAAATTTGTTTTGTCACAGCAGGAAGTGGACAGTGCAAAAGTTATGACGCAAAAATTAGAATACAATAAGAATAAATACAGTACACAGCTGTACAGAATAGAATAAAATAATATACTATATACAGTAGAATAAAATAGAATAAAAATATACAATAAGATAAAAATAGAATACGAATGCTATATACAACTGAGTAAAAATACAACGATGCCAGAAAGGATTATTGCACTTAGTGTTATTGCACATGTGTGGATGTGTGTGTTTGTTCAGTTAAAGTCTTTGTTGTGGAGTCTGACAGCAGTGGGGAGGAAAGACCTGCGAAATCTCTCCGTCCCACACCGTGGGTGCCGCAGTCTCCCACTGAAGGAGCTGCTCAGTGCTGTCACAGTCTGCTGCATGGGGTGGGAGACGTTGTCCAACAGGGATGACAGCTTAGCCGCCGTTCTCCTGTCACTCACCACCTCCACTGGGTCCAGAGGGCATCCTAGAACAGAGCTGGCCCTTCGGATCACCCTGTTCAGTCTCTTCCTGTCCCCAGCAGAGATGCTGCCGCCCCAGCAGACCACACCATAAAAGATAGCAGAAGCCACCACAGAGTCATAGAAGGTCTTCAGGAGTGGGCCCTCCACCCCAAACGACCTGAGTCTCCGCAGCAGGTACAGCCTGCTCTGCCCTTTCCTGTAGAGGGCGTCTGAGTTATGAGTCCAGTCCAGTCTGTTGTTCAGATGAACACCAAGGTACCTGTAGCTGTCCACAGCCTCAATGTCCATACCCTGGATGTTCAGTGGTTGCAGTGGAGAATGCTTGTGCCTGCGGAAGTCTACCACCAGCTCCTTGGTTTTACTGGCGTTGATCTGGAGGTAGTTCAGCTGGCACCAGTCCACAAAGTCTTGAGTCAGTCCTCTGTACTCCTTGTCGTCCCCATCAGTGATGAGGCCGACTATTGCAGAGTCATCAGAGAACTTCTGCAGGAAGCACTGGGTGGAATTGTGGGAGAAGTCTGCAGTGTAGATGGTGAAGAGGAACGGAGCCAGAACCGTTCCCTGTGGGGCCCCCGTACTGCAGACGACCCTGTCCGACACACAGTCGGACCCTGTCCGACACACCGAAACACAAACTGTATTAAAAGAAATAACGTTGGTGTTTCCATCATGTAGTAACTGCTGGCTTTAACTGTACAAAGGTTGTTCGACAGTATGAAACACATACAGACTTCATGATGTTCGGCTAATATTTTTATTGTGAATATTAATCATGAGGGTAAACGGCCCTGTATACCACGGAGCGAGGTCAGCATATCCACGATATCTTCAGCTCTCTGTGTTAACCCATCAAACTAATCTAATGGTCATCTACGAATAATTCACGGGGTCATATCAATATGATTTTAACAAAAATCATCCTTAATACTGCCAACCATTCCAGAGACGTGCACTCAAACTTTACAACCGCATCACTTAACACTGCAGTTTTACATGTGCACTTTTTTTTTTGCAGTCCATTCTGAGCTTTGTTGGTCTACGTGCCATCGGGTGAGAAAGCCGACAAAGACAAAGCAAACCCCATGAATTACCAAAGATTCACACCAAACTTATCACAAAGATGACATTCTTGGTTGCTTTAACAAACATTTTATTATGTCACGGTTTCATTCACTCATGATTTGTCGTGAGCACTTCTTTAGTTTGAACCCAGTGACAGTATGAAGTTATTAGATTTGTTTTTATCTCAGTGTTTTCACTTCCAGCCATAAAGTATTTCCACATGGGGCTCCTCTTTTAATTAATTCCAAATTTAATTAATTATTTAATGGTGTATTTAATTAATTCATTATGGCAGTCCTGGCGTTCCATACTCTTTCTCACGCTCTCATCTCAAAAATGTGATTTCTCAGCGTAGCTCCATCATGTGACCGCACAGAAACGAATAACAGCAGAGCAGGAACTAAGGGGGCGGAGTAAAGTGTACCGCAGAGGAGACGAGCAGAAAGAGCTCCTTTTTCATGAAACGGGAGTAAAGTACTGAACTTTGAGGAGAGAAAAAACCGAAGTACCGATCATAAACCACTACCAACGTTTGTATCGATATCTACAGCCATCTGCCCACCCTTGTCTCCTGGCTAGTAGCTGAGATCAGCGTGAACCACGTCGGTTCACGCTGATCTGTTTCCTGTGTTTGGAAAGAGTTCCAGCTTCATCGCGGAGTTTCATCTAAAGGTAAGCACCGAGCTAACTTTACTGTGAGTTCAGTTCATGTTGAGTTTAGCTCCTGAATGAGGTCTTCTGCTGCTCTCCTCGGTGTCTGTTCACGGTTTAATGTGAACACGTTGAGAGAAGAGAGAGTGTATTGCAGTGTATTTTTGGAATGGCGACGCGATAGCTTACAGCGGCCCACGGCCACACCGAGTCCAAACCATGGTGTGGGGCTGCTCGTTATAACGAAACATATCGGTTGACGATAGGAAAACATCTATCGTTTCATATCACTCTGGGCCTGTCTCAATAGAGATTGACAGACCACGTGACTTTGGCGCATTGCATTGTGGGTGGCAACAAAATCAAAAAACTCCATCAAGCGCTAGCATTTCCAGCACCGGTGATCATTCATTCTGCGGTCCTAATCCCTACTTGCATTTTATTTGCCCCAAAAACATATATGTGAACACGGCAGGTCCGTACAAAGCCAGACTTCACGAAAAGGCAAAAAAAAAAAAAAAAAAAAGAGGAACAAAATCAGAGGAGTGAAAGGGTCAGACCCATACAAGCATACAGAGTGGAGTAAGGGCGTTAGCCTGCTGCCCGACTTTTATCACGCACATATTTACTATTATATGGTCCTAAGTGTGAGTGCATACACTCACAAAATGTTTAGTGACTTCAGATCCCTGCAACAAGCCCAGCTCCAGTTTACTTTGGTGATTTGGACTATTCCATTTCACAGCTGTTGTTACATTTTTGTCCTTTATCTCCTGTACAGGCCAACGCAATCTAATTGTTGTTTCAGGTTGTAGTGTTACACAACATTTTCAGATCTAATAGAAATAAAATGAGTTTCGTAATTCATTCAATTTATTGTCTTTATTCATAACTGGCATTATTGTTTCATTCTATTATAGAATCTTCCAAAAAAGAGGCTAAATTGTATTCAATGGTGCTTTATTAGCTGCTTCGGTGAAAAAATAATCAACAATGCAATAAAAAAAACATATCAAAACAACTTACTGGAAAACCGTTATTCATCACTTGATTGCTTCAATACAACACTTGGGCACATATGTGCTTGACTTTTCGTGGCTGTTTTGATATTGCTCTCTTTTTCTTAACTGATCAAATCTTGCTGTGGTAGCAGCTAGGGCTGCCATGATTACGTCGACATTCGTCGACTCTTTGTTACTTCGGAAACATGGCTTGAACAATTTCTCTTCCACATCGGAATCCAATAAAAACCGTTCTCTTTACCCATCGGCTTCCAGTGGCTGTCATGCAACTGGCCCTTGCCAGTTAATGCAACAATAATGCAACAGCTTCTTGCCATTCTTCATGTTTCTTTTTATCGTTGTGTGACTTTACTTGTGAAAGCCTCTCTGCGCTAGTACCGCTTGCCACTCGCACCTACAATCCTTTGCGGTTTTATCCCGGAAATGACATTTTATGCGTACTTGTGCATACTTCCGTACTCATGGTACGCCATCAGTCGGAGACCAAGTAGTTTTCCAATCTGGTCTTTAATTTTGACATCATTAGCCGTGCCTGGGCCCAAGCTCCGCTGCAAGTCCCTAGGGCTGTGTTCCAATCCAGCAACCACACTCTTCGTAGTGCGCATTTGGAGACCAATTACGTCACAGCGACAGCTGTCCCAACTCGAAGTGGTACTCCAAATGCGGTCGACCAATGCGCCAACGATGGCCCCAAATTTGAAGTGTGGTCTGGTGTAGACTTCATGGTCCCATATATCCCACAATTCATAGCGCTGTGGAGGATGTGGATAATTTTGACACGAAAATATGTGTGACGGCTGAAGTGGGTGGCCGAGGAGTAAACTTTCAAAAGGAAGTACTGAGTATTATGTCACTTATTTACAGTGGGGCAAAAAAGTATTTAGTCAGCCACCGATTGTGCAAGTTCCCCCACTTAAAATGATGACAGAGGTCAGTAATTTGCACCAGAGGTACACTTCAACTGTGAGAGACAGAATGTGAAAAAAAATCCATGAATCCACATGGTAGGATTTGTAAAGAACTTATTCGTAAATTAGGGTGGAAAATAAGTATTTGGTCACCTCAAACAAGGAAAATCTCTGGCTCTCACAGACCTGTAACGTCTTCTGTAAGAAGCTTTTCTGTCCCCCACTCGTTACCTGTATGAATGGCACCTGTTTGAACTCATCATCTGTATAAAAGACACCTGTCCACAGCCGCAAACAGTCAGACTCCAAACTCCGCCATGGCCAAGACCAAAGAGCTTTCGAAGGACACCAGGAAAAGTATTGTAGACCTGCACCAGACTGGGAAGAGTGAATCTACAATAGGCAAGCAGCTTGGTGTGAAAAAATCAACTGTGGAAGCAATCATCAGAAAATGGAAGACATACAAGACCACTGATAATCTCCCTCGATCTGGGGCTCCACGCAAGATCTCATCCCGTGGGGTCAAAATGATCATGAGAACGGTGAGCAAAGATCCCAGAACCACACGGGGGGACCTGGTGAATGACCTGCAGAGAGCTGGGACCAAAGTAACAAAGGTCACCATCAGTAACACACTACAACGGCAGGGAATCAAATCCCGCAGTGCCAGACGTGTTCCGCTGCTGAAGCCAGTGCATGTCCAGGCCCGTCTGAAGTTTGCCAGAGAGCACATGGATGATACAGCGGAGGATTGGGAGAATGTCATGTGGTCAGATGAAACCAAAGCAGAACTTTTTGGTATAAACTCAACTCGTCGTGTTTGGAGGAAGAAGAATACTGAGTTGCATCCCAAGAACACCATACCTACTGTGAAGCATGGGGGTGGAAACATCATGCTATGGGGCTGTTTTTCTGCCAAGGGGACAGGACGACTGATCCGTGTTAAGGACAGAATGAATGGGGCCATGTATCGTGAGATTTTGAGCCAAAACCTCCTTCCATCAGTGAGAACTTTGAAGATGAAACGAGGCTGGGTCTTCCAACATGACAATGATCCAAAACACACCGCCCGGGCAACAAAGGAGTGGCTCCGTAAGAAGCATTTGAAAGTCCTGGAGTGGCCTAGCCAGTCTCCAGACCTCAACCCCATAGAAAATCTGTGGCGGGAGTTGAAAGTCCGTGTTGCTCGGCGACAGCCCCAAAACATCACTGCTCTCGAGAAGATCTGCATGGAGGAATGGGCCAAAATACCAGCTACTGTGTGTGCAAACCTGGTAAAGACCTATAGTAAACGTTTGACCTCTGTTATTGCCAACAAAGGTTATGTTACAAAGTATTGAGTTGTATTTTTGTTATTGACCAAATACTTATTTTCCACCCTGATTTACGAATAAATTCTTTACAAATCCTACCATGTGGATTCATGGATTTTTTTTTTTTCACATTCTGTCTCTCACAGTTGAAGTGTAGCTCTGGTGCAAATTACTGACCTCTGTCATCATTTTAGGTGGGGGAACTTGCACAATCGGTGGCTGACTAAATACTTTTTTGCCCCACTGTATGTGCAAATGCTTAATAATGAAGAACATTAAAGTATTGTTGGTGGCCACATGTCGACAAAGTTATGTGACATTAATGATGTTTGTACTAACTCTGTTTTAAAGCCTTTACTTTAAAATGTATGCCGTTCAATGGTTGACCTTAATCTTATGGAGAATGGGATGATTTTATGGAGAATTAAATTCAGTAATATATCCACAAACACAACAAGCCAGTGAATACTGCTCGGTTTGCAATCCTGAATAACACGACACAAGCAGGATTCACTTAAGGCTGGGCGATAAGGTCTAAAATCTATATCACGGTATAATTTGAAGCATGTGCGGTAATGATATATATGACGATATAGTATATTCTTTCTTCTATATAATGTACTTTACACACTTTAAAGTCACACTTAAAATCCTTTAATTTTCTTAAAAATCGACAGTGTGCTTTGTATGAATTATGGTTGTGCTTACTGACCGATTATACGTAGCACATGGCGTGCAGAAATCTTTCAAAGAATGTTTTAGTACGACTTTGGTAAGTTATGAAGGCACATTGCTTGATGGAGTCAGGAGCCACGCGAGTTATCTGGGTCCTAAATTCCATCTCTTCAGGTCCCAAAGTCAAACGAACACTGCGGCATACTGAGAGTTAAAAACTGTCTAAATTCTTTCATCTGTAATAAAATGATCAGTGTTGCTGCTCCGCCAGGTGTAACATTAAGTCTAACATCCAGTGTCGCAAAATCAATCAATCTAGAGCAGTGTCACAAACCACGGAGGCCCCAGGAAAGTGCAATCAAACGATGAGTTTATTAACAGCCCGGAGAAAAGATCAACATATGTCTTCTGACTAAAGCAGTGGGAATGACAGATTAAAATAGGTTCCAGACATTAGTCACAGTTAATGGTGCATCTTGTACATCTTTAATGGCTATAAACAGACATAGAACTTCTCTTTTCTATAACACCTTCCATACAAGGTAATAAGCTTCAAGCCCTCAGGGTCTCTGGGGCTAATTATTGACTCTGGTCATCTGTTGGCAAGTAGAGTAAAATATAGTGAGACACCAAATGAGTTAAGGCCTCAGGCCGGACACATTCCTAGATTATATGTGTTATATGTATTTTAAGCATGCATGCAATCATCCTTCTATGTTCTAGTTTCCCTCAGCATGTATCACCTGGACAGTCACGCCAGTGAAGCTTAAGACCCTTAATGAACCGAACATCAACTCAAAATAAGCACAGATATGCAATGTGTATAAAATACTTCTAACCGCACTTGTAATAAAAGTTAACATAATGGAAGGATCCTCAAATGAACATCTTCAATAAACAACTGTAATGCAATATCAATACTGTGAGAAATATTATTACATGAAATAATGCTGTAAAGAATGTTATTAATGCAATTATAATGATGCAGATTATATGGCAGCAATAAAATAATTTCTGTATCTCCACACCAGGCATCATGAAAACCGAATTTATGAAATTCAACAGAGTTAGAAGTTAGCAGGAAGTTAGCTCGCTAGTTTCCACCTAAGCATGATATAGCATGTTCTGACTGAGATATTAGTGAAACAAATTAAAATGTACAGCCATGCTATCACTTTCAACATAAATGAAGACGGAAAACTAAACTAAACAGCAGGGATGTTTGCAGGGTTACTGAAGTTCCACCGAGGACGCCATCACCATAGCGCTCCACACTGCGCTGAGTCACCTGGAGCACCGAGGAAGCTATGTGAGAATGCTCTTTCTGGACTTCAGCTCAGCATTCAATCATATCATCCCGGAGATCCTGGTCCAGAAACTGTCTCACCTGGGACTCTCCACCCCCATCTGCCTCTGGATCAAGGACTTCCTGACAAATAGACCACAGTCTGTCAGACTCGGCCCCCACCGGTCCAGCACCATCACACTCAGCACCGGGTCTCCACGAGGATGTGTTTTGAGTCCCCTCCTGTTTACGCTCTACACATCTGACTGCTCCCCTACCCATCTCTCAAACACCATCATAAAGTTCGCGGATGACACCACAGTGGTTGGACTCATCTCAAGGGGGGATGAGTCGGACTACAGAGATGAGGTCAACAGACTGACTGAGTGGTGTTCAGTTAACAACCTCCAACTGAACACCACGAAAACTAAAGAACTTATCTTGGACTTCAGGAAGGGCAGAGCAGACCCGGCCCCACTTTACATTCACGGGAGCTGTGTGGAGAGGGTACACTCCATGAGGTTTCTGGGCGTGCACATCTCTGATGACCTCTCCTGGACTGCAAATACTACAGCGGTGGTTAAAAAGGCCCAGCAGCGTCTCCACTTTCTGAGAGTGCTCAGGAGGAACAACCTGGAGGAGAGGCTGCTGGTGACATTTTACAGAGCCACCATAGAGAGCATCCTAACGTACGGCATAACATGGTATGCAGGGTGCTCAGCTGCGGACAGGAAAGTACTGCAGAGGGTCATCAACACAGCCCAGAAGATCACTGGCTGCTCTCTGCCCAGCCTGGAGGTCACTGCAAACTCTCGGTACCTCAGCAGAGCTGGCAATATCATCAAGGACTACTCTCACCCCAGCAACCAACTGTTTGAACTATTACCGTCAGGCCGACGGTACAGGTCACATAAAACCAGGACAAACAGATTCAGGGATAGCTTCTTTCCCAGAGCTATCACCGTAGTAAATAAGCACAAAAACAATTGAACCTATTCCATACCGTCACTGTCATTATATTAATGCTGCTATCCTGTATATATTGTACATACTATTGTTTGAGTACTTACGATTGTTTTTTTTTTTGTACTTTTTATATTTTACATTTATATTTATTATTGAAACTTGCACCAAGGGAGTGGCACTCCAATTTCGTTGTACTCTGTACAATGACAATAAAGGCTATTCTATTCTATTCTATTTGCTATATATTGTGCTACGCGATCGCTAGCGACACAGGTACGTTAGCATAACATTAGCACAGTGAAGCTGAAGGACGAACACTAACTTTTTTCCACTTGATAAAAGTTAACGTGAGGGATTCTGGTGGTTAGGGACAAAAGCAATCACATAGCAGGATGCTATACACGGGCCAAACTTCAGTCAGGAGAACAACTGAGATAATCCATCCATAATAAGTGGTTCGTTTTTAATGTACTGCTGCACAAGTTAGGCGGTAGTTGCATCATAAGGTTTTAAAAACTGAGCTTTAAAATGATTAGTGGTAATAAAGACCAAGAGAGGCCGACAGTGATCACTGAGTGTTTTTAGGGGCTTTTTGAGATAAAGTAGAACAAGATATAAAGCAATAAACCATGTTAAAAACACAAAAGCCTTATTAAAGGCGAAGTAGTTTGGGCCTGGAATTAGCCATTGAAGACTTGATTTAAAGTACGCATCGAGCTGAGAACGTGAAAAATTCCTAGATGTGTTCTCGTTCCTCCTGTTTTATCAAGCATGCATTGGTGGTGACTTGTGTGTACTTAGTACAGCTAAATATCCTAGAATGCATTTCATCCAAACGCCAAACACGGCAATGGTAGATGAGCGCGGCTAAAACTTAAATATTACTCTATATCTAAAATCACAAAATAAAAGTTATTTTAATGTGAATGTAGCTGTGTAAGCCTCAGATATCTGCTCGATTCAGCAAGATATACATTTCCAAAGTGATCCGACATTTTTGGGGATGTCTTTTACCCACCAGCTCCATAGCTGACCGGGAGATCGAGGATCACTAGAGCCGGTGAGAACAGCGGACTCCCAGCACATCGTTTTCAGCAATATTTTCTCATCGATTTGATGGTCACTGTTAGTGGTGCAACGGGTCAAAAATCTCACGGTTCGGATCGGATCACGGTTTTAAGTCACGAATTGGATCAGCAAAAACAGGAAAAAAAAGACAAAAATTCGACTCGCCATTTACTTAAGTATTTTTGCCTCTTAAAAAACATTCAACTGAAGACTCATTCCACGCACTTATATAAAAACAAATTAAGGTACAATATAGGGGTGGGCGATATAAACGATATATGATATAAACGATATAAATTTGACCAACGATAGAGATTTTGACTATATCGCTCTATCGAGATAGCGCATGTTGATGATGTCATCAAGCTGTGCCTGTTTTGGTCGAAAGCATCGCAGCGGCTACAACCATTATCATCTGCAAATTATGGCGACAGTCATAGCAAAGAGATGAAGCACTTTTGAAATATGGGGAAAGCCAAAAACTGCGCTTCCTCTACTTCCGTAACACTGATTCATTAATGTTGAATTCTCTCGCAGCTGCTCTATTCCCATGTTGTTGCAGTATATTAATGACTAACCTCGTATTGTGGATGAATAATCTCAGTTGTTCTCCTGACTGAAGTTTGGCCCGTGTACAGCATCCTGCTATGCGATTGCATTTGTCCCTGACCACCAGAATCCCTCACGTTAACTTTTAATGAGTGGAAAAAAAGTTGGCGTTCAGTCAGTTTGTCTCCACTGTCTGTTGTTATGCACACCATTTTTTTCCTCCTCCAAACTCCAAGAGATAAGACCCTCCTTTAATCCATGTGCTAGAGTCTCGCCTGTGTGATCCTCGGGGAAAAAGGCAGTTTGTAAGCACCGACTTTTCATGGTGAAGTCCCTGGTAACATAATGGACTGTCAGGCTCATGTAAGGCTCCATAGTTTGACTCGACCATAAGTCTGTCATTGCCGCAAAATGTTGTACTGCTTGTAATTCCGTTGAATAAAGAAACAATCATTTTTGCCTTTTTAAAAAAAAATTAAAACCACTTTGTAACTGATGTGATGTTCTATAATGTAGAATCCATGTCATTTATAGTTTACAAATGACAAAATGTTTACACAAAATCATGACAGTTTACATGATATCACCCACTACTAACATTACTTTAATTACTGTATCTTTTGAAAAATTACCGCTATTCAGACAGCACAAGAATATTCAACAGGAGCAAGTTTCATTTTATCTGGTTTTACCACCATACTGTTCACCAAAACGGCAGCAAACCTTCACCATCTTATCCAGAAGGGTCACCTCTTCACCCTGACTGAAAATGTCTGGAGCACACCAACAGATATTTGGAGATGGAAGAGAACTGGATATCAGCTCGTCTCACAGCTGCTATCCAGGCTGGACGCCTTCGTTTGGTAACATCGATACACGAGCTGCCTCATGTTGCTTCCAGGTTGGGAAAGAATGAAAAGATAAACCCTTTTCAAGCTTATTGTCTTGCTGGTCGTGCGATCGAACATTGCAGCCAACCACCCAGCAAATACGAACCATGGCTGTTGTGTGTGCCTTCGCTCCTTTTTCGCTTGCACTTTGCTTTGACCCCAAAAATGGCGCATCAGGCCAAAATCCTTTCCACGCCCACCCCCGTGACATCACGCTCCAAAGCCCTATATAAGTGAAAAGCGAGATTACATCAAAGGGAACTTTAGTTTCATCTGGATCAAGTGTAAGTTTGTTTGAGTGGGACTCCTTCTTTGTGTGTATATATGGAAGTCCATATATACAGGGTGCAGCATCCACCGGGTAAAGGTGGTGGTATGCAGGGAGCTCAGTGACTTTTTCAAGTTCTTGTTGCAGCTGATGACTTTCTTTTTGTAGTTGCTTCTGGGGTTTCACCTTGAAGCTTCATAGGTATTGTTGTCACTGAGTGTAGTAATGTTTATTTGCTCTGCTTCTTCTTGTCAGGGATAAAATACATATCTATACTTTTGTGTCCCAGCTGAGTAACAGGAGGAGAAGAGTCTGGTGGAGCAGCAGAGGAACAGTTTCAGCCATTTGGACTCAGCTCAGCCACTACAGAGGAAACAATGACTTCAACACAGGAGGTGAGAAAATATCTCAGTTACTGTTATTAAAACTGTGTGCACAGCTGGTTGTTAACAGCAGCTTTATATTTTCCATCCTGGGCTCCTCCACACATGCAGAATGTACGTCACAAACAGAAACCACAGAAGTTACAAGAAAATATGGAGATCATATTTTATCAGCACACAATTGGGGGGGGGAAACAATGTCATCAGTTCAACTCAAACTTTTCCAAAGAGGAAATATTTTTTCCCAACAAACAATTTCTTCAATAATGTTTTCTTTCCATTTTCTTTATTATCAGTTGAACTCAGTTTTTTTTTTTTGTTGTTGTTTTTTTTTTTATGAAGTAAGGCAAATTTATTTGTATAGCACAATTCAACAACAAGGTGATTCAAAGTGCTTTACAGAGACATTAGAAACAAAAACAAATAAAAAGCATGATTTAAACATGTAACAGCTTTTGTCCAGTGATCAATATTTCTTCATTGTAGCACATCATTGCAATGTGATACTATCACCAGAAGGTGGCGGTAAAACAACTACAATGTGTTTGTTGACAACTTTAATTCCACTAATGGAGTTTCAGTTTGTTCCACGACTGCATTTCACTCACTGCCTCTGTTTGTATCTCTGTCACTGCAGGACCAACACGGAGCGAGAAGTCAGCGCTCTCAGGAGGCCGACAAACCTCACAGAAGAAAGGGGCAGAAAAAATACAGCTGTGAGGAGTGTGGGAAGGATTTTATTTGTCCTGCAAACTTAAAAAGACACCAACTCATCCACAGTGGAGTTAAACCGTACTGTTGTGAGTTCTGTGAAAAGCCTTTTACCCAGGCTGCAGACTTAAAATCACATCAACTCATCCACGTTGGAGTTAAAGCGTTCAAATGTGACTTGTGTGAAAAGTCTTTTACCCATCCTGGAAGCCTAAAAAGACATCAACTCATCCACAGTGGAGTTAAAGCATACAGATGTGACTTGTGTGGAAAGTCTTTTACCCACCTTGAAAGCTTAAAAATACACAAAGTCACCCACAGTGGAGTTAAAGCATACAACTGTGACTTGTGTGGAAAGTCTTTTAGCCAGGCTGCAAGCTTAAAAACACACCAACTCATTCACAGTGGAATTAAGGCATTCAGCTGTAAGTTGTGTGGAAAATCATTTACCCAGTCCCAAAACTTAAAAAAACATCAAGTTACCCACTCTGGAATTAAGGCGTACAGCTGTGACATTTGTGGAAAAACTTTCAGCCATGTAGGGTACAGAAATATTCACCTACGGATTCACACGGGCAATGATGTTTACTGCTGTGATCAGTGTGGCAAACTGTTTACAACAGATGCACAGTTACAAAGCCACATGTTTAGCCACACTGAGGAGAGACCTTATAAATGTGACCTGTGTGATAAGGCTTTTAAAGAGCCAAGTTCCCTGAAAAAACACCAACAGATCCACACCAGAAAAAAACTCTACAAGTGCAGTTACTGTGAGGTATGTATTTTTCTTTTTAGACTTGCACTTATTTTGAAGTATTATGTGAATATAGTTTAATTTCAAAGCTAAACGAGACATAAAAACTTAATGTACAGAATATTCAGTCAAACCTCACACAAACCTTCTGAAACTTTCCTGATGTTGGAAAAAAATATGTTTTTAAAGATTCTTCCTTTTCTATCTAACAATCACACTCCAGTGGATACATTGGAGAGCAGCTTTGGGTTACTTTCTTGTGGCATGCAGAGTAGCGCATCCTTAGGTTTAAAAATCAGTCTTTCCATTAAGTAGATTACCTACAAATGATGAGACATTTTCACCCAGTAAGTTGAGTGTTATAATGTAAACAGTAAAAGGTAACCGAATATTGGCAGAGCTGCTCTTTATTTCAGGTGATGTTCAGGATAAAAATGTTGAAGGACTGACTCACACTGTCTTTGTGTCTTTGTTTAGAAGCAGAGCGACACAGATGGATCCACTTCTCAACCCTGTCGTCGCTGTGGTGGTGGGAAAGACTTTCGCTGTGACCTTTGTGGAAAAACGTTCAGCCATCATCGAAGTCTAGAACTACATCAACGTAGACACACTGGAGACAAAATGAGCTACTGCAAAGAATGTGGGAGAGGCTTCCCCACGCCAAGTATATTAAAAATACATGAACTTATTCACAGTGGGGTTAAAAAGCATGTCTGTGACCAGTGTGGGTCATCCTTCACCACTGCAGGTCACCTTAAAAGTCATAAACAAGTCCACACAGGAGAGAAACCATACAAATGCAGACACTGTGACAGAACCTTCTCGCGTTCAACTAGTCGTAACTATCATGAGAGTACACACATGGAAGAGAACTTCAGCTGTGACCAGTGTGACAAGAGCTTCAAGAATCTCAGTTCATACTCCAAACACAAACGATACCACGCTGCAAATAAACAGTTTCACTGTTACCAATGTGCAAAAACATTCACTTCATTATCTGCTCTGTGCAATCATCAGCGTGATCATGCAGACCTGGAGTCTCTGGATCACAATGAATCTGAAGAGACAGCAAAGTCCTGTTTGGAGGGTCAGACTTAAAAACCTTGATCAGGCTCCACAGAGTTCAGCTGATTTCACACTTGGATCTGATGAGGTAGCTCTTATTTCCGGACCTGCAGTGAGTAATCCTGAATGTTACACTCAGGAAGCTGAAATTATAAATATGTACGTCAAGTTTTTATTTTTCTTTGATTACCTTTGATGCTCTGTTTCAACATGAATGTTTTTTATTTATTTATTCATTTCATAAGTTACCTCAGTTGAATTCCATGTTCATGTTTAATCCTCCTGTTTTGTAATCTGTGCTCTTAAATTGCTTTTCTCCCAAAAGTCCAAATAATTTTACACCAGTTGCTCGTGAAGCTTCTAATATGAACTAAATTGGTCAACAGGCTTTGAAACAACGACTGATGTGACTTGATACCGAAAATAAATAAAAAATAAAAAAAAATTCAAGCTAAATTTGTGTTGGGCTGTACTTTCATGTAAAACCAGTTTGTGCCAGCAGTTGGAGAAATGACTCACTACAACCATTATTCAGTCTTTAATTCTGGCGTCAATAGCCGGGAATGAGTGCGCTAACATACCTGCAGGTTGCTGTTTTAATGAGTGTTTGATGGAAAACGACAAGAGCGGAGTTTGCGCTCTCCAGTCACATGATAGGTGAGTACTAGTAAATAATTTTTCAGTACTTGTACGTAGGGCTGCACCATTTTGCATAAAATGAGAGTCACGATTTTTTTTGCTTAGAATTGAGATCACGATTCTCTCTCGATTTTTTTTTCCAATATAAATATTTATCGCACTTATTAACTGCACATCAACTTCGTAACAGTTGAGACTGAACATAAAAACAATAAATGTCTCACTTGTCTACGCTTACGTACAAAATATTTAATATTTACAATACTTTAACAATAACATTTTGAACAGTATTCTTTGCGTGTGTAAGGTGATGAGAGAGGTAGGTAATAGGTATGTTTCTTAAAATGTAAACCACAAATATTAACAAAATATAACGCTTGACATGACGATATGATAGTTGACCATGGCAGGACCACAACAGAGAACGTAGTCCTTTTTTTATGCAGCCAGCTGCTTAAAGGTGTTTTGCCAAGAACACAAGTCGGTCAACATTTTGAGGCTTCAGTGAGGAACGGAGACACGTTACAATGTCCCCCCTGTGCTGAACACCCTTTCAGAAAGGGAACTTGTGGCAGGAATACAGAGGTATTTTTTTGCCAGTATGGACAGTCTTGGAAATTCTCCCTTGTGTTCCCTCCACCAGACTAAGGGGTCCGCTTCACTATCAATGTTGCTTAAGAGCAAATATGACAGTAGTTCTGAGACGACATCTTGCTCAGGCTGGGATGGTGTCTCATTGCCTTTTGCTGCTTTAAGGAAGCTGCCTAAGGTCTTTCGGCTCTTCTTCATGGGGGCAGCCGGGGATGCAGTTGAGGTGGAACTCAACTAATCTTAACATTCTGTTCCACACCACAGTAATACCTTTAAAATAATAAAGTACAATATAAAAATTTTTCTAAGAATTTAAAATGTGTGAATATCATTATGAGTCTGATGTGATCTGATGTAAACATAATTACCACAACTGAATTTATGCTAGTCATCTCATGTGTCAGTCTGGCTTTTTTTTTTTTTTTTGTCCTCATGGATGTAGTCCATCTTGGATCCAGAGATGTGGCAATGTCTAACAGCTCCTGTGTGTTTGGATCACTGTACTTTTCCTGAAGGTACCCCAGGACTTTGGACTTAATTGATCGTGTGAGATCCAAGTCATCTTCCTGCACAGCCACAACTGATGTTTCAAAGAGGTGGAGAACCGGTTTCACTGAGATGTTCACATATTGCTCTCCTGACAGGGCATCAGTGAAGTCTGTCAGTGGGCTGAGTGTTTTGTTGAGTGCCTCGAGAACTTCAACATCCTGCCATGTTGGAACCAGGTGTCTAGTCTTCCGATCAGAGGAGAGAACATGTGAAATAGCAGGTAGCTGTTCAAGTACCCTCTGGACCATAGCTTGTCTGGAGCCACATCTTGTTGGACACTCCATTTTAAGCTTGTGCTCTGGTAGCTTAAGCTCATTTTGGGCCTCAGCAAGTTCCCTCTTCCGTCTCCAACTGTAACTGAAGCAGCCCACAATTTTATGTAATATCTATGCACCTAATGCAGACATACCCGCCTTTTTTCATAACCTGTCACAGTATCTTTTGGAATTAGAAGGTGCACAAATAGTGGTAGAAGGAGATTTTAATCAAATACTGGATCAAGACCTAGATAGATCACTTCCTAGGAGAGGCACAGAGAGTAAATCTGTAGTTGCCATAAGGCAGATGACCTCAGATTTAGGTCTGAATGATATTTGGCAGACAATGCATCCAGAAGACAGGGAGTATTCCTTTTACTCTCCACCTCATAATGTTTATACTAGAATCGACTACTTTCTTATTTCTGAAGCCTTAGCCAGCAAGCTTTTTGCAGAGACCTACAGCACGATCAATTCTTGGATCTTTCATTGCATTCTCTAACAAGAAAAAATAAAATTTGAATCAGTTCTTGTCATGAACTAATTTATTATTATATTTAAAATCTTACAGTATCATTATCAATATCATTATTGCCTAATTATTATTGTTGTTTAAAACATACAGCTGTATTAATATGAACTATTTTTGTAGTATTATTAATGCTGCTATTGTTGTTTATAATATACATCATACTAGCATACAGCTATTGTTTTTTTTGTTTGTTTTTTTTAAAAAAAATAAAATTATCAACTTACAAGAGCAGCAAGATGTAGTCTGTGGCCAAAACACTGAAGCTTTGTCCAGTTAAGGGATGCTGCTTTCACAATGTTGGCTCCACTGTCTGTTGTTATGCACACCATTTTTTCCTACTCCAAGAGATAAGGCCCTCCTTTAATCCATGTGCTAGAGTCTCGCCTGTGTGATCCTCGGGGAAAAAGGCAGTTTGTAAGCACCGACTTTTCATGGTGAAGTCCCTGGTAACATAATGGACTGTCAGGCTCATGTAAGGCTCCATAGTTTGAATCGACCATAAGTCTGTCGTTGCCGCAAAATGTTGTACTGCTTGTAATTCCGTTGAATAAAGAAACAATAATTTTTGCCTTTTTTAAAAAAAAAAAAAATTAAAACCACTTTGTAACTGATGTGATGTTCTATAATGTAGAATCCATATCATTTATAGTTTACAAATCGTTAGCTTCATAGCATAAGTGCCTAAGTCATTTTTTGGTCAAATTGAGATTTTTGCCTAACTTTACTCCCCTACCACTGCTGCATCATCCTGTCCGTCTGCCTATGTCACTGGCCAAAAATGACTTAGGCAATTATGCTATCAAGCTAACGAAATGACAAAATGTTTACACAAAATCATGACAGTTTACATGATATCACCCACTACTAACATTACTTTAATTACTGTATCTTTTGAAAAATTACCGCTATTTAGACAGCACAAGAATATTTAACAGGAGCAGGTTTCATTTTTCCCTGGTTTTATTATCACACTGTTCACCAAACGCAGCAAACCTTCACCATCTTATCCAGAAGGGTCACCTCTTCACCCTCACATGGAAGAAGTAATCTGATTGGCATGGTGGTATGTTTGAAGCATGTCCCTTGTGTAGCGCTGGAACCCAGTCATGATGTGCTTCACCCATTTCATCGGCTGGTTTACTGCAATAATGCCAAATAATTAGCAACTCTATAAATAGAAGGTAGTTCTGCAAAATCACTCAGTAGGATGTTTGTTCTAATTTGCTATGAGCTCAGAGTGCATAGAAAATAAAACTAATAGACTATAAAGAGTGATATGAACATGTTTAGAACTTACCGGAATGAAAATGTCTGGAGCACCAACAGATATTTGGAGATGGAAGAGAACTGCACGTCAGCTCGTCTCACAGCTGCTATCCAGGCTAGACGCCTTCGTTTGGTAACATCGATACACGAGCTGCCTCATGTTGCTTCCAGGTTGGGAAAGAATGAAAAGATAAACCCTTTTCAAGCTTATTGTCTTGCTGGTCGTGTGATCGAACATTGCAGCCGAACACACAGCAAATACGAACCATGGCTGTTGTGTGTGCCTTCGCTCCTTTTTCGCTTGCGCTTTGCTTTGACCCCGAAAATGGCGCATCAGGCCAAAATCCTTTCCACGCCCACCCCCGTGACATCACGCTACAAAGCCCTATAGGAGGACGCGCTGTCGTGTCATCCATGTTTTCTACAGTCATTGATCTCTATCCGTTCTTTAAGTCTGACGTCACTAGCCGTGTTTGGGCTCAAACTCCGCTGCAGGTCCCTAACGATCAGTGTGGCATCACGGAGAGTTGAAAAACTGTCTAAATTCTTTCATCTGTAATAAAATGATCAGCGTTCTGCTCTTCCAGGTGTAACAATTGAGTTTAACATCCAGTCATCCATGAAAATGGAATTTATGACATTTAACGCAGTTAGAAATTAGCAGGAAGTTAGCTCGCTAGCTTCCATCTAAATATAATATAGCATGTCCTGACTGCGGGATTTTCGAAACAAATTAAGACGTACAGCTCTGCTATCACTTCCAACATAAATGAAGACAGAAAACAAAACAGCAGTGACGTTTGTAGGATTACTGGAGTTTGGCTAGCTGGTATATAATAATGTGCTACGTGACCGCTAGCGACACAGCTATGTTAGCATAATATAAACAAGCTAACTTTTTTCCACTCAATAAAAGTTAACGTGAGGATTCTCGGTGGTCAGGAGGACCAAATGTAATCGCATGGCAGGATGCTGTAAACGGACCAAACTTCAGCCAGGAGAACAACTGAGATAATTCATTCATAATAAGTGGTTCGTTCTTAATGTACTGCTGCACGAGCTAGGCGGTAGTTGGGTTAGTCATTCATATACTGCTGCATGGGCTGGGCTGTAGTTACATCCTAAGGTTTTAAAAACTGAGCTTAAATAAATGATTAGCAGTAATAAAAGCCGAGGGAGGTCAACAGTGATCACTGACTGTTTTTAGGAGCTTTTTGAGATTAAATAGAAGAAAATACATAACATTAAACATGTTAACAACACAAAAGCCATATTAAACGCAGACTACTTTAGGCCCGGAAGTAGGATTTGTCACGTCATCACTTAAAGACCGGATTAGGGAAACGAAAGAGCAGGTACTTTGTGTGTGTTCAGCGAAGTTGTGTCACGCCACCGCACTGCAACAAATCACCGCAGAGCAGGAAGAAGGGGGCGGAGTCTTTTTTGATATAGAGAAAGTGTATGATATGATGTGGAGGGAAGGTCTATTAATAAAAATGAGCTAAATGGGTATAAATGGTCGAATGTTCAGATGGATTAAGGATTTTTTGGAAGGCCGACGAATAATAGTGAGGATTGGGAGGAGTTATTCGGAGAGTTTGCCGATAGAAAATGGAACGCCACAAGGAAGCATAGTTAGCCCGTTATTGTTTTCACTGCTGATAAATGATGTGTTTAAGAACATAGAGGGTGGGATGGGGCAATGTGGGCAAGAGGACGAAGGTTAGACTTTTTGGTAAAGAAAGTGCAGGGGGCAATCACAGAAATAGAACAGTGGTCATATAAATTGGGGTTTAAATTCTCAGCTGATAAGACTAAAATAATGGTTTTTACAAGAAAAAGAGTTGGTGTTGACATCAGGGTCAGATTATATTGATAAGAATTAGAAAGGGTAAAACAGTTTAAATTTTGGTGGTTGTGGATTGATGAAAGGGTGATGTGGTAGGACTTGACTTAAGCGGCCAAAGAAGTGCAGGAGGCTGATGCTGTCCAGTGTAGCAAGTGATTTATTCACCATTTTGTAGTGATGGCCCGCTTGAAGCTGACGCTCCGGAGCGTGTGTCGAAAAAAACAACACACTGGTTCAGAAGCACTGTGTCGAGGCTTGCTTCGTTTGGCAAAAGTCACGTGACCAGTGACATCCGAAGCTTCATTACGCACGTAACTGCTTCGGTACCTGATTCAAACAGATATAAGGAAGTGAATCATCCACGGGATTCGTGGAGTGTGTTGATGGTGACAGATAGCGACGAGGTGATCATTCCACTGACAGATATGGAGCCAGCGAGGAAGAGAGGACGTTATGGCGTGTGGAAATATTTTGAGTTGATTTTGCTCAATTCATTTTATCTGCCGAAGTGAAAAACTTGAAATGTCCAAAATCATGTTTTCATAATGTAAATATCATTACAGCATATGACTTTAGGAACACTTCCATGTGAATTAAAGCTAATGAAGACTACAAAAATGTATTTGGCACTATACGTACATTACATTGCTACAGTTTAGAAAATCATTTTGTTCATTGTTTTTAGGTGATAGTCTGCAGGACCCAGGAATACCTGCATATCTACCAGCTTGCAGTGTGGTTCCTGCACTCCACAGCCTCTTCTGTTCCACGCAAGTGGATTTTCTCCAGGGCAGGAGAAACTATTTCTAAGAAAAGAAACAGACTCAGCCAGCGCACAGTAACACTAATCCTCTTTTTAAATGTAAATAACAAAAGGGCTACCTTACATTGATCATGTTTTTACTTTGCAAGTTCTTGATTAGGGGTGGGTTTTGATTATCGCCTTTCTGATTACAATCCATGCTAAATTGAATAAAGTGATATTGATTCATTACAATCCTGTGTCGATTTGTAAATTAACGTTATTATGCCTGAAACGCCAGCATCTCAGGTTAAACCTCACAACATGTCGTCAAACACCATGCAGCTAAAACAGTAACTGCGAGCAGGTTTACGGATTCTGCATACATAACGTGAACACAGAGCGCGGACCCGACGCGTCAGAGTCAGATTTTGGTGCGTCGGCGGGTCCGCGCTGTGTTTGCCTCTTTTTTCTTCGCTGGCTTCTGCAGCTGCAGGTTTCATAACTCTCTGTTTACATCTCTAATTAAGTCTCACATGTGTCAGCTTTCTTTTAATAGATACGAAATTATGGATATATACTGTTAAATGATCAGAATTGTAATATTTCTGACTGAGGCAAAACTTTCCAGATTCCAATCAAATTGAATCGGATCCTGTATCGAATCAAAAGGATTCTACAAATCAGTGACGATGCAGCCGTACTCAGCCCCCTAAGCATTTTCCCTTTCCAGTTCACAATCAATCCCACCCCTAGGTCAAAAATATGTATAGGAATTGGCCTAATCTAATATTTTGTATGAACCTGTCCAGCTGTCCAGTGATTAAACGACAAGTAGATGGAGGCAGGACTTCACAGCAGGGGCATACTCCATAATGTGCTGTGCATTATCATATGTATATTATATATATTGCTCACTTATTGTATTTACCAACATCAAGGAGTTATGAGCAAAGAAAGGCCACACCATAGTGCATGTTTAAATAGGGAAAGTTTATTGATCAAAATGTATTACGCAAATACGCATTACATTTTTTTCAGCCCCCCAATCGAGAAAACAAAACCAATTACATGTTCAAAGCAACGGAACGGTGGCCCAATATCAGAGAGAACTCCACTCTTGAGTGAGCAGTGATAATTGAGCAGTCCGTTTTATTTTGCAGATTCAAGCTGCTCTTCAAAATTTTCACCACCAGATGTCACCGGAGAGGACTGTGTTGAAAAGCTTCGAGTAATGAACCGTTTTTCAATACAAGCTTCAGTGCTTCGGAAAGCTTCATTTGGCCATCACTACCATTTTGTGACCCAAATAATATTTACAAAGAAACAAATAAGAAACTCAAATTAACTCAGTTCAAATAAACATAAGTGAACTTAAATCAACGGAAATTAAGGTCAAACTGCACACAGCTACACCGATTGAACCTTTCTCCTCAAACACCTGAGTTCTGCTTAAATAGTCCACTTAACCAAACAATTTCTCCTCTCGACTATTCCATTCAGTAGGTAGGTAAGATGAACATGATTATATTCAAACCTCTACTGCCACTCTTTACTAGCAACATAAACTCTATGGTGTAATCAATACATATTACATCAATAAATGTATTTATCCATAAACCCTCTAAAATCAACTTTATTAAATTATAAGAGTTCTTCCCCTTCTGCACTTGGTCTCTTCCTGTGACCTCAGATGAACCCAGAAGCTATAAAGCAGGAAGTAAAACTACATTTCCTCCTTTTGTTTCTGGAAGACAGGTAGGTAAGGTAGGTTCTAAACAATACAAATTAACAGTTGAAGTAAATAACATGTTAACTTAACAAACTTGTATGAATTGATTTAAACCAAGATGTTATATTATATAATCTGTAAAAGTGCAAAACATAAACAAACCCGGGATATTAGATGTTTGCCTATTGCAGATTACATGCGAAATATGGTTAAATCAAAACAAGAATGTTAACTAAGAATATGGACAAATCGTACTTTCACCCACTTTGTCACAGGTGACATGGACTGTACATATTCAGAAAATAATAGACCAATGCAAGAAAGTAGTGATGGCCAAATGAAGCTTTCTGAAGCTTGTATTGAAAAACGGTTCATTACTCGAAGCTTTTCAACACAGTCCTCTCTGGTGACATCTGGTGGCCAAAAATATGAAGAGCAGCTTGAATCCACAAAATAAAACCAACTGCTTCATTAAGATTGCCCACTCACTCTACAGAGTGGAATTCTATCTGATATTGGGCCGCCGTTGTGTTGCTTTGAACGTGTATTTTTTTTTTTTTTTTTTTTTTTTGGTGGTTAAAAAAAAATGGTTTATTTGTTTAATAAATAATTTTGACCAGTAAACTCTCCTTGTTTAAACATGCACCATTGTGTGGTCTTTCTTTGCTTGACACTTCTTGGTGTTGGTAAATACAATAATTGAAAAATACCACGTTACATATGATAATGTACAACACATTATGGAGTATGCTTCTGCTGTGAGGTCCTGCCTCCATGCACTTATGCAATTAACCGCTAGACGGGTATATATATAAATAATATTATATTAGGGAAATTTTCCTATACATGTTTTTGACCTGGGGGTAGAATTGATTGTGAAAGGGAAAATGCTTATGAACTTGCAAACTAAAAGCATGATGCATTTAAGGTAACCCTTTTTCATTTTTATTTAAGAAGAAAATTTGTTCCACTGTGCGATGGCCGAAACTGTTCCTTTTCGTGGAGATAATTTCCCCTGCCTTAAGGAAAATCCCTTCACATGGCCCAGAGGATGCTGGAGCGCAGAGAAACTGGTAGAGATGCAGTTATACAGTCTACCTGGGCCCCACAAACTATCAGCTAAAGAGAATAAATACATTAAATTGCTGCACATTTGGCAGACTAACATTTTCAGATTAATTAAACAATAAAATATATCTTTTACAACATTACATGTAAAGAGTCAAGTGGAAGTTTTTCTATGGAAGCAGTTAGGTTCTAAATGAAGCTTCGGACGTCACTGATCACATGGCTCTGGCCAAACGAAGCAAGCTTCGACACAGTGCTTCTGAAGCAGTGTGCTGATTTTTTTGACACACGCACCAGAGCTTCAGCTTCAAGCGGACCATCACTACAAGAAAGTGTTGAATATAATGAGGTGCTTAGTGGGAACTGACTGGGGGGCTGATAGGAAATCTTTAAAAGCTTTATATACTGGGTTGATTAGGTCAGTATTGGATTATGGGTGTGTCGTATATAATTCTGCTGTCAGAACAAGTCTTTGTAAGTTGGATGGTATCCAATATCAAGCGTTAAGACTTTGCTCAGGCGCATTCAAAACAACATCTGCAGCAGCTGTACAGGTAGAAATGGGAGAAATGCCATTACAAATAAGAAGAGAGCAACTGGCATTGAATTACTGGGCAGGTTTACAAGGACGTGGTCAGGATCATCCGACAAAAACAGTTTTCCAACCATGCTGGGAAAAAGAGAAACATGAATAGAAGAGTTTTGGGTGGACAGTGGGACAGAAAGCAGCTGAACTTAATCTGGACAAGATAAACATAAGTCAAACAGCACCGTTGCCTACAATACCACCATGGATGCTCCCTGATGCAGTAGCAGATTTCACATTGTTAAACAAAAAGAACAAGGAGAGGGGTTTATCTTAAATCTACATACAGCACAGGAATATATTAATCAGTATTAGAGTTATGTCAAAATCTACACAGATGCATCAAAGAATACAGCCAACCAAAGCGGGATAGCCTTTATTGTTCCTGAATTTAATATCAAGGTGGGGAAAAGGATCAGTGACGATTTATCAGTGTACACGGGTGAAATGGTTTCATTATTGTTAGCTGTCCAGTGGGTTGAAGAAACAAAACCACTAAGATCTGTGACATTTTCAGACTCGAGCTCCTCACTGGCCAGTCTGCAAGACAGTCACTCAGACTGCAGACCTGACATTCTGATAGAGATCCAGCAAACATTGTTCAGACTTGTTATGATGGGGCTTATGGGCACATTCTTATGGGTACCAGCGCATCGTGGAGGTAAAGGAAATGAAATGGCAGATAGGACAGCAAAAGTCGCAACAAGGAGACCGATGGTAGATATGGTTATTAGTGTGAGTAGGACGGAGCTCAAGAGTACAGTACGATACAAAATGAAGGAAAGGTGGCAAAAGCAATGGGAGGAAGAGAGGAAAGGGCGATGGTTTTATAAAATCTAAAGGAAAGTGGGGAAAATGAGAAGTACAGGCCGAAACATGATAGAGGATACGATTATATCTCGACTGAGATTCGGACACACTGGTTCAAATAGCACCTTGTTTTTAATAGGTAAACACTGTACAGGGGAGTGACTGCAGTAGGGAACAGGAAACAATAGAACATGTTTCTTGAATTGTCAGAGGTTTGATATTGAAAGGAGACAACTGATCAAAAAGCTGGACGGTATGGAAGTGAAGTTGGACTTGATTGATCTGTTTCGCACGACCTCTTTAAGTGAAAGTTATCAGGCTGTATTTTGGTTTTTAAGGCAGACCCATTTGTTCGAAAGGATTTTATTTTTTATTTTTTTATTTTTTTTGACATTCCGGTCCGCACTCCACACCAGTTGGTGGCGGCAATGCACCCTTTTGCTGTTTGCCAACCGCCAGTAAACCCTATACGGCAGAAGAAGAAGAAGAAGAAGAAGAAGAAGAAGGGGGCGGAGCACAGTGTGTGTGCAGGAGAGGAGCCGAGCAGAGAGAGCTGCTTTTTCATGAAACGGGAGTAAAGTAGTGAACTTAGAGGAGAGAAACAAACTAAAGTATCGATCATAAACCACTACCAACGTCCTGATCGATATCTGCATCGATCTGCCCACCCTTGTCTCCTGGATCGTAGCTGAGATCAGCGTGAACCACGTGGGTCTCTGCTCCCTGATCTGTTTCCTGTGTTTGGAAAGAGTTGCAGCTTCATCACGGAGTTTGTGGGCTCATTTAAAGGTAAGCACCGAGCCACATCCAGGGTTAAAAAAGCATTATGTACAGTTCAGTGCGGGCATCGCTATTCAACAGTACCTTTCGGTGCACCTCGTAAATTCAGGAAACTGTACACCTAAACTCACAAGGTTGTTTAAATGATCCTGTAGTTTTCTTCTCCTTTACGAGGATGGCCGGAATATTAGGGGCCTGCTGCATATGTATTCCTTACAGTAGTCACAACCATAGCTAATAGTAATAATTTAATAATAGTAATAAGGTATTTTCAGTACTAAGATCAAATTTGGAGCTTATATTTTGGTCGTTTGTTTTTATTATTATTCTTTTAGTTAAAGTAAAGAAACTAAAATGTTAAATTATTCTTAGTGTTTTTATTATTTTATTATCATCATATTACTTGGTTTTATCCCAAAAGCTAATATAACAAATAAAATACTCTCAAAATTACATATTTCATTAGTTTGGGGTTGTTTTTGGGTTGGGCATAGTCTGATGAGAAGGGGAAGGATTTTGGGAGAACTACATGTGTTTTATTGAATCTATAAACAGACACACACAGTGCAGTGAGGAATTAAATCCACATTTGGCAGCACTGAAAATTATACAGAGATCTTTGACTTTTGAACTTCTCCCTTAATAGAGATGTTATGTTACCAGATGTTACGCTATGAGTAAAAAAAAAATGCTTGGACACTGCCAGCATAATGGGCAAGTTTTTGATGAGGCTCACGTGCAAACCTAAAGCAGAAGATGAAGATCGCCAAATATGCTTCCAAACCAACATCCTTCTAAGCCAAAGAGTAGAAAATATGATGACGTGTATCTTACCTTTTGCTTCACTTGCACAATTGTGGTGTTGGGTGTAATGCGTTACTATAATTAAATTATTTTTCCACTGAAAAAGTAGAGTAACTAATTACTGTTCATTTTTAGGTATTTTAATTACAGTTACTTACAATGTACTTGTGTTACATTGTAAAATAATTAAACTCGCAGAATATCATTATTTAACTTCAATAATTTATCTTCTAAAGGTAGAAGTAAACTCTGCCGCTTTAACATCGCTGTAGTGTAGCTGCGCGTCATTCCGCGCCAGTTTGCTGCACAGTCGTATTCTAAAGCAGAAGATGTCGGACTCGGCTGAAGCGAGTGGCTGTCTTATGAAATGGACATATTCCCGTCTCTTCACTTTTCTGAAACAAGCAGACCAGAACATTACAGTAATATGTAAGCTATGATCCTTGTTCATCATCCACGGATAACACCGCGGCAACTCCTGCTAAGCAGGCAAAACCTAATTTTACTTCAGCAGCACAGAAAGCGTCTGAAGGTGAGCTTAAAAAATGATTGCAGGCTACATTGTGGAAGAGATGCTACCGCTGCGTACTGTAGAGTCTCCGTCTTTAAAAAATTTTTTTATTATTTAAAGAGTTTAATTTCTATTGTTTGCCCACTGAAGGTTTACAGGGATTTTAAGAAGTATTTAGTTAAATTACTTATTTAGTAATTAAGTTACTTTTCTGACACAGTAATTAGATAAGTATTTTAAATACAATATTGACTAAGTAATTAGTAATTAATGACTTTTTTAAAGTAGGTTTCAATAATCAATTTTCTGATCGAGGTATTAAATCCTGAATCGATTTTAAATATAAAACGTGTATAACTGAAGACAGTAGTGACATCTTTAACCAGGTCTTCCCATTAACACCTGACCTGTCCAGAGGTTCAGTCAATGAGCTTGTCAAGGTCAAATTTATTGATATGGCACATTTCAAACAGCTGATGCTGCACAAAGTGCTTAACAATATAAAAATGGCATTAAAAAGCAACAATGTAATGCAATAATAACTGTATAAAACAATAATAGGACAGTAAGAGAATTAAAACAATAACTAAAACTAATTCAAATAAGACCAAAATGCTTGGGTCATAGTGTGTTAAAAGCCAGGGCATAGAAATGTGTCTTCAGTAATGATTTAAATTGCTCAAGTGTTTGTGCAGATCTAATATTTAAGGGGAGACTATTTCAAAGTCTGGGACCTGCCACAGAGAAGGATCTATCACCACGAGGTTAGTCCGTGGGATGGACAGCATTAGTTTTGAGCTAGACCTCGTGGTTTTTCCTGGAGCATAGGCAGAGAGGAGCTCAGACAGGTAAGGAGGGGCTCGGGCATTAAGTGACTTAAAAACAAAAGGTAAAAGTTTAAATTTGATCCTGTAGGAGACAGGAAGCCAGTGTAAAGAAGCTAAAACTTGGGTTATATGCGCTCTCCATTTGGTACCAGTTAGGAGTCGAGCAGCTGCATTTTGAACCATCTGAAGACGATGGATGGTGGCCTGATCTAGACCATAATACAATGAATTGCAGTAGTCTAATCTGCCAGTAAGGAAAAGGTGAATAACACGCTCAAAGACGTTAGAATCAGAATCAGAAAGGGTTTTATTGCCAAATGTTGAGCGGGTTTAAAACATTAGGAAATTGCTGCGGTGCTTCAGTGCAAACATACTGTTATAAATACTGTTATAAATTAAGCTTAAATAGACATGAAAATAAAAATAAGAATAAGAATTAAAAGTGCTAAGTAGATAGATATATACATGATATATACATGAGTGCAGGTGGTGATCAGTGCCAAACATGGAATGATGCAGTGACACAGCGTAGGGTCATGTGTTAGTGGTGGGAACAGTCATATGGTTATTGTTCATGTGTCCAACAGCAGAGGGGAAGAAACTGTTCTTATGGCGAGAGGTTCTGGTGCGAATGGACCGGAGCCTCCTGCCTGAGGGGAGCAGGTCAAACAGACTGTGTCCAGGGTGAGAAGGGTCAGCTGAGATCCGAGCTGCACGCCGCAGTGTCCTGGAGGTGTACAGGTCCTGCAGAGATGGGAGTCTGCAGCCAATCACCTTCTCAGCAGAGCGCACAACACGCTGCAGTCTCTGTTTGTCCCTGATAGTGGCTCCAGCGTACCACACGGTGATGGAGGAGGTGAGGATGGACTCGATGATTGCAGTGTAGAATTGCATCATCGTCCGTGTTGAATTTCTTCAGCTGCCTCAGGAAGTACATCCTCTGCTGGGCTTTCTTAATGACGGAGGTGATGGTGGGCTCCCACTTCAGGTCCTGGGTGATGGTGGTACCCAGGAAGCGGAATGAGTCCACAGAGGTGATGGGGGTGTCAGTCAGGATGATGGGGGGGAGTGGAGCTGTGTGCTTCCTGAAGTCCACAATAATTAGCTGGGAGGTATGGCTTTACCTTGGCTAGCTGTCTTAACTGAAAAAAGCAGGACTGAACTACTGCACTCACCTGCTTATTCAATTTAAAAGAACCATCAAGGTTGACTCCGAGGTTTTTTACATGTGTTTTACAATAGAAGGAAAGGGTGCCCAGAGTGCTGTCGATATGATTAAAGTTGCCAAAAATGACAACCTCAGTTTTATTTTCATTTAGCTTTAAAAGAATTTAATGACAACCACTGTTTGACATCATCAAGGCAGCGTAATAAGAGCTGGGGACGGTCTGATCCTGCTTTTAAAGGTAGATAAATCTGGAAATCATCAGCAAAACAGTGAAATTAAATGCTGTAGCACGAGAAGATGGAGCCCAACAACAACAACAACAACAACAAATAGAGTGCGAACAGGGCAGGATCCAAAAGAGAGCCTTGAGGTACACCGTATTTAAGAGGGGCTATTTTGGAGTTGTGGGGGCCTATATTGACATAAAAAAGACCTTTCTGACAAATAGGACCGAAACCACTGTGAGGCAGATCCTTTTAGGCCAGCATGAAATTCTAGCCGTGATAACAGGATGTCGTGGTCAACCGTGTCAAAAGCTGCTGACAAGTCCAACAATAAAAGGGCAGCACTCATTTTCGTGATTTTCCGCGTCATTTTCGCGAAAATGTAGTTTTGTTTTTTTTCATCAGTGTCTTGTAAGCCTATACTGGTGTTTTTAAAAGTTATGTTTGATTTTATGACTTTCTGTGTCGTTTCTGGGATTCTTAAAGTCAAATTGCACCGCTGGAAATCGTTTGTTTTGATGCATATGCTGTTTGTTTTTTTGTTTTTTTTTGTTTTTTGCAAATTTGCAGTATAATATTTATTTTTGTTTTTCCTGCAGTATATAAAAATTGGTGTATTTCAAAAATAAAACTATGAAGACACTTAAAATAAATTATCTTTGGTGGGAAACTATTTTGTGCAACTTTTTTGTATTTACAGTTTTGAGGGATAAGCCTCTTAAATTTCTCTAACTAGAAATATATGTTAAAAAAACAAAACGATTTTCAACTTTTTTGTAGTTTATTGCAATTTATGTAATTACTATGCAATTAATGCATATATTCAAATTTGGGCTATAAATGGTAAATGGCCTGCATTTGTATAGCGCTTTACTCAGTCCCTAAGGACCCCAAAGCGCTTCACACTACATTCAGTCATCCACACACTGGTGATGGCAGCTACATTGTAGCCACAGCCACCCTGGGGCGCACTGACAGAGGCGAGGCTGCCGGACACTGGCGCCACCGGGCCCTCTGACCACCACCAGTAGGCCAACATGGGGTTAGTATCTTGCCCAAGGATATTTGGCATGCAGCCAGGAGGCAGCCTGGGATCAAACCACCGACCTTCTGATTAGTGGCTGACCTGCTCTGCCACCTGAGCTACAGCCACCCCGGTTGTATTGTATTGTTGTATTGATGTATAGCAACTTGAAATGCTCCAAAAATGGCACTACAACATGTAAAAATATAATATAAGCTCTGGCGGACTTGGTTCTATGGTAGGTCTTAAAGGGTTAAGGACATTAAAAAGTACCCGATGCCTGTGACTGTTTACTGACACTAAGTTTGAGACAAACCGTGTCTTTCCAGCTTTTACAGCTTCTTGGTAAGCAGAAAAACGAGTCCTTAAAATCTGTAGGGAAACGTGCAATCTGTCCTTTTTCCATCTCCTTTCGGCGCGTCTGTAGTCACGTCTAAGGGAAGCGCGTATGTTCGTTCAACAACGGCTCTGATAAATGCTTAGCGCGCACAGTCCTGAGCGGAGCAATAGAGTCCAAGATATCAGTGCAGGTAGAATGAAGAATGTCCGAAAGGTCCTCAACACCTTTACACCCCTCCGACAGCCAAACCCATCTATTCTCTGATTGGATAGTTAAATTTGTGATTGACATGACATTGGCCAATTAGATGAAAGGAAGAAAAATAGGGTCAAAATTTGTACTTGAAACTTGAGTGCAGAGTTTCACACGTATGCACTTTTTGTTACAGTACAGTATTACAACAGTGTATTTACCTGTTCCGTATTCCATATATGTATTCTGTTATTAGCTAGACAAAGAGAATCAACATATTTCACTGTCATAGACATACCTAGTTTTCTTATCAAGCTTTCTTCAAAACAAATGCTAAAAAGATAAATCCATAAATCCCAAATATTCTGAAAGAATTATGTAATCAGCACCATCTCAATATGTGTGATGAATTTAAGGAAACGCTTTATGGCAGAAAAAGCGACTAAAACAATACATGATGGAGCCGAACAGTAACATTACAGAATGTTGGGGGTGTGCGATCCAAACTAATGTGCTACCCATAGCATGCTGCTAAAGCCGTAAACAAATACTTACAAAAATCGAATGTATTATACTACGCAATGTTGTGCGCTTTCAGTTTCCGACTTTTATAACTAATCTATGAAATATATCGGGTGTGACTGCTTTTACTTTATATTTCTGGCACGATGCTGGCCGGCAAGCAGGACAAACATGATCAGACAGGGAGACGTGGCATGTCGTTCCTGAATACCCCACCATTATGAGAAAACCGTGCGGATCATAGACTTCTGACTGCTAACAACAGGCCAAACCATGGTCTCACACTGCCACCTACTGGTTCAAAAATGAATCATATGCTACAAATATCCCGGACTAGTTACCAGGTCTCCTATTAAAACTAGTTAATTTAGGGCATTTTCAAATGAAAATGTCACTTGCTTAAACATAAACGAATTCACAAAAATGTGATCACACGTTGGTGGGTATCACACAAGGTTCACAAGCAACACCAGTTTGCAAAATACAAGAAACAACCGTCAGGTGCTCAAAATGAACCTTAGACTCAATCATTAGAACCGGCTGTTCCCCACAGTATGCCATGTAATAAATGTCTAAAAATATCTAGTTTCATGCATTGGTCAAAACACTCAACTCCATGTACACAATGCTCAGCTGAAAACACTTCACAAAAGTCAAGTTGCCCGACATTTACAGAATTTAAAGAAAATGCACTATTTTGGATATATATTGTTATCAGGATGAGGAATGTCTTATATTGGGATATAAGATTTTGGTCTGCTTCTTTTTGTCAGGGATAAAATACATATCTATACTTTTTTTTGTGTCCCAGCTGAGTAACGGGAGGAGAAGAGTCTGGTGGAGCAGCTAATTTCAGCCATTTGGACTCAGCTCAGCCACTACAGAGGAAACGATGACTTTAACACAAAAGGTGAGAAAAATATCTCAGTTACGCTGTTATTGAAACTGTGTGCACAGCTGGTTGTTAACAGCAGCTTTATCTTTTCCATCCTGGGCTCCTCCATAAATAGAGAATCTACGTTCACAAACAAAAACCACAGAAGTTACAAGAAAGCACAAAGATCATATTTTATCAGCACACATGCACACACATGGCAGTCTGTTACACAGGGGGCAGCTCCTGTATCGAATCTTGCTAACTTGAGGTATGTAATCTGTGTAGGACCATGAATTGAAGGAGCCCATGTCTGGCACATATAGGAGTGTACCCTGTAGAGCAGTGATTCCCAAACTTTTTTGCTGGGCCCCCCTTGTTTTACAAGAAAAATGTTCGCGCCCCCCCTTCTCGCGCGTGAACAAACACCCTCCAACCACACACGCCCATATTTTGCTCCATTGTGGTTTGTTTCACACCCCAAACATTTAGTAAACAATTAAGCAAATACAAGTAATCTGCAATAAATTACAGGTAGTAATAAAATAAACTACTAACTCTTTTACGCTGCGTCCGCACCTACACGGGTATTTTGGAAAATGCAGCTGTTTCGTCCACACGTAAACGGCGTTTCGAATCACCAAAAACTGAGTTGTTTTTTTTTTTAAACGCATGCTCAGTGAGTTCCTCGGGCAGCAGAAATCCAAGGAAGAGGAGGAACCATAATGGCAGGACAGGCCCCTGCACGGTATGTACCACCAGCAGATAGAGGAAGTGGCTGACATCCAGAAGTCCTACCAGTGGCTGGACAAAGCTGGACTGAAAGACAGCACAGAGGCACTAATCATGGCAGCACAGGAGCATGCTCTATGCTCGATAGAGAATGGGGTCTATTATACCAGGCAAGACCCTAGGTGAAGAGGGTGTAAAGTTGACTCCAGCACTTAACAGCAGGGTGCACGATGCTGGCAGGACAAACATGGAACGCCATAACCAAGTTATTGCTCCAAAAGTTGATTCTGTTCATCTGCACGTAGCGTTTTGTGGGAGAAACGTTTCGTCACTCATCCAAGTGACTTCTTCAGTCTCAGCTGACTGCAGGTTTCCCCAACCTTATAAACAGTAAATTGGCATAATGAATCTTGTAGTATTGTCTTTACCTCATTTATTTTTTTTATTTCCTTAGATTATCTCTCTGTTCAACACTTTCGCTGACACTTGATGTCTTTTAAATGTTCTATACAAAGAAATCTGTCTTGACTTGACTGCAGTGTGTTTAGTGACATCTTTGACTCCACTAATGGAGGAAGTTGGAAGGTTGAGTTTGTTCCACGACTGCATTTCACTCACTGCCTCTGTTTGTATCTCTGTCACTGCAGGACCAACATGGAGCGAGAAGTCAGCGCTCTCAGGAGGCCGACAAACCTCACAGAAGAAAGGGAGAGAAAAAATACAGCTGTGACGAGTGTGGGAAGGGGTTTACCCGTCCTAGAGGCCTAAAAACACACCAATCCATCCACAGTGGAGTTAAATCTTACAGCTGTGAGTTGTGTGAAAAATCTTATACCCAGGCTGGACACTTAAAAACACACCAAATCATCCACAGTGGTGTTAAAGCGTACAGCTGTGATGAGTGTGGGAAAGATTTTTCTCGAAAGGATTCACTAAAAACACATCGGCTTAGACACATTGGGGAGAGACCATTCAGCTGTGACTTGTGTGGAAAATCTTTTATCCTTGCTGAGTATTTGACAAAACATCGACGCATCCACACTGGGGAGAGACCATACAACTGTGACTTGTGTGGAAAGACTTTTACCCAGGCTGGAAACCTAAAAAGACACCAGCTAATCCACAGTGGAGTTAAACCGTACACCTGTGATCAGTGTGGTAAAGATTTTCCTTACAGTAGCTATTTACGGCTTCATCAAGTTACCCACTCTGGAATTAAGGCGTACGGTTGTGGAATTTGTGGAAGACACTTCAGCGGCAAACAGAGCCGAAATAAACACCTACGCATTCACACCAAAAATGACGTGTGCTACTGTGATCAGTGTGGCAAACTGTTTGTGACATACAACAGCTTAAAACAACACATGTTTACACACGCTGAGGAGAAACTTTATAAATGTGACCTGTGTGATAAGGCTTTTAAATCTCCACGATCCCTCAGAGTCCACCAACAGCTCCACACCAGAAAGAAACTCTACAAGTGCAGTTACTGTGAGGTATGTATTTATATTTTTATTTTACCCTGGACTGTTTGGATTTATCACACTTGAATTTCAGTTCAGAGGTTTGCTTCCATGATCCTTACAAAAACACTGAATAACTAATTCTCTGTAGACACAGTATCCACTTTGTACCATATACAGGCCCATGTTACATTTGCCATTTCTGCTGGAATTTGGCAAGTGTCAGTAAAGAACATAAGTCATCTATCTAAAAACAATGATCACTGTTACTTTGTATCCATAATCGGATTTAGAGTTGCAATTCATTTGAAGCATTTTTTTGAACTAATTTTAATATCAATGCAATCACATAGCAGGATGCTATACACGGGCCAAACTTCAGTCAGGAGAACAACTGAGATCATTCATCCACAATACGAGGTTAGTTATTAATATACTGCAACAACATGGGAACAGAGCAGCTGCGAGAGAATTCAACATTAATGAATCAATGTTACGGAAGTGGAGGAAGCGCAGATGAAATAATGATAAATTGCAGATGATGATGGTTGTAGCCGCTGCGATGCTTTCGACCAAAACAGGCGCAGCTTGGTGACATCATCAACATGCACTATCGCGATAGAGCGATATAGTCAAAATCTCTATCGTTGGCAAAATTTATATCATTTCTATCGTATATGAGGCATGTTGTAAAAAGCTCTTTGAGTGCTGAGGTAGAGTAGAGCCATTGCGGGTGGGTATAAATTTTAAAAAAAAAAGGCACTGCTAGCATAGTAGAGAACAGAAGCATCACCAAATATGTTTTCAAACCAATCTCTTTCAAGCCAAAGAGTAGAAATTTGATGAAGCCTATCTTACCTTTGTCTTCACCTTTACAATGGTGGATAATGAGGACAGTTTAAAGCCAAACAAGCTAAATGCCACTTGGAGACAAAACATCCACAGCACAAAGACAAGTCAGTTTACTTTTTTTAAACAAAAATTTGTGAATAGTTGTCCTTAACAGTGTCTTTTTAATAAAGCTGCATCCATGCCAGCAAATGCTTACCTCTGCTCTTATAAAGTTGCCTACCAAGTGGCACAGTGTAAAAAAGCCACACGCAATTGCGGAGGAATTAATAGCATCAGCATATTTATGATATGGGGGCAGGGAAAGCTCAGTAGGTAGAGCCTAGAGCTGGGCGATATGAGATTTTTTCATATCACGATATGTTTTTTTCATTTCAGGCGATAACGATATCTATCACGATATAAGCCAAATAACTATATTTGTAAGATTTAAATGTGCCGTTGCTCACAAGTAAAATGTGAAATAATCAGCAGCTTGGTCAAAGGAGCTTGCAAAGAAAAGCGTCTGGACTTCTAAAGAAGTCCAGACGCTTTTCTTTGCAAGCTCCTTTGACTACGATGACCTGGATGACTGAGAACCTTCACAGACATAATCAGCAGCTTGTTTTGATTTAAATATTTATTTCCCATAATAAGTTCAACAGGGTAGATGTACTTAAGGAACATGAGACTTTTTCAGATAAATAAAGGCAAATATTGCAAACTACACAAAAGGCAGCCGCTAAAGCGTTTAAGTTTCAAAATAGAACAAACGAAACAGACTAAATTGTCAATTCCACTTAGAAACAAAATATTAATTCTAAAAATAAATCTTACTTTGTTTTACAGAAGATCAGACAAAACTGACTAACTTTTGTCAATATCAAATAAACTGAGAACTAAAAGGAAATTCTCAATCTCTCCTTGTTGTACAGCTGAGCTTTTCAAACAGTTTTAACAGTTACTTTAGTCTGACAAAAGCCGAATGACGAATTAGCGCTTCCAGTCAGACTGAGCTGCACCTCTTTATTGTATTTCCAGACTTGCTTTCGGCACAATTTACAGTGCACGCTACTCTGTTTTTGTCAGACTTGAAATAGCTGAAATACCTTCACACTACGGAACTTCTATGGCTCTTCCGTTCGACAATCTCTCCGGCGTTGGAACCATCATCTGTTTTCTCTTCGGTAACCTTCGGTCACGCTCGGTTGATTTTTCCAGTCGGCACACTCATTTCCTCCATTACCCGGGCGGCACGGCGGCTGGCTGCTTCCCAAACAAATACACGTGTGTGGCTTGGCACTTGTGCTGTACGTAATAAGTCACGTGATGTGACGCTGCAGCTGTGATTGGTTCGGCTCTGCACTACTTAATTTGGATTGGCTGTTCTTTTTTTTATTTTTTATTTATTTATTTATTTATTTATTTATTTATTTTATTGTTAAGAGGACAAGAGAGATGAGGTCTATCGCAATAGTTTAATTTTTCTATCGAGAAAAAGTTATTTCGCAATACATATCGTTATCGTTCTGTCGCCCAGCTCTAGTAGAACCCCATGATCAGAAGGTCCGACATTCAAATCCCCTGAACAGCTACCCTGAGGTACCCCTGAGCAAGATACCGTCCCTACACACTGCTCCCTGGTGCACCTCCTTAGTGGCTGCCCACGGCTTCACTGAGTGAATGGGTCAAATGCAGAGAGAGTAATTTCCCCACAGGGATCAATAAAGTACACATTTATTATTATTATTATTATTATTATTATTATTATTATTATTATTATTATTACATGTCAGAGGACATAGTGGAACAGCCTAATGATAAGGTGCATGATAAACACTTTTCTCTGCAGATGGATGAAGCCACTGACAGTAACAGAGACTGCTTACTGATAATGTATGTCAGAGCGTCTATTCTTTTAAAAGATTTAATTTGCTTCAGCAGTTGAAATTAAAAGTTACAGTGCTGAACATTGATGTGAAATCAGCGGTCTGTTTTCTCACAAAGGATGCCCTTAGAGGAGGGCCGCGCAGTTTTATGCTAAAAGAAAAATGTATTGTTATGACTATTTTCTTCTGGCTTCTCCTGGCTGGTTCTCCTCTTGCACCTCATTCACATTTGACCTCGTCTTGTATCATCCCTCTTCCTGGAATAAGATGGAGAACGAAAAATCACCTCCCCAACCTATCTTTGCTGCATTTAAAATTATCTAGCAATTTTCAGCATACCGTTTCTAGTTATTATCTAAGCTCAGGACATGTTCGGTCTCCCTTGGTCAAGCAAAAGTATCTCCCTGACTTTAACCAGTGTGATGTGTAAGCATGTTTGCAGAACCCTCCGCAACTCAGCATGTCAGTCGCAATAATTCATAGTGCTGAATGAAGGTTTTGACCATCACTACATGGAGTGCCAACTCTTTAATGAGCACATAGCAATGTGTACATAAAAAACAGCATTGTTTAATCATTTTATTTCTAACTTCGCCCAGTAAGCTGAGTATTATAATGTAAACAGTAAAATGTAATTAGGCTGCTCTTTATTTCAGGCGACGTTCAGGATTAAAATGTTGGAAGGATTCCCTGACTTACACTGTGTTTGTGTCTTTGTTTAGAAGCAGAGCGACACAGATGGATCCAGTTCTCAACCCTGTGAGCACTGTGGTGGTGGGAAAGAGTTTCTTTGTGACCTTTGTGGAAGAACTTTCAGTAATCGTGGGAGCCTAAGAAAACATCAACTTAGACACACTGGAGGCAAAATGAACTACTGCAACGAATGTGGGAGAGGCTTCACTACTGCAGGTGACCTAAACCTGCATAAACGAGTCCACACAAGAGAGAAACCATACAAGTGCAGACACTGTGACAAAAGCTTCTCACAATCAGCTCATTGTAAAACACATGAACGTACACACGTTAAAGGGAACTTCAGCTGTGACCAGTGTGACAAGACCTTCAGAAATCTCAGTTCATACACCACACACAAACGATCCCACGCTGCAAATAAACTCTTTCACTGTTACCAATGTGCAAAAACATTCACTTCATTATCTGCTCTGTGCAAACATCAGCGTGGTCATGAAATTATTCCCATCGCTGGATCACAATGAATCTGCAGAGACAGAAAGATCCTCTTCTGGTTTCAGGGTCAGACTTAAACACCTTGAGATCAGGCTCCACAGAGTTCAGGTGGAGTCTCCTGTAGAGAGTGTCAGCTGATGTCACACTTGGATCTGATGAGGTAGCTCTGATTTCTGGACCTGCAGTAAACACACTGAATGTTAAATTTAGGTAGTATGGAGATAAACATAAAGTTTATTTTCCTTTGAGCGATATTAGTGCTTTTTATCCCTGTCACATTTTAATCTTTGTTCCCTTAGTACACAGTAGTGTGTAGTAGTTGTACTTTTTATTGTATTATAAAAGTTATAGGAATGTGTTTTTTACCAAACTGATATTGCATGAAAACTGCAGATGTGGATAATAATAACTTCATAAAGCATTTTCAAACAAAATACCAAGCAGCAATTTTACATACAGTGGTCATTTATCGCAGGAGTTATGTTCTAAAAATAACCCACGATAGGTGAAATCCGCAAAGTATCCAACTTTATTTTTTACAATTATTATAGATTATAGATGTTTTAAGACTGTAAAACACCCCACTACACACTTCATACATTTTTGTCAGACAGACATGGACAATTTTCACACTTCTCTTGTGAAAGTTCAAACCTTCGTAGAAAAAGACGTCCAGTATTATAGAATGAAACCACAGGCACTCACAGATGCCTTTGATGGTGCAAAACATTTCGTCAACATTGTGTTTTTTGGGAAGAAAACTGTCACGAGGCGGGATGGACTCATGCGCAGACAAGGGAAGCTAAATGCAGTTCCTTTTATTAACACACAACACCAGGTGCAACTATATATAGGTGAGAGAGGGGGGGGGATCCAGAGGGGCACAGGGGACGTCCAGAAATAGGGCCTCTTTACACATGAGGAAATCGTCACACAGTTCCAAAACACAACACACCAGCAACTCCACTCGCCCAGGGTTTTAAGGGAAAGAGAATCCTGCGCACAGGAACAAGCGGTTAATCCAGAAAGATAAAACGAAGAGACAACTTGAAACTAGGGTACGGAAGCTTACAACCGAGGTTACTCAATAGTCCAACCATGAGATGTTTCCAGCCACTGCCTTAAGTAGTGGACGCTGGTGAAGTGATGAGCCACAGGTGCGAAGGGCAGGATCGGAAGCCTGCAATGAGCTCTGCCCAGGCGACACATGGTGAGCGTGAGGGAGAACCAGAAACATATGTAGCCAACCTGGGTCCGCCAGGCAGACATGGGGACCATGACAAAAACTTACAAACAGACAGTACAGCATCTCACAGTCGCACTACTAGCGATCGAAGATTTATGTAAATTTGACAGGAGACACGGCAGACCACTGTGACTCAAGGTCTGATTATTTAAGACCTTGAGTCACAGTGGTCTACAATCAGTACCCAGAACATAATCCGCTGTTAAAAAAAATTAAATAAATAAAAAAACATGCAAATTTGCACACAAAAAAATCAGACCAGGAAAAGTGAACCATGTTATAGCGCCAGGCAACTGTATATACATGTGTATATTTTTTTTTCATTATAACTTTCTTGCTTTTTTCCAAATCTAACTTCTTTCTATGTATTTGTATGTACAGTGGAACCACAACTTACGAAATTAATTTGTTCCCAAGGGTCTTTTGTAAGTCGAAAATTTTCGTAAGTCGAAGCACCCATTGCGCATTTTGAGTGAGGCGATGCTGAACGATAGGCTATAGACTAATTGCTAACTAGAACAACAATACGTCGTTCAAGTGGAACAGCGAAGCGCAAGTACGGAACCCAAGGGGTTGTCACATGATTCGGAAGGCATTGTGGGCATTGTAGGCTCAGCCAATCAGAGCCAGTGGATTTCGTTACCCGGGCATTTTGCCGTAACACGGGCAGAAATATTGTCGTTCAGTGCCTTCATAACTTGAATTTTTCGTTAAACGGGGTATTCGTGAGTCGGGGTTCCACTGTATTTATTTTATCTGTTACCTCAGTAAAATTTTAATTGTTTTTCTATTTAATCTTCTTATGCTGTGGTAATCTGTGCTCTTAAAAGTGTTTCTTCCCAAACTCCAAATAATGTCACACGAGTTGCTCTTAAAGCTTCCAGTATGAACTAAATCTGTCAACTGGTTTGTACCAGAAGATACAGCAGTGAGTCAGTGTAACCTTTAGTTTATTTACTGTATCTTTGACGTCCACATGTTGTTTGTTATTGGATGCATTTTGATCCATGTTCTGCAGCTGTTTTCTTGTTGATTTTAAGTTTGTATTGTCAAATCCTCATTCTGTTAAACCATTAGTTATATTTGATGAACTCTCTGTAAAGTTTGTTTTATAAAACACTTTGGTGTGAAAAATAAAGAGATGGTCTCACAACAAGTAGTTTGAGATTTGAGTTAAGATTCAGATTGATTGTTTGAAGGTTAGGGTTAGGAAAGTATGAGTAAAGATCATGTTTCTTTTAGCATTGTTAATGGCCAAAAATGTTATTCTAGTTAGAGTCCATGAACACTAAACTGTTTCAGACCAGTTGACGTTCAATTCAATTTTATTTTTATAGCACCAAATCACAACAAGAGTCGCCTCAAGGCGCTTTATATTTTATGGTAGGCCCTACAATAATACATCCAGAGAAAAAACCCAACAATCATATGACCCCCTATGAGCAAGCACTTTGGCGACAGTGGGAAGGAAAAACTCCCTTTTAACAGGAAGAAACCTCTGGCAGAACCAGGCTCAGGGAGGGGCGGGGCCATCTGCTGTGATTGGTTGGGTTGAGAGAAGGAAGACAGGACATAGACATGCTGTGGAAGAGAGACAGAGGTTAATAACAGATATGATTCAATACAGAGAGGTCTATTAATACATAGTGAGTGAGAAAGGTGACTGAAAAGGAAAAACTCAATGCATCACGGGAATCCCCCGGCAGTCTACATCTATTGCACCATAACTAAGGGAGGATTCGGGGTTACCTGATCGAGCCCTAACTATATGCTTTAGCAAAAAGGAAAGTTTGAAGCCTTATCTTAAAATCCAAGCGGGAAGCTGGTTCCAGAGAAGAGGGGCCTGAAAACTGAAAGCTCTCCCCCCCCCTTCTACTTTTAAATACTCTAGGAACAACAAGTAGGCCTGCAGTGCGAGAGCAATTATATAGGGTGATATGGTACTACGAGGTCAGATAAGATGGGGCCTGATTATTTAAGACCTTGTATTTGAGAAACAGGATTTCGATGTTCAATTCTGGATTTAACAGGAAGCCAAAACAGGAGAAATCTGCTCTCTCTTTCTAGTCCCTGTCAGTACTCTTGCTGCAGCATTTTGGATTAGCTGAAGGCTTTTCATGGAGTTTTTAGGACTTCCTGATAATAATGAATTACAGTCGTCCAGCCTGGAAGTAATAAATGCATGAACTAGTTTTTCAGCATCACTCTGAGGCAGGATGTGTATATATAGCTTTTGAGCTCGAGACATACCAAGGGCTCACAGAAGAGCTCGAGAAGATGTGGAGGGTGAAGGTAATGGTGGTCCCCGTGGTAATCGGAGCACTAGGTGCGGTGACTCCCAAGCTAAGCGAGTGGCTCCAGCAGATCCCGGGAACAACATCGGAGATCTCTGTCCAGAAAAGCGCAGTCCTGGGAACAGCTAAGATACTGCGCAGGACCCTCAAGCTCCCAGGCCTCTGGTAGAGGACCCGAGCTTGAAGGATTGACCGCCCACAGGGGCAAGCAGGGAATTTTTATATATATATATCTATATATATATATATATGCCACTGAAAACGTTACATCCAGATGAACAGACTCAACCTTTTGGGATGTATGGAACATTGTATTTGTTTTAATTACATTATTATTTGGTGCACGTGTTTTTTGCTGCCATGATGCCTGGTCTCTATTGGAAACGACATTTTTAATAAATCTCATTCCCATTCATTTTATAATAAAAGAATTAATAAAAAGTTATCCTGTGGAAAAATGGTAAATGGACTGGTTCTTATGTTGTGCTTTTCTACTCTTCTGAGCACTCAACGCACTTTATACAACTTGTACATTCACCCATTCACACCAGCACATTTCTTTCCTAGGTGCTTTCTAACTGACATTCACACACATTCATACTCCGATGGATGCATTGGAGAGCAATTTGGGGTTAGTATCTTGCCCAAGAATATTTGGCATGCAGACTAGGGGAAGCCAGGAATTGAACCACCAACCTTCTGATCAGTAGCTGACCTGCTCTACTATCTGAGCTACAGCCAACCAAAGAGGGGAATTTTTGATTCCTGTGCGCATTACCTCCTGGTACCCTGCTTCCTAGCAATGTATTCCCCCTTAGACTTACCTAAAGAAGCGCTTACACCTGAGTTGATTTGTTGTTGTTGTCTTCAAACATTCTTTATTTTCAGACCACTGCACATTGTTCATTTAACCTTCTGAACTATTCCATTTGAGTCCTCCAAGTGACTGTTTTGCTAGTTTAAGTCTTCTTCCTGTTTCCACTACTTAGTCAAAACCAGCAATAACAACCTGTATAACACGTAACACTGTGGCTTAGCTGGTCAAAGTTACCTGCCTTATAAACAAAAATCTCAGTAGTGCCTATAACCTACATCCATACATGCTCTTTCTCCTTAGAGAATGTTGACTGTAGGGCAAAACGGTGTCTAACCCTGCTGCTTGATGAACACCTTCCTAAATCAGTGAGCCAATGAATAAAAGCCATTTTAGGAGAAATATACTATGTGAAATTTTGTGTAAATCACATTTGTGTGGCTCATTTAAATCTTCTTCTGAAAGTGAAACACTTAAAAATACATATGCCATAACCTTTGAGTCACAAGCTGACCCTGAGCCTCCCCAGTAAATCCAGCAGCTTTTTAACACCAGAAGTCTTTCATTTGCTGCAGACGTTAGTAAATCTGACCCTAAATTATAACAAGCTGTTCTTGTTTATTTGGTTGTGGACTTTGGGAGGTCCAGAGCAGGTCCACAGGTCCAGTTCAGATAGAGGGGGAGGAGGTGGAGGTGGTCACCACATACAAGTACCTCAGGCTGTGGGTGGACAATAAACTGGACTGGTCATGCAACACAGAGCACCTGTATAAAAAAGCCCAAAGCCGACTGTACTTCCTCAGGAGGCTGAGGTCTTTTAACATCTGCAGGAAGCTCCTGAGGATGTTTTACCAGTCGGTGGTTGCTGGAGTACTTTTCTATGCTGTGGTGTGCTGGGGGAGCAGCACAGCAAAGAAGGACTCATCCAGGCTGGAGAAACTGATCAGGAAGGCTAGCTCTGTGGTCGGCATGAAGCTGGACACTCTGGTGACAGTGGCAGAGAAAAGGACATTAAAGAAACTGCTGGACATTATGAACAATGCTGGGCATCCTCTGCACACGGCCATTAACAACCATAAGAGTCTGTTCAGTGACAGGTTGCTTCTCCCCAAGACAAGAACTAACAGACTTAAAAACTCCTTTGTCCCACACGCCATCAAACTGTTTAACTCCTCTCTGGAGGGGAGAGGGAGGGGAGACAGGAGGACAAAGGAGGGGGGAACAACTAAGCTGTAGTGCCTCTTCACCTCACTGTGCAATACGTTTTGTTTATATACAACAGTACAATAGACTTCAATACTTGGAATGCGCAATTCCCTTGTATTCATATTCCTATTTAATCTATTTATCCATTTTGAATACTCTGTGTATATATGTTAGATTTCTGCTCACAGTCTGTAACTTCTATTGGTGCTGTACTATTGGAAACCGAATTTCCCGGAGCAACCCACCCGAGGGATTAATAAAGTTTTATCTAATCTAATCTAATTAAAAAAAAGCTGGGCTAGAACACATTGTGACAAAGTGAAATGTTTTTTTTTAGTGCATCTTCTGCACATTGTAGTTTCAATGTAGTTTTCAGTTCTTCTCTTTTCCTGAGTCTCTTTTCCACGACGTTTTTATAGAGGCTAAGGAAAAGAAGCTAGGAAAAGGAGATAGGAGATGGAACGCACCCCACGTGTGCGCAGTGACCGCACAGCAACGAACCACAGCAGAGAAGGAAGAGGGGGCGGAGCACACTGTGCGCGCAGGAGAGGAGTCGAGCAGAGAGAGCTGCTTTGTCGTGAAACGGGAGTAAAGTAGTGAACTTAGAGGAGAGAAACGAACTAAAGTATCGATCATAAACCACTACCAACGTCCTGATCGATATCTGCATCGATCTGCCCACCCTTGTCTCCTGGATCGTAGCTGAGATCAGCGTGAACCACGTGGGTCTCTGCTCCCTGATCTGTTTCCTGTGGTTGGAAAGAGTTGCAGCTTCATCGCGGAGTTTCTCTCGGTTTGTGGGCTCATCTAAAGGTAAGCACCGAGCTAACTTTACTGTGAGTTCAGTTCATGTTGAGTTTAGCTCCTGAATGAGGTCTTCTGCTGCTCTCCTCGGTGTCTGTTCACAGTTTATTGTGAACACGTTGAGAGAAGAGTGAGAGAGTGTTTGGAGAAAAACACCAACTAACCATTAGCTCAGCATGCTGGGAGAAGTTGGAGCAGAAAAGTCTTTTCATTGTCCCTGCAGCTGTTTTTCTGCCTGCACCAAACCTCTACAGCCTCGTTTGTGTTTACCACGGTCACCACATCCACGGTTTAAAAACGACATCCACGGTTATTTAAAAGGCTGTTTTGTTTCGGTTCTTCTTTGCTGGGATCAGCATATCTGTAATCACGTCGTTGGTGTTTTTCATGCAGTGCTTTATATAATTCAGTCATAACTGTCTGTAGTTATTATATTAATTTCTTTCTCCTACAGTTAAAATAACCACACTACGGACGGATAAGCGTCGGTTCGTCAGCAAAGACAGTAAAACCATCGTGTGGCTCAGCCGACCGCTTATTTATTTTTCATATAACCCTTTCACAATAAAGTTAAAGATCCTGTTGAGACTTTTCAAAATAAACCAAAAATAATGACAATATACAGTATTAAGATAAGATAAGATAAGATAAGATAGAACTTTATTAATCCCTCGGGTGGGTTCCTCTGGGAAATTCGACTTCCAAAAAAAGCACAGCAACGACCAAAGTTACAGTTACAGAACTGTTATATATATATATATATATATATATACACACACACACATACACACACACATATATAAATACAGAGACAAATATAAATAAAATATACGAAGGGGATAAATAGAATAAAAAATAAAAATACAAGTGAATTGCACATTTCAAGTATTGAGTCTATTGCACCGTTGACTATTTACAAAAAGTATTGCACAAGGTATTGTACAGTGAGGTGAAGAGGCACTACAGCTTAGTTGTTCCCCCCTCCTTTGTCCTCCTGTTTCCCCTCCCTCTCCCCTCCAGAGAGGAGTTAAACAGTCTGATGGCGTGTGGGACAAAGGAGTTTTTAAGTCTGTTAGTTCTTGTCTTGGGGAGAAGCAACCTGTCACTGAACAGACTCTTCTGATTGTTTATGGCCGTGTGCAGAGGATGCCCAGCATTGTCCATAATGTCCATCAGTTTCTTTAATGTCCTTTTCTCTGCCACTGTCACCAGAGTGTCCAGCTTCATGCCGACCACAGAGCTAGCCTTCCTGATCAGTTTCTCCAGCCTGGATGAGTCCTTCTTTGCTGTGCTGCTCCCCCAGCACACCACAGCATAGAAAAGTACTCCAGCAACCACCGACTGGTAAAACATCCTCAGGAGCTTCCTGCAGATGTTAAAAGACCTCAGCCTCCTGAGGAAGTACAGTCGGCTTTGGGCTTTTTTATACAGGTGCTCTGTGTTGCATGACCAGTCCAGTTTATTGTCCACCCACAGCCCGAGGTACTTGTACTTGTTGACCACCTCCACCTCCTCCCCCTCTATCTGAACTGGCAGTGGACCTTCTCTGGACCTCCCGAAGTCCACAACCAGTTCCTTAGTCTTTGAGGTGTTGAGTTGCAGGTGGTTTGTGTGACTCCATGCGACAAAGTTCCTCACCAGACTTCTGTACTCCTCTTCCTGATCATCCCAGATACACCCCATGATGGCCGTGTCATCTGCAAACTTCTGAATATGGCATAATTCAGAGTTGTAGCAGAAGTCAGAGGTGTACAGGGTGAAGAGAAGAGGGGACAGCACAGTTCCCTGTGGTGCTCCTGTGCTGCTGACCACTGTGTCAGACGTGATGTCCTTCAGCCTGACGTACTGTGGCCTGTCGGTGAGGTAGTCGGAGATCCAAGCCACCAGGCAGGGGTCCACCTCCATCCTGTTCAGTTTTTCCTGAAGCATACAGGGCCGGATGGTATTAAAGGCACTGGAAAAGTCAAGAAACAGGATCCTGACCGTGCCTTTTCCCCCATCCAGGTGTGAGTGGGCTCTGTGTAGGAGGTACAGGATGGCATCCTCCACTCCGACACCCACCTTGTATGCAAACTGTAGTGGGTCCTGGGCATGTTGTACCTGTGGTCGGAGGAGGTTGAGGAAGAGCCGCTCTAGAGTCTTCATAAGATGTGACGTCAGTGCCACCGGTCGGAAGTCATTCAGCTCATTGGGCCGGTTCTTTTTGGGGACCGGGACGATGCAGGATGTCTTCCATAGGGCGGGCACTCTCCCCAGTCGCAGACTGAGGTTGAAGACTCGTTGTAGCGGCTCCCCAAGTTCAGCAGCACACGCCTTTAGCATCCTAGGACACACCTTGTCTGGGCCTGCTGCCTTTCTGGGGCGAAGCTTCCTCAGTTGCCTCCTGACCTGATCCACTGTGACACTGGGAGATGTTTGGGAGGAGGGGAGGGGGGGAGATGTCTTGCTGCTGAGAGAGGGATTGGAGGAGGGGGGTGTCATGGTGTCAGGAAGGGGGGGAATTTCAGAATATGCATCAAACAAGTTACCTCACATAGAACATGAAGTCCCTGTAAATGACTCTTACACTGTATATATGAGAGGTGAAACATTTGCAGAGATTTGCACAAGATTTTCAGTCACTTTTTTCTAACCTTCTTAGACTCAGAACTAAAGATGTCCAGCTTTGTGTGTCTGTCGAAATACTTTTAATAGAACAAAAGACAGTCAGCATCCAAAGAGGACCGAAAGCAACGATCAGAGTATTTCTCCACCTGCTGTATATGTATCCCTTAAATTTGCAACATCTATAGCTAACAATAATTATGATATTATAGTATTTTCAATTATAGGATCAAATTTGAGCCTCTATTCTCAAGACTTGTGTTTTCTGAGCATTTGTTTTGATTCTTGTGCTTTTAGTTAAGGAAAATTAAAGAGACTAAAATGACACATAATTCTTAGCGTTTTTATTATAATTTATTATCATCTGTCTTCTCAGATGAGAGGTAAAACGTCTTCAAGAAGTCCAGTCGCTTTCTTTCTAAGCTCCTTCGATTACGATGACCTGAATGACTGAGAACCTTCACAGACATTGTTGATTAGCATGACACTAGCATTACATTTTCCATTAGCATTGGTGTGAGCCTTGTATACTGATAAGATACATGGAGAAGAGGAGGACAAAAACAGTGATGCTGTCACATTTTGGGAGAGCTGCATGTGTTTTACTGAATCAGGAAACAGACACACACAGTGCAGTGAGGACTTACATCCAGATTTGGCAGCGCTGAAAGTACGAGAGAGACCTTTGACCCCTTAATAGAGATGCTTAACCAGATGTAAAATAATCAGAAATGTACCCAGTGACTGAGCCGAACAATACTGGTTGGGAGTGTAAAGAATATAAATGAATAAAAAAATGCCTCTCTACACAGGGGAATGGGCTGATACTGTGACTTTGGGAGAAAATGTCACATTTTTACAGCCATACAATTTGAAAATGATCAAAAGTGTACAAGAGAACATGTTTAAGGTTTGCAGGAAACATTTTATTTGAATTCAATTTCAATTATACAGCAACAAGTCACAACAACAGTCACCTCAAGGTGATTTTAATTATGAATCTTTGAATATATGCTGCTACAGCCGTGAATGTGGGAATTCTTGTAATTTCTGGATGTAATAATTTCACATTTCTGAAGACAGCTTTGAGAAAAATACAGGCTTAATAGTTGGTAACAGCTTGGTTATGATACTGTATTAACTAACTTATAATTTATTCCAGCAAATCAAAATTAACCCAAAATGTTCTTTTAAACAACTTTGTCTTTAAGAGTATGGATTGCTGAAATTATGAGGTGCACCTAAAGGCACCATGAATAGCCATAGCATGTCCGTGGTTCCTGTTTGAATTGATAACAGGAAATGGATTAGAGCAATCTGCTGTAGTGTTAGAATTTTAGATAACTTCACTAATGAGCAGCAAGCTCCAATGCATTTATTTAGTTGCAAGGAAGCAATGGCATACACAATATTATCCTGGGAACAGATATGTGTGAGATGCTCTTACAGAAAGAGTTCAGTTACATGGTCTACCTGTACATGATTCTCTCCGTGCTTTGGATAATGGATGGCAGAGGAGTCACAACAAGGCTGGAGGAAAAAGACTGATTCGAGGGACATGAAGACAGAGAGATGCATTCCTTCAGTTTTCTGAAAAGAGTGTTGCCTAGCTTTACTACATTTTTCTGTCATTTCACTCCTGTTTATGCTACACTCCTTTATAATATTTACTCAAGATGCAGTGAATAGTGTTTTTCTGCTAATACATCAGTGTTACTTTAGGGAAGACAACTCCCAGTTTCTAGTTTCTATGCCCCACTCCTTTACGATTTGGGGCAACTGCTTAAAGTCTTTTAGTGTGAACAAGTTGAAAGGCATGAGCAGAGAAACTAATGCACAGGTTCCTTTCCCTTCAAAGGGTAGTCTAGCTCTCAGCTTGCCATCCCTGCATAGCTACCACACATCAACCCTTTCTGTGGTATGGTTAACAAACCAATCCTTGAGGTAAGGGCCAGGGGCTTGGGTCACATCATAGATGATGTTGCACCAGCTGAAGTCCTGCATATCCCAAACTTGAACATGCCTGTAAAAACAGGTGTAATTTTCATGTTAACTTTTAGCATTTGGAGGCAAAGATTTACAGGCCTCACTTGGAGGGTCAGTGAAGTGCTCGTAAACAACTGAAAGCCTGAAGTGGGGGAGTTGTTGGTGGAGTGGAGTCTTCAGGCTTGTGGTTGGTTCACTGTCGGAGTGTTTTCCAGACTGAAACAGAGTCATTAGCTGAAAACAGTTTTTGGACCTGAAAGTCTTTCAAACTGTCTCTGTCCCCACTCTGAAACACTTCCTGCTTTTCCAGCCTCAGCCTGCTTTGGCTTAGCTGTAAACCAGAGCTCGTCATTATTCTAACTCACCCTGGTGTTTGATGCTGTGCAGCTGTCCTCACAGAAGCTGACGTCACAGGTTATCACAGCATCTCTATAATAATTATTAAATCTGGTTCTTGTCATTCTCTTACTGAATAGAGAGAACACGACTCAGTTAATCAAAATATTTATAATTTTTATTTAATTATCTCCCAGAAGAGAGAGACCTGCACAGCCCAAAAAGCCAGTTGCAAAATCTCTAGCATTACAAGCCAAAAATGTCAATCATATAGGTGTTATTTTAGTCCTTTACACGTCACACATAGTTTCAATCAAAAAAAACCTCCTTCTGTGTTACTAGTTCCACTTTTTCTGTCTGGTTTCCTGTATTTTATTAATATGTCTGTGCAGCTCTGCACTAAACTTCCTGTTTTTTAAACTTCCACTAACTTAAGCTTCTGTTGCTAAGGCGACCTGTCACCCTCTGGCCTAGTTCTCTCTCACAGCTGGCCTTGCTTTATAGAGGCCTTTATTATTAACATACATAAAAGAATATAATCAGAAAATAAGCATTAAGAATATATGTTTATTCCGTAACATAATCCAAACTGTTGGTAACAATCCTGAAAACCTGCCAGTCGGTGCAGTCCAGACACACCTGCAGATTCTCCACAGCCTCATCAGTCCACTGCTTCAGTGTCTTTACAAAAGCCTTAGAGAGTTTCAGTTTGTGCCTGTTTGCAGGCATCAAGTAAACCATGACTTAGGTCTGCATTAGGTCTGAGAATCCTATGTATTGTGAGATGATGACCCTCTTACTATCAGCTCACCTTCAGCGTTTTTGCGTTTGTTCGTAACGCAAGAACAAACGTGTGGAAAAAGCGTGAGTCGTTATCACCAGAGATTTTGAGTGAAACCATTTTCAAACCTTGATTCACCCTATCATGTGGTTAGCTGCTGTCCCTATTAAAGAGCAAAGAGCCTTTCTTTCCACTTATTCCATGTAAAGGATGGCTACAATGAGTAAAAACATGGGAGCTAATTGCATATCCCTGTTTCTGTCTGTAGAAACCGTTGTTGTATTTAAAACTCTGGTTTCATCTGGATCAAGTGTAAGTTTGTGGACCTTGTTGGTGAAGTCAGCAGAGTTTTTGATGTGATGGTGTGTGTTCTCCACAAGGGGAGCTAGGATGGTGATGAGGTGCTTGGAAATGTTGTAGGTGGCTGAGTTTATGCTGCTGCCAATCCAATCCTTTGTGTATCTATGGAAGTCCATATATACAGGGTGCAGCATCCACCGGGTAAAGGTGGTGGTATGCAGGGAGCTCAGTGGCTTTTTCCCTTTCAACTTCTTGTAGGCAGCTGATGACTTTCTTTTTGCTTCTGGGGTTTCACCTTGAAGCTTCATAGGTATTGTTGTCACTGAGTGTAGTAATGTTTATTTGCTCTGCTTCTTCTTGTCAGGGATAAAATACATATCTATACTTTTTATGTCCCAGCTGAGTAACAGGAGGAGAAGAGTCTGGTGGAGCAGCAGAGGAACAGTTTCAGCCATTTGGACTCAGCTCAGCCACTACAGAGGAAACAATGACTTCAACACAGGAGGTGAGAAAAATATCTCAGTTACTGTTATTGAAACTGTGTGCACAGCTGGTTGTTTTTTTGTTTTTTGTTTTTTTAAAAGCTCTGTTTGTATCTCTGTCACTGCAGGACCAACATGGAGCGAGAAGTCAGCGCTCCCAGGAGGCCGACAAACCTCACAGAAAAAAGAGAGAGAAAAAATACAGCTGTGAGGAGTGTGGGAAGGATTTTAGCCATCCTAAAAACTTGAAACCCCACCAACTCATCCACAGAGGAATTAAATCGTACAGCTGTGCTGAGTGTGGAAAATCTTTTACCCAGGCTGGACACTTAAAAACACACCAAATCACCCACAGTGGAGTTAAACCGTACATCTGTGACTTATGTGGAAATTCTTTTACTCAGGCTGGAAGTTTAAAAACACACAAATTCATTCACAGTGGAGTTAAACCGTTCAGGTGTGATTTGTGTGGAAAGTCTTTTACCCATCTCGGAAGCTTGAAAACACACCAGCTTATCCACAGTGGCGTTAAAGCGTACAGCTGTGACTTGTGTGGAAAATCTTTTAGCCAACCTGGACACTTAAAAACACACCAACTCATCCACAGTGGAGTTAAAGCACACAGCTGTGACTTGTGTGGTAAAGCTTTTACACGCAGTAGCCACTTAAGAAGCCATCAAGTTACCCACTCTGGAATCAAGCCGTACAGCTGCGACATTTGTGGAAAAAATTTTGCCCAGCCAGGGCACCGAAATATACACGTACGGATTCACACCAAAAATGATTTTTGCTTCTGTGATCAGTGTGGCAAACTGTTTGTGACACACAAAGACTTACAGCAGCACATGTTTACCCACACTGAGGAGAGACCTTATAAATGTGACCTATGTGTAAAGGCTTTTAAAGAGCCACGTTCCCTAAGAGTCCACCAACAGATTCACATCAGAAAGAAACTCTACAAGTGCAGTTACTGTGAGGTATGTATTTATATTTCTTTCTTTTTACAGTTGCAGTTATTTTGAAGTACAATGTGCATTTAGTTTAATTTCGAAACGAAATGAGACATGAAAACTCAGTGAATTCTGACACAAATCTCCTGAAACTTTACTGATGTTGGAAAAAAGTAAAGTTTTAAACCTTGTCTCATTTCTATGTATCTAACATTCAAAGTCCAATGGATCCATTAGAGAGTACCTTGGGGTTATTATCTTGTGGCATGCAGAGTAGAGCATCCAGGGGTTTAACATCCAATCTTCCCATTAAGTAGATTTCCAACGAATTAAGAGACATTTTCGCCCAGTAAGCTGAGTGTTATAATGTAAACAGTAAAATGTAATTGGACACTGGCAAAGATGCTCTTTATTTCAGGCAATGTTCAGGATAAAAATGTTAAAGGAATTCTCTGACTTACACTGTCTTTATTTAGAAGCAGAGCGACACAGATGGATCCAGTTCTCAACCCTGTCGTCAATGTGGTGGTGGGAAAGTGTGTCGTTGCGTTGTTTGTGCATAACATTTCAAACATCAAGAGAGCCTAAAACCACATCAGTGTAGACACACTGGGTACAAAATGAACTACTTCAACGAATGTGGAAGAGGCTTCCCCACATCAAGTCAATTAATAAAAAAGCAATTAACCATAAAGCACTATCTCCTTCACACTGGTATTCAAAAGCACCTTTGTGACCATTGTCAGTCATCCTTCATTACTGCACGTGACCTTAAAGTGCATAAATGAGTCCACACGAGAGAAACCATACAAGTGCAGACACTCTGACAGAAGCCTCCTACATCGGCTCATTGTAAACGTCATGAGATTACACACATTGAAGGGAACCTGCTAAGGAAGAATTTCATGGCTCTGAGTACCGTTTGGTTTTTTGTGATGTATATGAACAATAAACTTCCTGAATCTTGAATGTAGAGTCCATCAGAACACAGAATTATATTTCAAATATATTTACGACTTAATTTAAACAGAATGTGGGAGAGGCTTCCCCAAACCAAGTGAATTAAAAAAACATGATCTGATCTCAAGTGGGGTTAAAAATCGCCTCTGTTCTCTGGGCTTTACTTTCATGTAATACCAGTTTGTACCAGAAGATGGAGCAGTGAGTTAGTGTAACCTCTTATTCACAGTGGCAACAAAGTAGTGATGGGAATTCCGGCTCTTTTTAGAGAACTGGCTCTTTTGGCTCAGCTCACTAAAAAGATTGCCAGCTTACCGGCTCCCAACTGGCTCTTCAGGTTGTTTTGTTGCTTTAATTAATTTATCATTAACAATGATATAACATTATGTACAAAAGGAATTACTAATGTTTAAAATAAAACGTGGTTTTATTTATATATGTTTATATAGAAATATATATGGTGGCCTCTAGAGACAAAGCACGTACAAACTCCAAAACACATGTCTAGCATTAACTGAACTTCCAAAACAGAGCTACCTAGATCACTTAAATTACACAATTGAAAGCATATGTGTATTGTTTGTATATTTATACACAAGCACTCTTATATATTCAAATAATTATGATTAAAAATGTTCACCTGTTACTACCACACACCAAATTAGGTCATTGGTACACCCTGGCTTGTGTAGCCACTAGGTAACAAAAGCTCAACACTGCGCCTAGCATCCTGGAGCACTTCTGTTTGGAGTTTGTACGTGCTTTGTCTCTAGGGGCCACTGTAAATATGCTTTTATTTATTCACTCCACATAAAATGTAATAAAATACAAAAAACAACTATTTACATTTCAACTTTTAACTATTTAAATTTTCAACCTTTTCCATTTAAACACATTTAAAGTGAAACAACACAAAACACTGCAAACCACAATACAATTAAATATAAATTAAAATATGCAAAAGAAAAGAAGATGCACATTTTCTGTCATATACGCCTGCATGAATAAACTTTCTGAATCCTTTATCATCCGCAACTGTAAATAGTTGATTTGATAATTACTATACCTTTCTAATGTGACGTTGTTGTCCCTGGCTCACTTTCTCTCTGGCTGTATCCCAATTCAGGTTCTGCAGCCTTAACCTACGCAGCCTTAACGGTCCACAAGGGCCGCGTACTCAAAGACCACTAAGACCGGAAGTGCGAGGCTTGTGAAATGGGACGGTCTAGCCTCCGTCGTGCTGCCCAGGTTGCCTAGCAACAGCTGGAAACGTTTCATACAGCTTTATTTGACAGAAATGAAGAAGAACATATTTTGTTCATTTGTTTATTTGTTGCTACAAGAGCTTTGTGTGATTTGAGGAGTATCTGAGGCTGAGACCACGGAACTGCAAAACATGATTGTTGGGCTTCATTTCTGTACTGAACAGTCATTTTAAGATTAGCTATTAAATAACAATTAGCTCATGTTGTTCATGAGACTAAAGTCAGTGTAAATATAATATGACCAATATTATAGTTAATCATTATTAGTTATTACAGCAGTGAACTTGAACTATCAAATCACTTTTATTGTCACAACACATGTGCAGGTACACTGGTACAGCACATGTGAGTGAAATTCATGTGAGTGAACTCTGTGTCAAATACTGAGCTTCAGTAAAGATTCAAGTTGCAGTTATTTATAGTTCCCATCACCTTAGATGTATAGATGTGTTATATATAAGAGACAAATATTGTTCGTTTAATATGTTGGTATTATTACATTTGGCTCAATGCTTACATATATGTGTAAAAAGCAAATGTACGAGCTGTGATAACTGTGTCTGATAGAATGAAGAGTAGACTGATATATGAAATATTCCTTTATTGGGTGAGAAAATCAGACCATGTCATAACTGCTGTAAGTCACACAGAATAGATATCAGAGCCTTAAACAGGCTGACGTCTGTTAAATGGGTCAAACTGGGCAGAAAGTCTACAAACACATAACATCCTTATAGAATATGATGTAACACTATAGATCAACTTAGCTCATTCAGGTTATATTCAGGTTTCTGAACATTAAACTTGTTTCTGCCTTTCATAGTGTGTAACTTGAAGGCCCTGAGTACTTTCTCCCACACTGGAAACACTGGGATGATCACATTATTTGAACATTACCTAATAAGACTGATTCAGCACAGACAGTCATGTTAAACTTTCCTAGCAGTCCTTCACAAACAGGGAACAGTCTGTCTATTCTCTCCATCTGTCAGCTGCTGCTGGCTCTTCCTCCTCCTCTTCCTCACACACTGCTGAGTTTGTCCTGGTGGATCATCAGGGCTGCAAAGCCTCACAGATGATGTGCAGCAGTGGGTCCCTCATTCTGTCCTCACTCTGGACACTTGCAGTCGTCACACATGGACATCAAATGTGTGATAAGCTGCAGGATTCAAACACAAGTGTAACTTATAAACACACGTTCATACTTTTATTCCACAATCAGAGAGAAAGAAACAGAGAGAGTGCAGGACAGACAGACAGGTGACAGTCTCAGGTGTACACACTGCTACACAACAGCACCAGAGAAGCAGGATTTAGTGTTTGTGTTATTACGAAACAAGAAGAGTTCCAGATGGTGCAGTGGACACATGTGTGACTGCTGTGATTAAAGCATCTTTCTTTCAGCTTAACGAGTGAACCGTCAGCTCGTTCAAACACACGTTAAAGTCCATTTGGCTCGACACCACCGAACAGAGGCAGCAATATAACACAGCTAACATTAACAATGCAGTGAATCCTGCTTGTGCAGTGATATTCAGGACTGCAAACCGAGCAGCATCACTGACTTTCAGCTTGTTGTGTTTGTGGATATATGACTGACTTTAATTATCCATAAAATCATCACATTCTCTGTAAGATTAAGGTCAGCTATTGAACGGCGTATATTTTAAAGTAAAGGCTTTAAAACCAAGTTAGTACAAACATCACTAATGTCACATAACTTTGCCGACATGTGGCCAACAGGAATGTTTTAATGTTCTTCATTATTAAACATTCGCGCATAAATAAGTTACATAATATTCAGTACTTACTTTTAAAAGTTTACTCTTCGGCCGCTCCTCTTGCACCGTTTTTTTTTGGCAAAATTATCCACACCCACCTCCGCGCTATGAAGTCTGGGATATGTTGGGCCACGAAGTCTACACCGCCACATCCTTAAAATTCAGGGAAATGAAGGACGCATTTGAGGCCGCATTTCGAGCAGCCTTTGAATTGGGACAGCCTTGGTCGCGTCGCTGTGACGTAATCGGCCTTAAAATGCGGCCTTTAAGGCTGCAGACCCTGAATTGGGATACGGCCTCTCTCTCCCTCCCGCTCTGTTCCTGTGCTACTGCGAGTGTAACTACTGCCCCTCTCCCCTCTGCCCTGTGCAAGCACAAGGCTTACATGCGGAGTGAAGCAGAAAACAAGTGCGAGAGAGAGGGTGAGAGAAAGAAAGAAAAAAAAAAACACGAGCCGGCTCTCAACTCAAAGAGTCGGCTCTAAGAGCCGTTTCGTTCGCGACCGTCACATCACTACAGCAGCACACATCAGGACCATTTTAAACATCACATTTTAGGTAATTAAAATTCCATCAAACCTCTACTTTTGGCTCCTCCTTTCACTTTAGTGTGTTTACCGTATCCACAAATTGGCCACATTTTGTTATTTTTAGTGAATGCGTTTTGATCCAGATGTTCTGAAGCTGTTTTCTTGTTGATTTGATGTTTGTATTATGAAATCCTTATGCTGTTAAAGCATTAGTTGTATTTGATTAACTCTGTGTAAAGTGTGTCTAAATAAGCAGTTTAGTGTGTAAAATTAAGAAATTGTCTCACAACAAATAGCTTGAGCCAGGATTTCAGATTCAAACTAATTTAACTGTTTTCAGTGGCACATGTGGAGGTTTATCAAAGGAGGAGACTTGGCTGTTCTCCACTCACAGTGAACAGGGTTTTTTGCAAAAACCTGCTGTGGGTATGAAGTTTGCAGAGGGCGTGTTTGAGATGCTAAAAAGATGATTTTTCCTTCCAAAGTCCAAACACAAAACTGTGTGATTGTTAATACCTGAAGTGAGATTACAGGAAGATAAGCTGAAAAAAAATATTAGTGCAGTGTGCACTCCTGTGTTTCTAAAGAGCAGCTTTTACAGTGACTAATGAAATAAAGGCTAACCATTCCAAAACCACCTTTGCGCATGTTACCATTAGTGGAGGTCCAGTTTGTGTGCACTGGCATGGATCTCATCGGGTTGTTTTCAGTGTTGGGCAAGTTATTTTGAAGAAGTAATTAGTTATAGTTACTTCTTCAAAAAAGTAACTGAGTTAACAATTGATTTACACTATTATAAAAGTAACTAAATACTACAAAATATTTTTTTAAGTAATAATGTTTATAATGTTACAGTTTGATACTCTGATGATTTCTTGTGAGCATTCCTTTAGTTTGAACCCGGTGACAGTATGAAGTTATTATGAAGTTCACTGCTCTGTCACAATCACCATGGTTCATCAACATTTCATGATGTGTGTGAATTTTTCTTTCCACTGTTGGTGTGTTTTGTTGTGTTGATTAAAACAACCAAATGCAGCTTTCATAGTTTATCATGTGTTGTGAAACTGTGATCTTTGGAGACATGGAATGTGAATGTGTTGTCTGAAAAACACTTTAGGTTAACTTCTGCTGTTTTTAAATGTGCTACATAAATAAGAATGATTTGACTCGAAAAATAAAAACTTTTTATGTTCAGACGTCTTTATTCTTGAAGTTTAAAGTTGGATTGTTAAATTCTAATAAAAGTGGTAATTTAACACATTCTAATAATAGTAATAATGATGATTATGATAATAATAATAATAAATTTTATATATAGGCGCCTTTAAGACCCTCAAGGTCACCTTACAATGGCACAGAAGGAAGAACAGCACCTTAGCATGACGTTATACTATAACCATAACCTTAAGAAGTATTCCGGATGGGTGAGAGAAAAAAGTTAATTCGTTGTTGGATTTGTGCGCATGCGCCACGTCTGCGCGGAAACATTGGGTAGGATGTTTTTCCAGGTAGGATCGATTCCCAGAACACCAGCTATCCGAAAACAGCCCAGTGGCTAACAGCTGGTGCTAATATCTGACAGTAAATATGTCCAAAAGTACTTTTTTTTGCCTTTTCGTCAAGTCTGTCTTTGTACAGACCTGCCGTGTTCGCCGTCGTTTTGTACATCACTGTTTTTGGGGCAAATAAAATGCAAGTAGGGATTAAAACCGCAGAATTAATTATTACCGGTGCTGGAAATACTAGCGCTTGATGCAGTGTTTTGATTTTTTTGCCACTTGTACCCACAATGCAATGCGCGAAAGTCACGTGGTCTGTCAGCAGCGGCAGCATCCACTCCCCCTTCTACCCTGTGAAAGGGTAGATTTGATTGGGATTAATATAATATATAAAAAATATATTATTTTTAATGTCAGCTTTTAGTTTACAGGTATGACTGAAACTTCATTTCAGCACTAAATGAGCGACCTGGATATTCTTTCCCTCTCTGACTGCGTTGCTGTTTGCAAGATTAATAACGGGAAAGCAGGAAGAAGGGGGCGGAGCAAAGTGTGTGCGCAGGAGAGGAGCAGAGAGAGCTGCTTTTTCACGAAACGGAAGTAAAGTAGTGAAGTTAGAGGAGAGAAACAAACTAAAGCATCGATCATAAACCACTACCAACGTCCTGATATCTGCATCGATCTGCCCACCCTTGTCTCCTGGATCGTAGCTGAGATCAGCGTGAACCACGTGGGTCTCTGCTCCCTGATCTGTTTCCTGTGTTTGGAAAGAGTTGCAGCTTCATCGCGGAGTTTCTCTCGGTTTGTGGGCTCATCTAAAGGTAAGCACCGAGCTAACTTTACTGTGAGTTCAGTTCATGTTGAGTTTAGCTCCTGAATGAGGTCTTCTGCTGCTCTCCTCGGTGTCTGTTCACAGTTTATTGTGAACACGTTGAGAGAAGAGTGAGAGAGTGTTTGGAGAAAAACACCAACTAACCATTAGCTCAGCATGCTGGGAGAAGTTGGAGCAGAAAAGTCTTTTCATTGTCCCTGCAGCTGTTTTTCTGCCTGCACCAAACCTCTACAGCCTCATTTCTATTTGAAGTGATAATCAATTTTGAATTGATTTTCTAAACCCACCCCAACTCACCCTGGTGTGTGAGGTGGGGTGGGTTTAGAAAATCGATTCAAAACTGATTCAAATTGATTTTAGCATGAACAATGCGATATCTATTTATTAAATCGTAAATGGATTTTGAAATATAAATATATTTTGCCAGAAATGCCAGAATCTCAGGTTAAAACTCACAAAACTACTTCAACAACCACAAAACAGCTAAAACGGGTTATCTGCTGTAAAAAGCCAGGCCAGGGAAATGTCCTTCATGTTTTCCTGTGTTTTATCCTCAAATACTTTGACTGCCATAATGCTTACACCTCTGATGAAGTCTGACAAATGTCGATACTGATAAATTACTAGAATTATAATATTTCTGACTGTGTGAGTCAAAATTGAATTGAATCAAGTCCAGACCTGCTGAATCAGAATCAAATGGATTATAGAAATCTAGGCCGAGGCTCGAAAGAACGGGATGTAGCTGTGGGTGATGAGGAAAGATGAAAAGAACAATTGATAACTTTTTCATTAAGTTAAGGCCTGATCTGTCTGAAATTCATAGCCAGTGCTCTGACACGGAGCCATCAACCTTTCAGCTTATTTTTAACACTGGTTCAGAGACCGCATCAAATAATGAGCCACATATGATTGACTCCGAGCCACAGCCCACTGACAGTAAAAGGGGGAACGTGAATACATTTCGAATAGAGTAGCTTGACCAATTTCCCTGGCTGTGATACAGTAAAGCTGACAACATAATGCACTGCGTTTACTAGTGGTGCAACAGATCAAAAATCTCACGGTACGGATCGGATCACGGTTTTAAATCACGGATCAGATCGATTTTTGGATCATCAAAAATAGAAAAAAAGACAAAAATTCGACTCGCCATTTACTTATTTAATCAACTGAAGACTCATTCCACGCACTTATATAAAAACAAATTAAGGTGCAATATGGACATTATGGACCAGGCTGGGCAGCCTCTGCAGGCTCTGCACACGGCCATAAACAACCAGAGGAGTCTGTCAGTGACAGGTTGCTTCTCCCAAAGGCAAGGACCAGCAGACTTAAAAAGTCCCACACGCCATCAAACTGTTTAACTCCTCGCTGGAGGGGAGAGGGAGGGGAAACGGGGACAAAGAAGGGGGGAACAAGTAGCTGTAGTGCCTTTTCACTGTGCAATAGTTTTTGTTAATATCCAACGGTGTAATAGACTCACAATACTTGAAATGTGCCGTTCCCTTGTATTCTTATTCCTATTTATTCTATTTATCCCTTTTGTATTCTCTGTATTTATATAGGTGTAAATATGGTATATTTCTGCTCACATTCTGCGACTTCTGTCGGTGCTGTGCTACTGGAAACTGAATTTCCCGGAGGAACCCACCCGAGGGATAAATAAAGTTCCATCTAATCTAATGTAATCTATAGGGCAGTGCAGGGCTTTGTATCTACCACTCCGCTGTGATATAACGAGCAGTCACGGTCACGTGGCTTTCCGTTGCCCTGGAGCTTCACCCATTTGTAGTTAGAGCAACAGAAGATGCCTGGGACAGTTCAGCCATGACTTTAAACTTCTCCTGCTCATACATGCTTGGAACCATCTTGTCACACTGAAGTGGATGCGCAACGAGATATCATAGCGTGGCTCAAGCACGTTCATCACAGTTTAAACCGCTTGTTTTGCACAACGGAATACGGCCTCCCGTCTGCAGCTAAACACCCCAATAGCTTTAGTAATAGCTTTAGCCCGGTCGGATCGGGCAGCAAAAGGCTGCTTAAATGCCGCAAACTCCTCTGCTCCTTCACTTGGACCGCTAGCGCTGACCATAACTACTGCTTGACAGACTGATCAAGCGCACCAAACACATACTTTTTTTTCTTTTCTTTTTCGAATCTTCGGATCACGTGCGTACCGAACCGTGGAGAGGGATCGGTTTGGATTTCGGATCAACCGTGATCCGTTGCACCACTAGCGTTTACTGTCGTGAGTGTGGAAAGACCATGCCCGGCAATTCTGTATTCATGACTCTTAATTGAAACGCTGAAAAAGCACAGTGTATCCAGAAAACAATTACCGTATATGTTGTGATAAATGCATTGTCCAAGTGCCCCAACTCCCCACTGCTTTCAGTGGCAGGCAGCAGCAAACAGGTCGATGGAGGAGGCCGATGTGATGACTAAGTTTAACATTGTCTACAATATTACCTAAAACTGCCAAAGCACTTTAAGCACAAGCACTTTTTCAGTAACATATCTTTCTTGTAGAGCAGTGTTCCAAATAAAGAACTTTGTGTTGACAAGATTGTTAGTTAATCATTTACAAATCAATATTGTCTGTAAGCACAGCAATTTAAAGAAAAAGTCACAGTTAAAACTGCGGTGTTCAACGATGTGGTTGAAAAATTGTGGTGCACCTAAGAAAAAAAGTTAGGCACACCAGGGCAATCTTGGCAAAAAGTTAGTCTAGAGTCTTCCTGTTAAAGAGCCAAGAGCCTTTCTTTCCACTTCCTCCATGTAAATATGTCTGTGAAGGTTCTCAGTCATCCAGGTCCTCGTAGTCAAAGGAGCTTGCAAAGAAAAGCGTCTGGACTTCTTTAAGTTGCTTGAAGACGTTTCACCTCTCATCCGAGAAGCTTCTTCAGTTCTAAGGTCAAATGGTGGAGAGTCCCAGATATAAACCTAGTGGGAGTTTCCCCCCACAGAGGGACAAAAGGACCCCCTGATGATCCTCTAATCGCCTGAGCCAAGGTGGGAAACTGGGCGTGGGTCCCAATCAGCCAGAGTTTCGGGTGTGTTCATTGTGAAACCTGGCCCCACCTTATCATGCGAATTCCTGAGGTCAGATGGCCCAGGATGTGAGTGGGCGTTAAGGCGTCTGGGAAGGATCTCAAAACTGGATTATAGATGGCAGAGAGTTGGTGTCGTAAACCCCCGCCTCTGTTCAAAGATGGTCACTCACAGTGGACATAGATGACTTCTTTCATCTATAATCTTTAATCATCTATAATCTTTCATCTATAATCCAGTTTTGAGATCCCTTCCCAGACGCCTTAACGCCCACTCACATCCTGGGCCATCTGATCTCAGGAATTCGCATGATAAGGTGGGGCCAGGTTTCACAATGAACACACCCGAAACTCTGGCTGATTGGGACCCACGCCCAGTTTCCCACCTTGGCTCAGGCGATTAGAGGATCATCAGGGGGTCCTTTTGTCCCTCTGTGGGGGGAAACTGCCACTAGGTTTATATCTGGGACTCTCCACCATTTGACCTTAGAACTGAAGAAGCTTCTCGGATGAGAGGTGAAACGTCTTCAAGCAACTTAAAGAAGTCCAGACGCTTTTCTTTGCAAGCTCCTTTGACTCCTCCATGTAAAGTTTGGCTACAATGGGACACACTGGGGAGCTCACAGCACATCCATGTTTGTGTCTGTAGAAACCCTCGTTGTATTTAAAATATGTGGTGGTAAGGCAGAGGTCTAACAGTGTGCAGACCTGATCAGGGTGAAGCTGGTTCTGGTTTTAAGGAGCTGTCTTGATGTAGTTGTTTCCTGACAGTCTCCACTGCCTCGGTTGGAGGTGTACAAGTGAAAAGTGAGACCACATCAAAGGACACTCTGGTTTCATCTGGATCAAGTGTAAGTTTGTGGACCTTGTTGGTGAAGTCAGCAGAGTTTTTGATGTGATGGGCTGTGTTCCCCACAAGGGGAGCTAGGATGGTGATGAGGTGCTTGGAAATGTTGTAGGTGGCTGAGTTTATGCTGCTACCAATGAGCCTGAGTGGGACTCCTTCTTTGTATGTCTATGGAAGTTCATATACACAGGGTGCAGCATCCACCGGGTAAAGGTGGTGGTATGCAGGGAGCTCAGTGGCTTTTTCCCTTTCAAGTTCTTGTTGCAGCTGATGACTTTCTTTTTGCTTCTGGGGTTTCACCTTGAAGCTTCATAGGTATTGTTGTCACTGAGTGTAGTAATGTTTATTTGCTCTGCTTCTTCTTGTCAGGGATAAAATACATATCTATACTTTTGTGTCCCAGCTGAGTAACAGGAGGAGAAGAGTCTGGTGGAGCAGCAGAGGAACAGTTTCAGCCATTTGGACTCAGCTCAGCCACTACAGAGGAAACAATGACTTCAACGCAGGAGGTGAGAAAAATATGACAGTTACACTGTTATTGAAACTGTGTGCACAGCTGGTGTTTGTTGACATCTTTGATTCCACTAATGGAGTTTCAGTTTGTTCCACGACTGCATTTCACTCACTGCCTCTGTTTGTATCTCTGTCACTGCAGGACCAACATGGAGCGAGAAGTCAGCGCTCTCAGGAGGCCGACAAACCTCACAGAAGAACGGGAGAGAAAATATACAGCTGTGAAGAGTGTGGGAAGGATTTTACCCAGTCTGGGAGCTTAAAAACACACCAAAACATCCACAGTGGAGTTAAACCGTACAGGTGTGACTTGTGTGGAAAATGTTTTACCCAGAAAGGACACTTAAAAACACACCAACTCATCCACAGCGGAGTTAAACCATATAGCTGTGAGTTGTGTGAAAAGTCTTTTAACCAGCCTGGAAGCCTAAAAAGACACCAACTCATGCACCGTGGAGTTAAAGCATACAATTGTGAGTTGTGTGGAAAATATTTTAGTCAGAAAGGATATCTAAAAACACACAAACTAATTCACAGTGGAGTTAAAGCGTACAACTGTGAATTGTGTGGAAAGTCTTTTACCTATCCTAGAAGCTTAAAAACACACAAACTAATTCACAGTGGAGTTAAACCATACAGCTGTGAGTTGTGTGGAAAGTCTTTTACCCAAGCTGAAAGCTTAAAAACACACAAACTCATCCACAGTGGAATTAAAGCATACAGCTGTGAGTTGTGTGGAAAGTCTTTTACCCAAGCTGGAAGCTTAAAAACACACAAACTCATCCACAGTGGAATTAAAGCACACAGATGTGACTTGTGTGGAAAGTCTTTTACCCATTCTCAAAGCTTAAAAACACACAAACTCATCCACAGTGGAGTTAAAGCATACAGCTGTGAGTTGTGTGGAAAGTCTTTTACGTATCCTAGAAGCTTAAAAACACACAAAAACATCCACAGTGGAGTTAAACCATACAGCTGTAATCAGTGTGGTAAAACTTTTGCTCAAATTAGTAACTTACAATGTCATCTAGTTACCCACTCTGGAGTTAAGGCGTACAGCTGTGACATTTGTGGGAAATCCTTCAGCACGCCAGGGTACCGCAATGTTCACTTACGGATTCATACCGGACAGGATGTTTTCTGCTGTGATCAGTGTGGGAAACTGTTTACAACAGCCACACACTTACAAAGCCACATGCTTACCCACACTGAGGAGAGACCTTATAAATGTGACCTGTGCAATAAGGCTTTTAAATCTCCACGTCACCTGAAACTCCACCAAGAGATCCACACCAGAAAGAAACTCTACAAGTGCAGTTACTGTGAGGTATGTATTTATTAGGGGTGCAACGATACACAAAATTCACGGTTCGGTTCGGTTCGATACTTTGGTGTCACGGTTCGATATTTTTTCGATACAAAAAAAATGTTCATGCCTTTTTAATTTGTCATTTATTAAAATTATAAATATATATTTTAACTCAAAAGTACAGTTTTTAAATTTAACCCTAACCCTTGTGCGTGTTTTTTATTTTGACAGCGAATGCGCACCTGCGGACCACTTATGTGCAGCCCTGGTTATTTAGCTCGTCATATTGCAGCCACAGAAATTATTTTGTCCATGAAACCATAAAGCTGCACTTTCTTTTTGCCTTATAGTCTGATTTGTCATAACTTTTCTGTTTTGTGGTAAGCTTTTCTTTGGCTGTCACTTCTTCACCCTGACCTGTCTTATTTGGCTCAGCAGAACTAAAATATATATCCTGCTGCTTTTACACACGTACTCACATAAGCTCAGCGATTCTCTGCGCGATCAACCTCTCACATGTTTAAGCTGCGGGAGATTTCACTTGTCATGTTTGCATAGTAAGCTAACGATTAATAAGACGATGTCAGAGGAATTGGTGCACAAATTATCATCACTCACAGATCAGTGCTGTCGCTCTCTATACACAGTTCGCGCGATTGCAAAGTGAAAGCAAAAAACAAGCGCAAATTCAAACACGATTTCAATATGTCACATATTGACAGTGGCTCACCGATGCCAATGACATAATTACCCAGCTACATTTCTGAAAGAATGCAAAAGCATTGACATATATTTTTCCTACAATAGCCCGACGGGCAGGGCAGAGATAGATTTTGGTAGCCCGACTGAAAAAAATCGCTAGCCCCGGGACGTTGGGCTAGCGATATTGCGAGCCCTGTATCTGATTGAGGAATCACTCATCTTTGGAAAAGAGAGTTTATTACAGAGAAATGTCTCTTTCCAAAATAAAAGCTATACTATCCGCTTCTTCTGGGCTATATTCTCAGCAGCATAAGGAGAATCATGTGCTAACAGCTGTCTAAATGACTCGGCTAAAGTTAGTAGCATGCTTGCTTGTTTTTTTTCTGCTTCCACTTGTCTTTGCACTAGGATGATGTCGGCGTAAATGTGCAGTCATATTCGTTGTGTTCCCACTAGTGCTTTCAGGTTAATCTCCTTGAAATGACCTTAACGCCACAACACGGCAAATCTCCGTTAACGAGCTACCGCCGATCGCCCGTTCATGGGGCTAGACGGCCAACACGTTAACGAGCTAACTGCGCTAACACACTAGTTCCCACCCATGTAATTGAGCATTGCATGGCACATCCAACATACTGTTTTACTTTAGTTCATGACTGCTTACCTTCAGGGTCATACGTCACATGAAAACCAAAATAATTCCAAACGCCAGATCTGAATGAGGGTGGGGGAGGTCCATGTTGCAAGGAGAGCTTAACTTCTGTCTCGCTAGCTTGCCCTGCGCTCTTCCTTCTGACGATGCTGTCTGTGTTGAGCGCTCAGTGAATCTGCGTTCGACTACTCCGCCTAGGCTGCACTGTCGAGCCTAGGCGGAGTAGTCGAACACAGATTCACTGAGCGCTCAACACAGACAGCATCGTCAGAAGGAAAGTTGATAAAATAAATTACAAATGTTGTATTGTTCGATACATATGCGTACCGAACCGAAAGCACTGTATCGAACGGTTCAATATCGATACGAATATCGTTGCACCCCTAGTATTTATCTTTTAATTTTAGCCTGACTGTTTGGAACTACTCTGCTCATTCAATTTGTTAACTTTCTGTAATAACTCCTTAGTAATTCTACTGCATATAAAAGCAGTGCTTATTGGATTTTAGTCTCAGCTATTATTTATTTCTTCCATAGTCATAAAACCAGTAAGTAATAACTCTTCTGTAGTCACAATCTCCCCATTCTCCCATAGTTAAGACTGCTACAATTTGGCCAGTGTTAGATGACTTATTATCTTCTTTACTAACTAAAATCAGTTATTGTTGCTTTAAATTGGGAGCGAGACCGATTTGGTTGCAACTTTTCATGTGTATTTATGAAGAATATGATATAACTTTTTGCTTAGATACAGTTGTTTTTGTTTTAAATAAACTGGATGCAAAAATGAAGAATTATTTTAACCTGCATGTCCTGAACCAGAAGCTGGTCTTGAGTCTCTCTGTTCTTGACAGGATGGCGTGGAGCAACGGTTTGTTGTTGGGATGGACTGGGTCCTTCAGTGTCTGAGCTGCTCTGGACCAGCATCTCCTGGTGTAAATGTCCTGTAGGGAGAGGAGAGGAGTCCTTCAGCAGCAATCTAATATATAAATCTGCCATCCTTAGTACAGCCGTTCCCATACCAGGATGAGATGTTCTGTGTGAGGATGCTCTCCACAGGGGCTGAATCGAAAGTTCTGAGGATCCCTGGACAGACACCGAACTTCCTCAGTTGTCAGAAGTTGTACAGGTGCTGGCTAGCCTTTTTGTATGTGGGCAGACCATGTCATACCTGAGGAGATGTGGACACTGGGATACATACACCAACCTCCTTGGTGTTGCAGACGTTCAGCTGGAGGTGGTTATCCTGGCACCACAATGACAGATTCTTCATTTCCTCCATGTAGGCCGCCTCATCGTTGTTGGAGATGGCACCCAACACCACTGTGTCGTCAGTAGATCACAATGGTATTAGAGCTATGAGTGGCCACGCAGTCTGAAGTATAGACAGAGTAGAGCAGTGGCGAAAGAACACACCCCTGTGTTCTCTCGCCACTGCTCTACTCACATAGTTACCCTGTTTCCTGTCCACATGGCTGAGAGTGGTGTGCAGGATATGGACGATGACGTCCTCTGTGGATCTGTTGGGTTGGTAAGCAAAGTGGAGTGGATCTGTGGTATTTGTGGTGGAGAAGGAGATGATGTTTTTCCACAGCCTCTCAAACACCTTCATTACCACCAAAGTCAGTGCAACTGGCCGGTAGTCATTCAGGCATGAGGGCTTGTTGTTCTTGGGCGCAGGGATGATTGTGGATCTCTTGAAGCATGTGGGGGCCACAGACTTTGCCAGAGACTCACTGAAAATGGAAGTGAGCTTACTTGCTAGCTGGTCCACAGAACAGACGCAGCAGCTGGCCGGTGATGCTATCTGGCTTAGCCGCTTTCCTTGTGTTCACTCTCAGCGACGCATGGACGGCGTGCTTTACGATACGGATCACCGGTCCCTTGCCGTTGACATCACCGTCCTCTGTTGTAAGGCAGTAGTTAGCATTAGCCACCTGGCTAACCTCGAAACTGGTGTAGAACGCGTTCAGCTCATTGGTAAATGCAGAGTCTGCATTGATCGGCGCAGTGTCTCTGGCTTTGTAATCTGTGATGGTGCTTAATCCCTTCCACATGCTACCCAATTTCGCTGTGCAAGAAACTGCACAATGACAATAAAAGTTCTAAAAATGTTGAAGGAATTCCCTGACTTACACTGTCTTTGTGTCTTTGTTTAGAAGCAGAGCGACACAGATGGATCCAGTAGTCAACCCTGTCGTCACTGTGGTGGTGGGAAAGACTTTCATTGTGACCTTTGTGGAAAAACTTTCACTCGGCAACAAAGCCTAAAATTACATCAGCGTAGACACACTGGAGACAAAATGAACTACTGCAAAGAATGTGGGAGAGGCTTCCCCACATCAAGTGCATTAAAAAAGCATGTACTCATTCACAGTGGAGTCAAAAAGTACGTGTGTGACCAGTGTGGGTCATCCTTCACCACTGCAGGTGAGCTTAAAGTGCATAAACGAGTCCACACAGGAGAGAAACCATACAAGTGCAGACACTGTGACAAAAGCTTTTCACGATCAAGCAGTCATAACCTTCATGAACGTACACACATGGAAGAGAACTTCAGCTGTGACCAAAGGCATCAGCGTGATCATGCAGGACTGAAATCACTGGATCACAATGATTCTGCAGAGACAGAAAGATCCTCTTCTGGTTTCAGGGTCAGACTTAAAAACTTTGAGATCAGGCTCCACAGAGTTCATCTTGAGTCTCCTGTAAAGAGTGCAGCTGATGTCACACTTGGATGTTATGAGGTAGCTCTGATTTCTGAACCGGCAGTGAATAATCCTGGATCTTAAATTTGGGAATCTGCAAGCATAGACATGAAAATCAAGGTTTTCTCCCCTGAGGGATTTAATGCTCTAAATTTCTATCCCTGTTAAATGTTAATCTTTGTTCAATTAGAACACAATAGTGTTTAGTAGTTGTACTTTTTAAAGTAATATAAACGCTATGTGAATATGTTTTTTTTTTTTTTGTTTTTAACCAAACTTATATTGTACCAAATATCAGTGTATGGCTATATGCATCAATTTCTTTCATTTCAACTTTCTTTTTTTTTTTTTTTTTTTTTAATAAACTTGTTTTTCATCTATTTATCTTGTGTTACCTCAGTTAAATTTGAATGTTTTTTTTTATATTTAAACTTGTGCTTTGGTAATCCCTGTTCTTAAATCCATTTCTTTCAAAACTCCAAATCATTTCACACTAGTTTTTGCAGTAACTAGTAAAAGGATTTTACATTTAAAAGCTGCAAAGTATTTTCTCCCTTCCTGATTTTTATGTGTGTTACAATTAAGTGCTTTAGTTCATTAAACAGACTTTGAAAAACAAAATGTTTGTATGTATTAAGGGAAATAAATAAAGCCAAGCAGTCTGAATAAATCATAAATGCCAAAGCCTATCTTAGGGGTAGTATTAGTTCATATACCACAATGCAGAAAAAGGCATCAACTTGATTATGAAGCAGTTCTAAGTGAATGTGTACTCATCAGAGTGTAGTAATACAGATAGGAAGATGGCAGGATTTTTAGATAAGCACTTTTTGTATCGTTATCAGAGAATCCAAGGGAAGCATTAAATACCCCAGTGACTGAGGAGGAAGTGCCACTTGCTATCAGTTCTTTTAAAGGAGGAAAAGCATCAGCACTTGTTGGTTTCTGCTCAGAATTTTATTAAAAAACTACATCATCTTCTTGCCAGATCATTGACGGATATTTTTTTAGACTCTTTTAAGAATGAATGTCTTTCCCCAACACTTAGACAGGCTAATATTTCGTTAATTTTAAATAAAAATTAATCACCAGATAGGTTTGGATCATATAGGCGGATCAGCCTCATCAATGTCGATTCTAAATTACTCTCTAAGCTATTAGCGATGAGACTGGGGGGCATTCTCCCATTGCTTATAAACCCTGATCAAACAGCTTTGTCCACAATCATTTCTCATTTATAAATATTAGACGATTGTTAAATATTATACAATATTCGAATCAGACAAATTATATGGCTTATGTTATATCTTTAGATTCTGAAAAGGCATTTGCCAGAATCGAGTGGACATGCTTTTTTTTACCGTATTACAAAGATTTGGCTTAGGCAAGGGTTTTATTGGATGGATTAAAACTATCTACAAACCTCAACAAGCCTATGTTATAACAAATGGTGTACAATCATCAGTCTTCCCGATCGTTGGGGCGATCGGGAAGGTTGCCGGTTCGAGCCCCGGCTTGGACAGTCTCGGTCGTTGTGTCCTTGGGCAAGACACTTCACCCGTTGCCTACTGGTGGTGGTCAGAGGGCCAGTGTCCGGCAGCCTCGCCTCTGTCGGTGCGCTGTGGCTGTGGCTACAATGTAGCTGCCATCACCAGTGTGTTAATGGGTGGATGACTGAATGAATGAAATAAAGCGCTTTGGGGTCCTTAGGAACTAGTAAAGCTCTATACAAATACAGGCCATTTACCATTTCACACTACAAAAGAGATATGAGGCATCTTTGCATTAGCACTTGAACCTCTCCTGAGGCCATTTGCCAAGATATGCATGGCATAACAGTGGGTGGAGCAAATCATAAAACTGGATTGTATGCTGTCGATATTTTGTTCTTATTAAAACCAGAACTATCAATATCAGACATTATGTCTATTATATGTAAGTTCAGCTGGTTCTCTGATTCCAGAATTCATTTAGGGAATTCAGAGGTTATGCCGCTGGGTGATCAGGTTAACTCTCTGACAGATATTTGCAATTTTCAATGGTCCTCTTGCGGTCTCACATACCTTGGGCTAAAAATTCTTAAAGACCGATGGAAACTGAACTTGTCCCCAGTTCTCATTGGAAAAACAAAAAAGAGAGAAAAGATTTGGACAGATGGCAAAGTTTGCTGCTTTCTCTTTAGGAGCCATGTGAGCCTAATTAAAATCAATATTCTCCCTTGTTTGTTATATCCAGTACAAATGTATGGGCTCAAATTGTGGTCACAAGTATTTTGTACTTGTAAATCAGTTTTGTACTTGTAAAAAGAATTTGTGTGTGTGTAAAAAAGATTTTTGTGTGGACTGGCAGTTCCAAAGAGCGCCCCTCCGACAGCCAAACCCATCCATTCTCTGATTGGATAGTTACATTTGTGATTGACATGACATTGGCCAATCAGATGAACGGAAGAAAATTAGGGTCAAAATTTGTACTTTTAACTTGAAACTTGAGTGCAGAGTTTCACACGTATTTTTTTTGGCTAAGTCGACACTATTAAACCCGGTTCTTTGATCCCCATGATAGAACGGAGAAAACCCGACTCAGGAGTGGTAAAAACATTTATGATCCTTTATTCAATCATCTTCCGGAAGAGAGAGCCCTGCACAGCCCAAAGCCAGCTCTAGCATTTAGAAGCTAAAATGTGTCTCATATAGGTGTTATTTTGGTCCTTTACACGCCACACATAGTTTCGATAAAAACAACTGCTTGTATGTTACTAGTTCCGCTTTGTCTGGTTTCCTGTATTTTATTAATATGCCTCTGCAGCTCCACACTAAACTTCCTGTTTTTCAGTCTGGCTGAGCACTTGGTTTATGAGTCAAAACTGGCCTTGCTTTACAAGCCTTTATTATTAAAATGCATAAAACAATATAATCATAAAATAAGTGCTAAAAATATATATTTAACAACACACAAATATCTTTTTTACACACAAATTCCTTTTACACATACAAATCCTGATTTACAAGTACAAAATATTTCTGACCACAATTTGAGCCCATACAAATGCTACCTCTATGGATAACCCCGAATGTTTCTCGGGATATAGAAAAGGTTTTTTCAAAATATATCTGACATGGAAGAAACCTGGATTAGAAATTAGACTCTTACAATTGCCTACACATAGGAGAGGCATAGGTTGTCAAATTTAATTTTCTATAAATGGTCAGGCCATACCCGTTTTTTTTTATGGAAGTGGTTACATGGTTATCTCAATTTTGATTCCCTCCTAGACTCTTGGTCTGCTTCACCTTTTTAACTTTGGAGCCTAGTTGTAACAAAAAGAAACTTTTTCCAGCTAATCAATCTAATCTTGTTCATTCCAAAGTTTCACAATCTGCAGAAACAGCTACGTATGATGATTTGGAGACATTTCTTATAAAGCAAAAAGACAGAACTAATTTTATTTCTGCCTTTTATTCTTTACTATATGCTCATAGTAGCAGCACACTGAGTGTTATGGGAGGGGGATCTTAATAATGAGTATACAGAGGAGGCTTGGAAAGGAGCCATTCCCATAGCTACATCTACTTTTACTTGCAACCGCTTACGAGAAACCCAATACAAAAATTTACACCGCCTATATATAGCTCCTAATGTTTTGCATAAGATTACACCTCAGGTTTCCCCCTTCAGTATCAAATGTCAAAATGAAACTTGCATCCTTGTCCATTACCTTTGGGAATGCAAATTAATCGAACAATTTGGAGTTCTATATCTCAAGTACTGAGTAATATTTTTAAGAATGGGATCCAAAAGGACCGTGGATATTTTCTTCTTGGTTCACTTTCAAAAGAATGAACATTAACTTACTTGCAGCATAAACTATGTGATAAACTGTTACTGTTAGCTGTTTTCTGGTGCCTCCAGGTAATTAGGAAGTGAGCACCAAGGATGAGAGTTCACTCTTGTAGTTTGTTTTTTAAATCTGTGGGTGAATAGGTAGTTTTTTCTTTTTCCTCATAGTTTCTTTTTCTCCTCTTTTCCCCATATGTGTAATTGTAAATGTAAGGACTTTAACTGTATGCGATTCCCTTTCTTTTGCTTCTTTGTTATGTTTTTGTGTTTGTTCGGATGATAAATAAAAACTGTTGAATCACAAACTCACCTGAACTGGATCCTATCATTTTTATTTTTGTGTCATTTCTTGTAGATTGGTTTACCCGAATGTAGAATCTCTCTGTCATGGTTTGATCAGTAAACCTCATCCAGCTGGCTGCACTGAGAGGGAACCTGCTATACTGTGCATGTATTGAATTTTCCATTTGATGTTGTTGAATTCTTCCTTATTTTGTTGTATCCCTTTATGGACATGTAAAGAAAATCATTGTTGAGCTAATGCACGGTTTACTTCTGATCTATCTAAACTTCTCCATGAGCAGAACATGGCGTGGGCCAAAGCCCGGAGAACTAACCTCCACGCTGATCGGCTGTTTTTCAAGCAGCTGTGTGACACGTGCACAGTTGTCATTAGAAAAGTCAAAGGTGATCATTTTCTTACAGAGACAACAATCTCAATCACACAATCTCTATAACCGCTTAAAGATTCGGGAGACATTAAAATGATCTGGTAATAAAACTGTTGGTCGGCTTAATGAACATTTTATGATGTTATAAGAAATAAATGTAAAATTACATAAAAGGTTCTGACTGTATAGTTTCTTTGTTTTTTACTGTAGTTGTAAAAATTTAAGTTTTTATATTGGAAACTTTTGTGTCATCTAATTGTTTACGACATTTAACCTGATCACTAGTGATGTGTCCTGTGTGTCGAAGCTTTGAAGAGTGTCGGGTAATCTTGGGGGAGTTTATGTGAAGCGCGTATCGAGGCTCGCTTTGATTACGTATGTAGTGACGTTCGAGGCCTCGTGGGCAGTCAGTAACATGTGACTGATTCAGGAACTGGCTCACCAGTTTGCGCCAGATTCGAATTAAAATGGGCAGCAAAACACAGCTGATTTCCCATCACACTGTTGTGCTACATAGTTACTTGACCATTTCTTCTTTGATGGAACCAGCAAGGAAGAGATTTTTTTAAATCTCATCTCTCCTAATAAAGTATGCACACAGTAATAAATATAACAAATGATAAGCACCATAATATAAATAAACAACACCACAGATCCTATAATCTGATTTCTGTCTTTTAGTTTACTAAAACGTGAAGCGCCACACGCTAGTTTGTGTCATTATCCAGATGTACATAAGCATGATGGCACAGTTACACAATCACACTAAAACTCGGTGCTGATAGTTTCCACTTTCTCTTTTGTATTAGACATATGGAGACAATATTTGGGATAAATAACCATGAAAACTATTTATTTATTCAGTTTAGAGGTTTACAAATCACATTATTATGATTAAAGAGCCTGTTTCACTTGAATCGTCCACTTGATGGCGCAGTAGAGTCGACCAGTTGGATGGAAAGCTTCAGTTCATCACTTCCCCAATACTTGCACTACCTATGTGACCAAACATCTGACATTTATAGCGCCTGAGTGGAGGAGGCTCATAAACACAGACACTAAAACTCACGTATCCCACCATGACTTTATCTAGCAAAGTATTACCTTGAATCTCAAGCAGTACTGACAGACTATCCACATTTTCTCCATTTCTAACAGCTTTTAGTCTTTTTTTATTCCAGTGATCTCTCCTCCTTTGATCATTTTCCTCAATGGAGAATAACTGAAATCCCTCCTCCTCCTTTCTACTCACCCACTATTTTCCTTTCCATGACTTCCTTTTAACAAACCATTTGCAATTTAAGTGTTTTATTCTTTTGTTCTGCATTTTTAAATTTTATACACAAACTCCCGTCTCGGAGCACCTTAGCTAGCTCCACATCAGATTATGCCAAAACACCCACCTAAATTCAAACTGCTTGTCTCACAAAAACTCCACCTATTGTCCCGCTCAACCCATCTATCCTCCCTAGAGCAGCCCAACAAGTCTTCACAGGTCCCAGTTTATAGCCAGCCCAATTCAGTCTCGAGTATATGTTGAAAATACGTCATAACTTTGAGTCACAAACTGACACTGAGCCTCTTCAGTAAATCCAGCAGCTTTTTAACATCATTAGAAGTGTTTGAGCTGCTGCAGATGTTTGTAAATCTGACCCTAAATGTTCCTTCTTCTTTAAAATTCAAACTAATGAATTGATATTCATTAGTTTGAATTAAGGGATTTAACAGGTTGTTATTGTTTATATGAGCTCCATAAAACGACAGGGTTAGAACACATTGTGAAGAAGTAAGATGTTTGTTTTGTAGTCCATCTTCTGCACATTGTAGTTTCACCAGGCGGACATGCGGCGTCACATCGTTAAAGAGAGATGAGTGTAAAGCTGTTCATATTCTCAGCACCGCTCTTCCCTCTGAGTCATTAGCAATTCTCCTTTCCACAATGACGTTTTCATCGAGGCCAAGGAAGAGGGGTTAGGAAAAGGAGATAGGAAGTACTTTTGAATAGCACCTCACGTAGTTACATGTGTACAGCTGTGTCACGTGACCGCACAGCAACAAACAACGTCAAAGCAGGAAGAAGAGGGCGGAGCAAAGTGTGTGTGCGGGAGAGGAGTCGAGCAGAGAGAGCTGCTTTTTCACGAAACGGGAGTAAAGCAGTGAACTTAGAGGAGAGAAACAAAATGAAGTATCGATCATAAACCACTACCAACGTCCTGATCGATATCTGCTTCGATCTGCCCACCCTTGTCTCCTGGATCGTAGCTGAGATCAGCGTGAACCACGTGGGTCTCTGCTCCCTGATCTGTTTCCTGTGTTTGGAAAGAGTTGCAGCTTCATCGCGGAGTTTCTCTCGGTTTGTGGGCTCATCTAAAGGTAAGCACCGAGCTAACTTTACTGTGAGTTCAGTTCATGTTGAGTTTAGCTCCTGAATGAGGTCTTCTGCTGCTCTCCTCGGTGTCTGTTCACAGTTTATTGTGAACACGTTGAGAGAAGAGTGAGAGAGTGTTTGGAGAAAAACACCTGCTAACCATTAGCTCAGCATGCTGGGAGAAGTTGAGCGTTTGCTGGCAGAAAGTTGGAACCTTTAGCTGCACTGCGTAAATTCTTTACGCTCAACGAGATAGGGTTGTTTAAAGGCTGCTTTGCTTTATTTTTAATTTGTTAGGTTAGGTTAATCATATCTGTAACCACCTTGTTGTTCTTTGTTTTTAAAGTGTTCCTGCAACTGCAGCATACATGCTAAGCTAGCTGTACCACGTTACTTCCGCGCATTGCATTGTGGGTACGAGTGGCAACAAAATTAAAACATCAACAAATCATTAATTCCGCGGTTTTAATCCCTACTTGCATTTTATTTGCCCCAAAAACAGTTATGTACAAAGTCCGTACGAAGATAGTTTCCAAAAAGGCAAAAAATCAAGTATGAGGAAAAATCAAAGGAGTGAAAGGGTCAGACCCATACAAGCATACAGAGTGGAGTAAGGGCGTTAGCGTGCTGCCCAGCTTTCATCACGCACATATTTATTATTATATGGTCCTAAGTGTGAGTGCATACACTCACAAAATGTTTAGTAACTTCAGATCCCTGCAACAAGCCCAGGTCCAGTTTACTTTGGTGATTTGGACTATTCCATTTCACAGCTGTTGTTAAAATGTTTTCTTTATCTCCTGTACAGGCCAACGCAATCTAATTTTTGTTTCAGGTTGTAGTGTTACACAACTTTTTCAGATCCAATAAAAATAAAATAGGTGTTTCGTAATTCGGTCAATTTATTGTCTTTATATGTAACTGGCATTATTGTTTCATTCTATTATAGAATCGTATAAGAAAGATGCAAAATTGTAAAAATCCATTGTGCTTTATTAGCTGCTTCGGTGAAGAACAAATCAACAATGCAACAAAAAAAACATATCAAAACAACTTACTGGAAAACAGTTATTCATCACTTGATTGCTTCAATACAACACTTGGGCACATATATGCAGGACTTTTCGTGGCTGTATTGATATCGCTCTCTCTCTTAACCGATCAAATCTGGCTGTGGTAGCAGCTTTAACCTGTATGACCAGGTTGATAGAGGGCGCCAGTCTGGATCACATTCCAGCATTTTGTAGGCTGGTTTTCCTACAAAATACAACAAACATTAGCCCGCAAAGCTATAGTGAACAAAGCAGCATAGCGCAACGAATTCAATTCCAAATAAATATAAGACTTAACCTAGACGTAACCTACATCAACGATTATGTTATGATAAATTACGTAATAACTACAACTAGAGCTGGGCGATATGAGATTTTTTCATATCACGATATGTTTTTTTCATTTCAGGCGATAACGATATCTATCACGATATAAGCCAAATAACTATATTTGTAAGATTTAAATGTGCCGTTGCTCACAAGTAAAATGTGAAATAATCAGCAGCTTGTTTTTATTTAAATATTTATTTCCCATAATAAGTTCAACAGGGTAGATGTACTTAAGGAACATGAGACTTTTTCAGATAAATAAAGGCAAATATTGCAAACTACACAAAAGGCAGCCGCTAAAGCGTTTAAGTTTCAAAATAGAACAAACGAAACAGACTAAATTGTCAATTCCACTTAGAAACAAAATATTAATTCTAAAAATAAATCTTAGTTTGTTTTACAGAAGAACAGACAAAACTGACTAACTTTTGTCAATATCAAATAAACTGAGAACTAAAAGGAAATTCTCAATCTCTCCTTGTTGTATAGCTTAGCTTTTCAAACAGTTTTAACAGTTACTTTAGTCTGACAAAAGCCGAATGACGAATTAGCGCTTCCAGTCAGAGACTGAGGCTACGTCCACACGTACACGGGTATTTTTGAAAACGGAGATTTTCCGTTTTCGTTTTAAAAAATAATCCCGTCCACACATAAAGGGAGAAATGAAGGAAAACGCTGCTATGAACATGCCAAAGCAGCAGGTGGCGCTAGATTCCTAACCGTGCAGAAATGTTGGCCAATCAGAAGTCTAGAAGCCTCGGTGGGAAAAAGTAAACAAAGCTGGGGCATAGAAGCAGAACCGAGTCGTATGTGTGGAGGGACAGTAACTGTGTGTATATGTAAGCATTTAAACACTGCAGAGAGTAGAATTAACAGTAACAGTATTGTAGAAATTCATTTCACCGAAACAATAACGCGGCGCACAGTGTGACGCATGCACCAGTTTATTGTATTTCCAGACTTGCTTTCGGCACAATTTACAGTGCACGCTACTCTGTTTTTTGTCAGACTTGAAATAGCCGAAATACCTTCACACTACGGAACTTCTATGGCTCTTCCGTTCGACAATCTCTCCGGCATTGGAACCATCATCTGTTTTCTCTTCGGTCACGCTCGGTTGATTTTTCTAGTCGGCACACTCATTTCCTCCATTACGCGCTGGCTCCATTACCCGCTGGCTGCTTCCCAAACAAACACACGTGCGGCTTGGCACTTGTGCTGTACGTAACAAGTCACGCGACATGACGCTGCGGCTGTGATTGGTTCGGCTCTGCGCTACTTAATTTGGATTGGCTGACCTTTTTTTTTTTTTTTTAAGAGGACAAGAGCGGCAAGGTCTATCACCATAGCTTAATTTCTCTATCGAGTAAAAGTTATATCGCGATACATATCGTTATCGTTCTATCGCCCAGCTCTAACTACAACAGAAGACTGACCTTTGTGGAAATTCTTGGAGCAGACTAACACGTGAGCTTGAGTGTTCTGAAAAGTTATATTTGGTCTTCGAGTGGCTGCAATCCAGGCCATCCGTCGCCTCTTTGTTACTTCGGAAACATGGCTTGAACAATTTCTCTTCCACGACGTAATCCGATAAAAACCGATCACTTTACCCGTCGGCTTCCTGTGGCTGTCATGCGACCGGCTATTGCAGTTAATAATACAACAGCTTCTTGTCATTATTTGTTTCTTTTTATCGCTGTGTGACTGTTTTCATATGAAAAATTTAAATCTCTATTAGATTATGATAGAAAAAATGGTGATTTGGCCTAGCACATGCACACCCCACATACCTTGAAACATTAGTTTTAGAGGCCCAAAACACCCAACCGAACCATTTAATTTTTGTTAAATTAAAGACTAATTATGTCTTGGGTTTTAACTATTTAATAATAAAGAAGGAAACATCACAAAAAGCACTTAAGGTCATGAAAATTATTTTCAATTCATTGACACATCCACCTTATTTATTGAAAGTATCGGTATCAGCGATACTGGCCCATATCTACTTGTTATCGAATCGATACCAAAATATGCATCTTATTGCTAGCCGTGGGGATTAGTCAGGGCTCTAGAAACTAATTGGTTGGATATTCGATCTAATTTCTCAATGGTGTGACTAATCCTAGGTCGTCCAAGTAAAAAGGTCGCCTGTGGTCAATGACAGACAACGTACTGCCCATATATTGTGATCTAAACCAATCAGAGATAGTCAAGGGCGGAACCTCTAAGATGTCCATGCCCAAGGTATGGATATTGAGATGATCAATTCCAAGCCTTTATGGCATTTTTAATTTATTCTTCCTTTTTATTTTATATATCTTGAGATGTTTAAATTTCAGCTCAGTGAAGCACTTTAAGCACAAGAACTTCTTCAATGGTGTATTTTTTGGACTATAAGGCAGACTTAAAATCCTTTAATTTTCTCAAAAGTGTGCCTTATGTATGAATTCTGGTTGATAAGTGAAACTTTTTTCAACTTATTCTTCTTGCTTCCTCCACTTCCATACCATTGATTCATTAATGTTCAATTCTCTTGCAGCTGCTCTATTTCCATGTTCTCCTGGGTGACTGATAGAGTTTGCTTCATAAATTCAAATTCAAATTCAAATTTTATTTGTCACGTACACAGTCATACACAGTACGATATGTAGTGAAATGCTTGGACAACTGCTCGTGACCTAAAGAAAACAAAAAAGGAAAAGGCTATGAATAAGATAGGAAATAAATATGAAAAATTAAAAAGGGTAAATTTAACTAGGAAGGAATAAAATATAAATTAAGGTTAAAAATGAAATAACTGTACAACACAAATTAGAATGAAGGGTAAATTTAACTGGGAGAATAAGATAAAATATATAAATTAAAGTTGAAAATAAAATAACTGTACAACTGTTAAGGTTCAAAAATTGAGGAAGGAGAGTACAAACCACCCATGGTCCAGAAGCTCTTGGTCAAACAATGATTTTTAATGAACACACGTGTGGGAAGACACTCTGTACGCAGACAGCAAGTGATCTTCAACTTAATCAAAGCATGAACAGATATTTTATAGCATCAGGGTTTGATTTACTGACGCCCCTTCATGCGTCACAGATACATTTTATACATAGATCAGATCAACACCACAATGACTTTTAACCCAGAAGATCATCTTCTATTTTCATGGCTGGTACTTTCCGTTCTTGTCTTAAAGTGAATTGTTCCTCTTTCTTGCCGAGACAACAAGGACGGTTCCTCTTTTACCGAGACATGACTAATCTCTCCTCTAAATAAAGCTAACTCATGTGTGTGTGTGTGTTGACCTCACATGCTCTTTGTGTCACCTCTTCACCTACTAACTGTCTGTGTCTCGTCCTCAAATGCTCTTTCTCAATTCACCTGTTGCACTTCTGACCTTTCACCAGGACAGAGGCTCACTGAGACTATATGTATGTCTTCTACTAAATAAATGTTTTAACCAAGAACCTCTACTTAAAACCTTAATATAAAATGACCTGATATATAAGTGTTTTGTAAGCATGTATTGCAATTCCTTCTATGTTCTAGTTTTCCCTCAGCATGTATCACCTGAACAATCACGTCAGTGAAGCTTAAGACCTTTAAAGAACCTGAACATCAACTCAAATAAGCACAGATATGCATTGTGTACACAATAGTTATAACTGCATCTGATACACAATATAGAACTATAAAAGAATGTATGAGAGTCATAAGCAGAGTCTCTTAAAAGATGCCATTTTGGGGGCCTTACACACACAACAGAGTATTATTATGTTGAAGCACAATACGTGTCACTCCGCGAGGATCCTGACTGTGGTAGCCTTAATGCTCTGACAATCCATCAAGCGGTGCAGCTTTGTGGACACTGTTTTTCAACAGTGTCCACTGCCTCACTGTGGTTTGATCTGAATCAAGTGTAAGTTTGTGGACCTTGTTGTTAAAGTCAGTGGAGCTTTTTATGTGGGTGTGGGGTGTGTTCCCCACAAAGGGTACTAGGATGGTAGTAATGTGCTGGACAATGTTGTAGGTGGCTGAGTTTATGCTGCTACCAATGAGCCTGAGTGGGACTCCTTCTTTGTGTATCTATGGAAGTTCATATATACAGGGTGCAGCATCCACCGGGTAAAGGTGGTGGTATGCAGGGAGCTCAGTGGCTTTTTCCCTTTCAACTTCTTGTAGGCAGCTGATGACTTTCTTTTTGTAGCTGCTTCTGGGGTTTCACCTTGAAGCTTCATAGGTATTGTTGTCACTGAGTGTAGTAATGTTTATTTGCTCTGCTTCTTCTTGTCAGGGATAAAATGCATATCTATACTTTTTGTGTCCCAGCTGAGTAACAGGAGGAGAAGAGTCTGGTGGAGCAGCAGAGGAACAGTTTCAGCCATTTGGGCTCAGCTCAGCCACTACAGAGGAAACAATGACTTCAACACAGGAGGTGAGAAAAGTATCTCAGTTACTGTTATTGAAACTGTGTGCACAGTAGAGCAGGGCGATATGGCCAAAAAAATATGTCACACTATGTATTTGAAAATTTGAGATAACGATATAACTGACGATATAATTTTTGCGAGACAAAATACAACTCCACAACTTTACTAGCGCAAAAAAACCCCCATCCATTTATTTTCACTTAAACAAGCGGCTGTTTTTTTTATGTGCATTAAAGCTATATAAATATTTAACAGTGCAAATGCAAATTTCTTGCTGAAAGCTTAACCAAAGTGCATTTCCAGTAGAAATGTGCTGACATATCCTGAGCATAACCATGTATAATATCCACTGAAGTTAAAAAGAGGTGCTTTGCTACATTAAACTGCAGTGTGGCAAATAAAAAAAGTCAAATTTGTATTTTTCGGATCATAAGGTGCACGGGATTATAAGGCACATTAAGCGAAACAAAGCAGTCAGATAAATCAAACTTTATTAAACTCATTCTTCTTGCTTCCTCCACTTCTGTACCATTGATTCATTAATGCTGTATTCTATCACAGCTGCTCTATTCCCATGTTGTTGCAGTATATTAATGACTAACCTCGTATTGTGGATGGATTATCTCAGTTGTTCTCCTGACTGAAGTTTGCTCCGTTTACAGCATCCTGCTATGCGATTGCATTTGTCTCTAACCATCAGGAAACTTCACGTTAACTTTTATCGAGTGGAAAAGTGTTAGTGTTCATCCTCCAGCTTCACTGTTTATGTTATGCTAACATAGCTGTGTCGCTAGCGATCACGTAGCACATCATTATATATCAACTAGCCCAACTTCAGTAACCCTACAAACGTCACTGCTGTTTAGTTTCCTGTCTTCATTTATGTTGGAAGTGATAGCAGAACTGTACGTTTGATTTTTTCAGAAATCTCTCAGTCAGAACATGCAATATCATGCTGAGGTAACTAGCGAAACTAGCGAGCTAACTTCCGGTAACTTCCTGTTAACTTCTAACTCCGTTAAATGTAATACATTTTGTTTTCATGGATGCCTGGAAGTTAAACATCATAGTTACACCTGGTAAAGCAGCAATGCTGATCGTTTTATTAAAGATGAAAGAATTTGGACAGTTTTTAACTCTCAGTGATGCTGCAGTGTTCGTTTGACTTTGGGATCTTACAGGACAGAGTTTAGGACCCAGATTACTCCCAGATTTACGAGCACCTTAGTCCGACAAATACGGCAATGACGACGGCCCGCTTGTATGTTCTACAATAAATGTGCTTTGTTGTATATCTGACGGACAAACACCAAACCAGTGAAGTTGCACCATTTTTAAAAACCAATTCTGGTTCATCCGTTTCACTCAACAATCCGCTTTCTCCCCTCTCATTCTCCGTTGCCGCCGTGGTTTTTCGGCTATGTGCGTATGAAAACAAAGGCACTGCGCATGCGCGCTTTACCCATATTCTGTCGCGATATTTTATTTTCTTATCGTTGCCCAACATTTTACCGGTATTACCTTGAACGGTATAATATGGCCCAGCCCTAGTGCACAGCTGGTTGTTTTTTCAAGTTAAAGTCAGCTTTATTGTCAAAGACCATACATACAGGCCCTAAGTGTACACTAAAATAATATAAAGATAAAAAATAAAATAGGAGTGTTATGTACAATAAAATACTGTACAATTATTTATTTATTTATTTATTTATTTATTTTTGTCCCGTTTGGATCTTTAGCCATCAGAATTGTTGTCTTAAGGCCAAGAAAGATGCCAAGCGGATTTATTTTACCAAGTGGATCATCATGGCCTTGCCATATTGGTCCATTTGATTGACCTTTATTATAATTATGAATTTATTTTATTTTCAGTTGCTACAAACGGGACAGACTGTACAATTATTTAAACAGCAGTGTCCAACACAATCATGGTGCAGGAGCCATACCACACAGTGATGCAGCTGGTGAGGATACTCTCGGCGGTGCCTCTGTAGAAGGTGCTCATAATTGGGGTTGAGGCTCTTGCTCTCCTCACTTTTGCAGAGGCTGTAGAGTCGTTATTAAGCTTTGCTGACATGTGACGCAGTGTTTTTTGACCAGGAGAGATCTGAGATTTGCACACCCAGGAACTTGGTGCTGCTTACCTCTATAATGGGGCGATATGGCCAAAAATATTTATCACGATATACATTTGAAAATGTGCGATAACGATATAACTGACGATATAATTAACACGAGACAAAATACTTTACAACCAATGTTCCCTCTAATTTTTCATGTGTCTGAGCGAACACACAAACTCCCTGAGCGGACACTTGGACCACTGTGAGCAACAGCAGACGTGTGCACTGTGGTCGCGCTAGTCCATTGAAGTTACATGGTTTATTAAAATAATAAAATTACAGCATTTACATTTATGTTAGACTACTTTTAATTAACTGCTTTAGCCCACTTACAATGAAAATTTAAAAAAAATCTTGTTCATGACCTGTGTAGCATGTTAACACTATTGAAAGTAAAAATAAGAGAGTCCTGTAACTCTCTCTCTGCAAAATACAGTATATAATGACCAATGTTGGGCAATTAATTATGCAGTTACAAAAAAGTAACTGCGTTTTGCAAACAACAAAGCTTTTTGCAGCTATTTACATAAAAATGCAGCCAAGGTGATTTTAAATAAACATTTCAAACTATTTACAGAACAATCAGCTGTTCTGCATCAAATCTGATGCCACACAAATTATTTGTGCCGCTCCAAAAATATTTCTGTCCACTATGAGATAAAGGAGAACAACAGCCTGATACCTGCAGGCCTGACAGCAGGAGATGTATCACTGCTGTAACACCTGTAACATTCAGCAGTCGCCTCATTGTTCTGACACACACAACAAAACTATTGGCTACACTACACACTAACTACACACTAACTACACAAGATTATCTCTCACATCTCAACCCACCGCCGTCACTCCTAAAACTTCCTAAACCACTAAATGCCATGTTGCCATCATTTTTTGATTGGTCGACATGGTACATTTTCCGAGCAATAGGAAAGGGTGGGGGTGTTTTTGGTTTTGTCTTTGCTCACAGGCGGAGAGCGTTTTCCTTATAAAACGCCGTTATGACCATTTTTTCCCCCCCGCAGTAAACAACGACAGTATTCAGGAAGAAAACCAAACATTGCAGATATTTTTATCATAACTCTGGTTTTACGTGGCCGATCAACACAATTTAAAAACTGGTATAAAGTCCACACTTTTTCAATCAACTGTTCCGTCTGTCCTGCTCACATCTCCAATGGTTGTACATGTTGTCATTTACTTGACTTCACTGCACATCAGCTGCTTTGCCAGCTAAAACACTGGTGTCGGCACATAAGGACGCTGTGATAGTGTCCTTATGTGCAGGCAGGCTATAGACAGGCTATATATGAATGTGAATCGCATTATTGGCTGGACTATGGGATAATGTGGCATTGTTCTAATCCCATACGGGAGCAGCCAGTCACTTACTGACTAACACTGCACAGGGCTTGCAAAATCGCTAGCCCGACGTCCCGGAGCTAGCGGTATCTCCGGTCGGGCGACCAAAATCTATCTCAGCCCCGCCCGCTGGGTTATCATATAGCCCGACGGGGCTCCTCCATACATAAAGAATCCACATTCACAAACAAAAACCACAAAGTTATAAGAAAACACAACGATCATATTTTCAGCACACATTGAAACAACAACATCATCAGTTGGACTCCCCATTTTTCATGAAATGAAAGATTTTCTCCAGCGATCAATATTTCTTCAGTTATGTTATTTTCATTCCAATTCTCATTGTAGCACGTCATTGTAATGTGAAACTACCAACAAAATGTGGTGGCAACACACCTAGAACTTGTTTGTTGACATCTTTGATTCCACTAATGGAGTTTCAGTTTGTTCCATGACTGCATTTCACTTACTGCCTCTGTTTGTATCTCTGTCACTGCAGGACCAACATGGAGCGAGAAGTCAGCGCTCTCAGGAGGCCGACAAACCTCACAGAAGAAAGGGAGAGAAAACATACAGCTGTGATGAGTGTGGGAAGAATTTTAGTGGGGCTGGACACTTAAAAGCACACAAACTCATCCACAGTGGAATTAAAGCATACAGCTGTGAGCTGTGTGGAAAGTCTTTTACTCAGGCTGGAAGTTTAAAAACACACAAACTCCTCCACAGTGGAATTAAAGCATACAGCTGTGAGCTGTGTGGAAAGTCTTTTACCCAACCTCAAGGCTTAAAATCACATCAGCTCAGCCACAGTGGAATTAAAGCACACAGCTGTGAGCTGTGTGGAAAGTCTTTTAAGACGGTTGGACACTTATATAGACACCAACGCATCCACAGTGGCTTTAAACCATACAGCTGTGATCAGTGTGGCAAAACTTTTTCTTGCAGTGAAAACTTACAACTTCATCAAGTTGTCCACACTGGAATTAAGCCGTACAGCTGCGACATTTGTGGAAAAACCTTCCGCTGGCTACTCAGCCGAAATAATCACGTACGCATTCACACCAAAAATGATGTTTACTGCTGTGATCAGTGTGGCAAACTGTTTGTGAGATATAAAGACTTAGAACGCCACATGTTTACCCACACTGAGGAGAGACCTTATAAATGTGACCTCTGTGATAAGGCTTTTAAAGATCCACATTCCCTGAAATCACACCAACAGCTCCACACCAGAAAGAAACTCTACAAGTGCAGTTACTGTGAGGTATGTATTTATATTTTTACAGTTGCAGTTATTTTGAAGTATTATGTGAATTAAGTTTAATTTCAAAGCTAAATGAGACATGAAAACGTCATGTACAGAATATTCAATCAAGTTTGAGACAAATCAGAATCTTTCCTGATGTTGGAAAAACGTAAAGTTTTAAAAGCTTCTCCCCTTGCTGTCTATCTAACATTCACACTTGGGAAAGCTTGGGGTTAGTATCTTGTGACATGCAGAGTAGAGCATCCATCGATTTAACCAACAATCTTCACATGAAGTCGTTTACCTACAAATGAAGAGTAATTTTCGCCCAGTACGCTGAGTGTTACAATATGTAATTGGATGTTGGCAGAGCTGATCTTTATTTCAAGCGAGATTCAGGATAAAAATGTTGAAGGAATTCCCTGACTTCCACTGTCTTTGTGTCTTTGTTTAGAAGCAGAGCGACACAGATGGATCCAGTTCTCAACCCTGTCGTCACTGTGGTGATGGGAAAGCGTTTCACTGTGACCTTTGTGGAAAAACTTTCAGTCAGCAGTGGTGCCTAACATTACATCAACGTAGACACACTGGAAACAAAATGAACTACTGCAAAGAATGTGGTAGAGGCTTCCCCACACCAAGTACATTAAAAATACATGAGCTTATTCACAGTGGGGTTAAAAAGCACGTCTGTGATCAGTGCGGGTCATCCTTCACCACTGCAGGTCACCTCAAACAGCATAAACGCGTGCACACAGGAGAGAAACCATACAAGTGCAGACACTGTGACAGAAGCTTCTCACAATCAAGTAATCGTAACCTTCATGAACGTAGACACATGGAAGAGAACATCAGCTGTGACCAGTGTGACAAGACCTTCAAGAGTCTCAGTTCATACTCCGAACACAAACAATCCCACACTGTCCCCACAGTTTTACAGTTACCAATGTGCCAAAACATTCACTTCATTATTTGCTCTGTGCAAACATCAACATCAAGCGGACCTGAAGTCACTGGATCACAATGAATCTGAAGAGACAGAAAGATCCTCTTCTGGTTTCAGGATCAGACTTTAAAAACCTTGAGATCAGGCTCCACAGAGTTCAGGTGGAGTCTCCTGTAAAGAGTGTCAGCTGATGTCACACTTGGATCTGATGAGGTAGCTCTGATTTCTGGATTTACAGTGAATAATCCTGAATGGTACATTCAGGAAGATAGAAGTATAGATATCTACATCTAATTCTTGTTTTTCTTTGGCTACCTTTGATATTCCATTTCAAAATGAATGTGTTTTTTCATGTATTTAGTTTTACTTTAGTTTATTTCCTGTCCTGTTGATCCACATGTTCTGTAGCTGTTTTCTGTTTGTCGTTTGTGTTGTGAAATCCTGATACTACTAAAGATTTGGTTATATTTGATTAACTCTAACGTTTGTTTTATTAAACACTTATTAAATAGTTTGGTGTAAAAAAATAAAATAAAGAAATTGTCTCACAACAAGTATTTTGAGCCATGATTTCAGGTTCAGATTAACTGTTTTTAATGGCACATGTGGAGTGCCATCAGGGGACACTTGGTTGTTCTCCACTCACACTGAACAGGGTTCCTGCAACTCAGTAAAAAATTATCTTCAATGAAAATAAATTCGTAATTTTCATCCCAGAACTTTGCTGTGGATAGGTAGTTTGCAGAGGGTGTGTTTAAGATACTGAAAGGATGAGTTTACCCTTCCAAACTGTAAACAAACTGTGTGCTTATTAACAACTGAAGTTAGATTACAGGAGGGTAAATTGAGTTTAAGAGTTTTTAGTGTCATTAAGATGGCTCTTCTTTTACCTGACTTATATCCCCATGAAAGCTTTCCATGTAGGGGATGTTGACTGAGGTAATGCAGTCGGACAAGGGAGGATCCACACAGATACATGACCTCAACCTCTTTAAAGCTTGGCGAGAGGTTCTAGTGAGCCTGGTTAAGGGAACAGATGAGTTGGGGCCGGAGGTGCCAAGTTCTACCATTCCCGCCTCCCTCCTTTTTGATAACCATCTCACACAGGACCAGAGGACGAATTGCAACAGTGTTTTGCAGATGTGTTCTCCCCCCTGCCTAACTGTATGACTCATCATCGAGCACCATGCAGTCTGGCGTGATGGTGCATTCACAGCCCTATGTGATGCCTGAACATAAAAGGCAATTGTTCAGAGAGAATTTTCCAAAATGCTGAAAATGGGAGTAATAGAAGAATCGCAACCCCATAGTTGTAGTTGTAGCCTCAGTTGGGCGGCGGGGGGTGTGTGGCAGAGGTGTGGTCTGGCCTGCTGCATTGGTTAGTTAGTTAGTTAGTTAGTTTTGACCTGGACCTCACGGTTCTTTCTGGAGCATAAAGAAATAGGAGTTCAGACAGGTAAGAATGGGCTTGGCATTTAAGGGATTAAAAAAAAAGTAAAATTTTAAATTGGATCCTGTAAGTAAAAGGAAGCAAGAGGGGCCAAAACTGGCCTAATATGCTTTTTCCATTTTGTGCCAGTTAGCAGATGAGCAGCTGCATTTTGGACCAACTGAAGATGATAAAGAGAGCAATGGTTCGAACCAAACTACAGTGAGCTGCAGTAGTCGAGTCTGCAAATAATTGCTGTATGAATAACACGTTCAAAGACATTACAGTTTTTCTGAATTGCTAAAACACTAACTCCCATTGCAAAAACTAAACTGTCAACTAAGAAAACTCTTTCATCAAATCAATCCCACAGTTGCCAAAATCTTAAACACTATTCATCTGGCTAAGACACCATTTGCAAATCTGAATCTCCAATTTACCAAAACTCTAAACACATTCTCAAACACAAAACACATTTAGAAATGTGGTGCACTTGTACCCAGAATGGTGCACACAGGCTACTAACACACTTTCTTCATCATTAACACACTACCACTCAAAATTGAGAAGACATGTTGAAACCTCTTCTTCTGCTTTTGCTAGACTGAATCCACAGGGATGTATTCATGAGGTCTAACCATTGAGTCAAGCTCAAAGATTCTCTGTACACAACAAACTAATTTTAGTTCTGTAAATGAAATAGAATCATGTATAAATGTGCTATGTATACAAGTATACTTATAACTAAATCTAATATAAATAAATGGGGGCGATCGCTGCTCAAGAGTTGGGAGTTTACCTTGTAATCGGAAGGTTGCTGGTTCGAGCCCCGGCTCGGACAGTCTCGGTCGTTGCGATGGAGTTCTCCACAGTCATCTTACTGTTGGGCCACACAACAACGAACCTCTAGCAACATTCCGTTGTGTTTTGTGTGCTTTTGCAGCATTTTTCTTTTTGCAGCATTTTTCTTTTTGCAGGCGTTTTTCTTTTTGCAGGTGTTTTTCTTTTTGCAGGCGTTTTTCTTTTTGCAAGTGTTTTCTGAAGTTGCAGTCCATTTGGCCTCTCAGCGCCACCATATATGTCTGGAGGCTCACATCCGCCAAGGACTGGGTACAAGACTTGGCTATTTTAAAGCCTCCACGTTGTCAATTCTCCATCATTATAACAAAGGTAAGTCAGCTTGAGTACTGCAAGTAAAATGCCTTTGATTTTGCCCGGAACATTCAGATTAGTGCAAACATAAATTCATTCATGAGGGGGAAATTACAGTGAGAACATTTGGAGGCTCTGTTAGATGGATAAAATAGTGAGTTCAGTGCATTGATGTGACATTGGCCTAAAGGATTTAGTCATTCTTTGTGGTTAAAGAAATTGCACTAATTAATTTATATGTATTATGAATAATCCTAATTATACATCTTGCTTCTGTGTTTATGTCCTGTGTAACTTAAAATACATTCTATTTTGGTTTTATACATTGATTAATGACCTGCAGAATCTCTTTATCATGTTAAGTGATTTATAATTCTCACTTAAAGTCGATATTCTCCCTCTCCCTCTTGAAAGTGATTACATCCTTGCATTACATAGTTTAGTTTCATTTTTTGCAGTTGGGTTTCTGAAAAAAACAAACAGGCAGACTTAGAATATAACATGCAGCATTCTATAGATAGATACATTAAAAGTTTTTTTTTTATTACATGCATGTGCTAACTTTCTAAACACTTTGTTACATTTGTTATAAATGGATTTGAAAGTAGATAAAAATTGTGTCAGCCTTGGCTCATTAAATTTCTTGTCTTTAAATTAACTTTGTCTGTGTGTTTCAGGTACTGCACTCTCAAAGACTGAATGAACTACCATAAATAATAATAATAATAATGTGTATGTGTTAGTCCATATTGGGAAATTACTCCTCTGCATTTAACCCATTCACCCAGTGAAGCAGTTGGCAGCCACCAATGCAGCGCCCGGGGAGCAGTGTGTAGGGACGGTACCTTGCTCAGGGGTACCTCAGGGAAAATGCAGATAAGAATGGACCATCTCTAGTGGAAAGTTACTGAGTCACTGATGTTTAGACTAGAATGAGAGAGCTTCTGTAATATAACTGTTAGGGACACTCCACCATTTTGAGATCCGTGTCAACGTGTCTTGCAGGACGCATCTCCCTTCTAGAAGTATTGTGAAATTAAGTGTTAAATGGTTTACTGAGTAGTGTTTTGTCTTTTATTGGATGCCTCTGAGGAATCAGAAGAACTCGGTGAAGTGTTGATATTTAATAATAGATACATAAAAAGATAAATAAAAAAATTACATGTATGTGCTAACGTTCTAAACACTTTATTTGTTACATTTGTGATAAATGAATTTGAAAGTAGATAAAAAACATTTGTGTCAGCCTTGGCTCTATGATTGCCATAATGAATGAATTAAATACACCATTAAATAATTAATTAAATGTGGCAATAATTAATTACATAAATATTTACGACACTTGTAATTAATTATTGACATATTTAATTAATTAATGACACGTTTAATTAATTATTGACACATTTAAATAATTATTGACACATTTAAATAATTATTGACATATTTAATTAATTATTGACACATTTAATTAATTATTGACACATTTAAATAATTATTTAATGGTGTATTTAATTCATTCATTTTGGCACAGTTGACTCCTTCAGGTCTCACCATGAAATAAATGTATCTGTCAGCCTCACCCATTAAACTCAGGGGGTGGGGTTAACGCTGATCGAGTCAAAACCATTGCTTTGGCCTGGTGGCCATTGTTTTTAGCACACAACAACCGGCACGTGGAAGCTAACAGAACTGCACTTTGAAAAACCCAGTTTGTGTGTCTCCAAATACCATTGTAATATTTTTTTAGCTGACAATGTAGTGGTTTAATCTTCATATGTCTGGTCGGTTTGTCAAGATACAGCCTCTTTACAAAAGTGACTTCTTTTACTGAGGTTATATTTATCGGGGTTTTATTTCCTGATGTTCTTATGTGTCCTACGTGTTTCAGTCGCCAATTCTGAATTAGAATCAGAATCAGAATCAGAATGGGGTTTATTGCCAAATGTTGAGCAGGTTTACAACATTAGGAAATTGCTGCGGTGCTTCAGTGCAAACATGGTGTCATAAATAACACTTAAATAGACATGGAAAAAATAAAAGTAGGGATAAGAATTAAAAGTGCTACGTGGAAAGATATGTGCATGAGATATACATGAGATATATACATGAGAGTAAGAATTAAGAGTGCTACGTTGAAAGATATATACATGAGTGCAGGTGGTGATCAGTGCCAAACATGGAATGATACAGTGAACACAGCGTAGGGTCATGTGTTAGTGGCGGGGACAGTCATATGGTTATTGTTCATGTGTCCAACAGCAGAGGGGAAGAAACTGTTCTTATGGCGAGAGGTTCTGGTGCGGATGGACCGGAGCCTCCTGCCTGAGGGGAGCAGGTCAAACAGACTGTGTCCAGGGTGAGAAGGGTCAGCTGAGATCCGAGCTGCACGCCGCAATGTCCTGGAGGTGTACAGGTCCTGCAAAGATGGGAGTCTGCAGCCAATCACCTTCTCAGCAGAGCGCACAACACGCTGCAGTCTCTGTTTGTCCCTGATAGTGGCTCCAGCGTACCACACGGTGATGGAGGAGGTGAGGATGGACTCGATGACTGCAGTGTAGAACTGCATCATCGTCCGTGTTGGCAGGTTGAATTTCTTCAGCTGCCTCAGGAAGTACATCCTCTGCTGGGCTTTCTTGATGACGGAGGTGATGGTGGGCTCCCACTTCAGGTCCTGGGTGATGGTGGTACCCAGGAAGCGGAACGAGTCCACAGAGGTGATGGGGGTGTCAGTCAGGATGATGGGGGGGAGTGGGGCTGTGTGCTTCCTGAAGTCCACAATAATCTCCACTGTCTTCTGGGCATTCAGCACCAGGTTGTTGTGGCTGCACCAGGACACCAAACGTTCAACCTCCCTCCTGTAGGCAGACTCATCCCCGTCCGAGATGAGTCCGATAACGGTGGTGTCATCTGCAAACTTGATTAGCTTGACAGACTGGTGGGTGGAGGTGCAGCAGTTGGTGTACAGGGAGAAGAGCAGAGGAGAAAGAACACAGCCCTGAGGGGAGCCGGTGCTGATGGTCCGGGAGTCCGAGACATTCTTTCCCAGCCTCACATGCTGCTTCCTGTCCGTCAGGAAGTCAGTGATCCACCGGCAGATGGGATCAGGCACATTCATCTGGGAAAGCTTGTCTCGGAGATGGTCTGGAAGGATGGTGTTGAAGGCAGAGCTGAAGTCCACAAACAGGATCCTGGCGTAGGTTCCTGGGGAGTCCAGATGCTGCAGGATGAAGTGTAGGGCCATGTTGATGGCATCATCTACAGACCTGTTGGCTCTATATGCAAACTGCAGGGGGTCCAGGAGGGGGGCCGTGAGGGTCCTGAGATGGGAGAGAACTAGGCGCTCAAAGGACTTCATGACCACAGATGTCAGAGCCACGGGTCTGTAGTCATTTAGTCCAGTGATCCTAGGTTTCTTGGGGACAGGGATTATGGTAGAGGACTTGAAGGAGGCAGGCACATGACATGCCTGCAGTGAGGAGTTGAAAATGCCAGAAAACACTGGGGCCAGCTCGTTTGCACAGTGTCTGAGGGTGGCAGGAGACACGCCGTCTGGGCCGGGAGCTTTCCGAGCATTCAGGTTCTTAAACTGCTTCCTCACATCTGCTTCATGAATATGAAGAGTTGTGGTGGGAGGAGGTGGTGTGAAATCCTCTTTTGTGTGGGGTGAGGAGGGGGGTGTTGTAGGTGAACGGTTTGAAGGTGGTGATGGCTCTATGGAGGGGGGAGAGGTGGGGGAATGAGTGTCCAAAGTGTCTCTATTGTTGGGGCCGTTGGAGGTGTGAAGGCTGCCTGATGGCTCGTCAAAACGGCAGTAGAAGTCGTTAAGGGTGTTGGCCAAGAGCAAGTCATCAGTGGAGTGGGGGGTTTTAGGCTTGTAGTTTGTGATATTCCTAAAACCTTTCCACACAGAGGCCGAGTCATTCTCTGAGATCTGCTGCTGCATCTTCTCAGAGTGCTGATGTTTAGCAATGTCCACTTCTTTAGTGAACCTGTACTTGGCCTCTCTGTAGCAGTCCCTGTCTCCGCTTCTGAACGCCTTTCTCTTTTCCAGCCACAGCTTTTTGAGTTTAGGAGTAAACCAGGGTTTGTCATTGTTATAACTCACCCTGGTGCGTGATGGCACAATGCTGTCCTCACAGAAGTGGATATAGGAGGTGACAGTGTCCGTAAACTCGTCCAAGCTGTTAGAAGCAGCCTTCATTGTGTCCCAGTCTGTAGACTCCAAACACGTGCGAAGCTCCTCCACAGCCTCGTTGCTCCACAGTTTTTTAGTCCTCACGACAGGTTTGGAGAGCTTCAGCCTCGGTCTGTACGCGGGGATTAGGTGGATCATGACGTGGTCAGAAAGTCCGAGTGAAGCGCGGGGCACCGCGCGATAGGCCCCGCTGATCGTGCTGTAACAGTGGTCCAATGTCCTCTCCTCTCTGGTCGGGCATTTAATATACTGCTTGTATTTTGGAAGCTCATGGCTCAGATTGGCTTTGTTAAAGTCCCCAAGAGCAATGATGAGAGAGTCCGGGAATGTCCGCTCCATGTGCAGTATCTGCTCCGCGAGTGCGCACTGAGCTGCCTGCGCATCCGCATCTGGCGGGATGTAAACAGCGGCCAGGATGAATGAAGCAAACTCCTGCGGAGAATAAAACGGTTTGCAGTGAATAAAAAGGTATTCCAGAGAGGAAGAGCAGTGCTGAGCAATCACTGTCACATCTGTGCACCAGCCACTATTGATGTAGAAGCAGAGACCTCCACCTTTGGACTTACCGGAGAGAGCGGCCTGCCGGTCCGCGCGCAGCAGATGGAATCCCTCCAGTTTGAGCGCGCAGTCTGGGATGTTCTCACTGAGCCACGACTCCGTAAAACATAAGACACAGGAGGAGGCAAAGTCTCTGTTCATGCTTCTCATCAGGGCCAGTTCGTCAATCTTATTCCCGAGTGAGCGAACATTAGAAAGGAAGATCCCAGGAAGAGCGGTTCGCAATCCGCGTCTCCTCAAACGCACGAGTGCGCCGGCTCGCTTCCCTCTCTTTCGGCGTCTCGCTTTCCTGGTCAGAGTCAGCAGTAAATCTGCCGCAGATGCGACAAATATTGGGAATAAATCCACAGGCGTTGTAGTCCTGTAGTTAAGGAGCTCTTCTCTGGTGTACGAATATCCAGAGGAGTGCCCAGACACAGAAGAAATGCACAAAAACAAAACAAAAGTAACGCACTGAAGCACCAGGGCGACCATCCGCGGCGCCATCTTGGTTATATATATCTAACTATCTAACGAATTATAACTAACATTAAAAACATGTTTAAGGAGGAGAGAGAGAAAATAAATTCGATTAACATCTGATGTTTGGGTTTTTGTTCAGTAATCAGCGTGACCTGTGTATAAACGCATAAAAGAGATAACGTTGGTGTTTCCGTCATGTAGTAACTGCTGGCTTTAACTGTACAAAGGTTGTTCGACACTATGAAACACATACAGACTTCATGATGTTCGGCTAATATTTTTATTGTGAATATTAATCATGAGGGTAAACGGACCTGTACACCACAGAGTGAAGTCAGCATATCCACGATATCTTCAGCTCTATGAGTTAACACAGTTTCCCAGCTGACTAATCTAACGGCCATCTACGAATATGTCACGGGTCATATCAATATGATTTTACAGAAAATCATCCTTATTACTGCCAACTATTCCAGAGACGTGAAAATCTACACCATAAAGAACAAAAAAATATAGCAGTCTAACGCAACACTGTAACAAAGATGAACCGTCAGTTTGTCACAGATCAAAGTGTGAATGAAAGTGATTGGTTGAACAGGTGTCCGTGATGTGTGTTTTCTGCATTTTCATCAGCATAAGAGACTCAGCAGCAGATTAGAATAACATTTATACATTTAATAAATCACCAAATGAATACACGATCTAACCTGTTCCGACAATTTGAGTTTGTGTTCTCTCAGCTGCAGACTCGCTGCTGTTTAAATGTTTGAGAGGAAGATTAGATATAATGCAAACATCAAGCTGTGTGCCGGTGATTGAACATGAGCACTTTTGCAAACATGTTCTATGTTGACAACCTGACCAGACATGTGAAGATTACGTTGCGACATTCGCAGCTAAAACACTATTAAAAGTGTAGTTGGTGACAGAAAAACGGGGTATTTTAAAACTACACCACCACCATTGCTGCCTGTGATTTGAAATGCATTCTGGGATACCTGGCTGCCCCAAGTCTACACAAGCAATCGATTATCTAGGATCGACCTGTCTTGACTTACTTTGCACGGCAACCAATCAAATGTTAGAGAAGCTGCATGGCAGCGTTAACCCCGCCCACTTGGTTTGATGGGTGAGGCTGACAGATAAAATTATTTCAAGGAGCGAGATAAAGGGGACTAAAGTGCCAAAATGAATTAAATAAATAAATCATTAAATAATTAATTAATTAAAACTGTCAATAATTATTAATTAATTAACTACATGTGTCGTAAATATTTATGTAATTAATTATTGCCACATTTAAATATTATTTAATGGTGTATTAAATTAATTCATTTTGGCAGTCCTGGCGTTCCATTTTGGCTCATTAAAGTTCTTGTCTTTAGATTAACTTTGTCTGCGTGTAATCGTGATACAGCCAGCGACGCTGTGCAACTAAGTCACGTGACCAGAAACCAACAAGTCACGACAGAGCAGGAAGAAGGGGGCGGAGCAAAGTGTGCGTGCAGGAGAGGAGTCGAGCAGAGAGAGCTGCTTTTTCATGAAACGGAAGTAAAGTAGTGAACTTAGAGGAGAGAAACAAACTAAAGCATCGATCATAAACCACTACCAACGTCCTGATATCTGCATCGATCTGCCCACCCTTGTCTCCTGGATCGTAGCTGAGATCAGCGTGAACCACGTGGGTCTCTGCTCCCTGATCTGTTTCCTGTGTTTGGAAAGAGTTGCAGCTTCATCGCGGAGTTTCTCTCGGTTTGTGGGCTCATCTAAAGGTAAACACCGAGCTAACTTTACTGTGAGTTCAGTTCATGTTGAGTTTAGCTCCTGAATGAGGTCTTCTGCTGCTCTCCTCGGTGTCTGTTCACAGTTTATTGTGAACACGTTGAGAGAAGAGTGAGAGAGTGTTTGGAGAAAAACACCAACTAATCATTAGCTCAGCATGCTGGGAGAAGTTGGAGCAGAAAAGTCTTTTCATTGTCCCTGCAGCTGTTTTTCTGACTGCACCAAACCTCTACAGCCTCGTTTCTATTTGAAGTGATAACAGGAAGTCAGAGCGATCTGCTGCAGTATCAGGGTCACTATAACTTTATTGTCCAGCTGCTGTGGATGAACACATGAGAGGAAGTGAACTCCTACAAAGTCTCATTTTAATGAGTGTGGCTGCTGTAAAGTGATGCACAGGAAGATGTTAACAAAAACTAATGAAACAGAGATGAAAGTAAACAGTGTTCATATTTGAAAGCACAGAGAAAAAAAATATATTGTGGTGGTTAATGTGCAGCTCTTGGTGATTTGGGAGAAGAAGAATGTTTTTATCGTGTTGTGGATTGAATGTTGGATTTTATTTTTATTTGTTGTTTACAGAAAACAGAAGTTTTGTCCACTTGTGGTTTACGATGGAGACTTTGAGTCTGGTCCAGCTGCCTTTTGGGGGTTCTGTCTCTTAAAGAGTATTTACATCTCTCATGTAGGGAGGGAGGACCCATGGAGGGTGCAGACACTGTGAAGTAGTGATGAGGTCCAGGACATGTTTTATAATCACGGGGGTTGCTGAAGGTGTTGAAAGTCTTGGGTGGGGGGTAACAGGTCATTGTTGGTAGAATCCACAGCAGGAGCTGTTCAGGCTGTTGGTGTGCATTGTTGGTGCAGTGGGGTCTTTAGGTTTGTGGTTGGTTCACGTTCTGAGTGTTTTTCAGACAGAAGCAGAGTCGTTAGATGAAAACAGGTTTGGGAAAGTCTGAGGAACTTGGAAAGAAAAGCGTCTGGACTTCTTTAAGTTGCTTGAAGACATTTCACCTCTCACCCGAGAAGCTTCTTCAGTTCTAAGGTCAGATGGCGGAGATTCTCAGATTTAAACCCTAAAAGGACCCCCTGATGATCCTCTACCTAATCACATGAGCCAAGGTGTGAAAATGGGTGTGGGTCACAATCAGCCAGGTCATTGTGAAACCTGGCCCCACCCTATCATGTGATTTCCTGAGGTCAGATGGCCCAGGATGTGAGTGGGCGTTAAGGCGTCTTATAAAGAAAGTGACTGGACTTCTTGTGTGGCTCGGTGCTGTCCCTGTTAAAGAGCCAAGAGCCTTTCTTTCCACTTCCTCCATGTAAAGTTTGGCTACAATGGGACACACTGGGGAGCTCACAGCACATCCATGTTTGTGTCTGTAGAAACCTTCTTTGTATTTAAAATATGTGGTGGTAAGGCAGAGGTCTAACAGTGTGCAGACCTGATCAGGGTGAAGCTGGTTCTGGTTTTAAGGAGCTGTCTTGTTGTAGTTGTTTCCTGACAGTCTCCACTGCCTCGGTTGGAGGTGTACAAGTGAAAAGTGAGACCACATCAAAGGACACTCTGGTTTCATCTGGATCAAGTGTAAGTTTGTGGACCCACAAGTGGAGCTAGGATGGTGATGTGTTTTTGCTGCTACCAATGAGTCTGAGTGGGACTCCATCTTTGTGTATCTATGGAAGTCCATATATACAGGGTGCAGCATCCACCGGGTAAAGGTGGTGGTATGCAGGGAGCTCAGTGGCTTTTTTCAAGTTCTTGTTGCAGCTGATGACTTTCTTTTTGCTTCTGGGGTTTCACCTTGAAGCTTCATAGGTATTGTTGTCACTGAGTGTAGTAATGTTTATTTGCTCTGCTTCTTCTTGTCAGGGATAAAATACATATCTATACTTTTGTGTCCCAGCTGAGTAACAGGAGGAGAAGAGTCTGGTGGAGCAGCAGAGGAACAGTTTCAGCCATTTGGACTCAGCTCAGCCACTACAGAGGAAACAATGACTTCAACACAGGAGGTGAGAAAAGTATCTCAGCTACACTGTTATTGAAACTGTGTGCACAGCTGGTTGTTAACAGCAGCTTTATCTTTTCCATCCTGGGCTCCTCCACACATACAGAATGTACTTCATAAACAGAAACCACAGAATCCCCAAAAGTTGACTCTGTTCATTTTGATGTAGCGTTTCCAGTTGCAGATGATCCGTCACCACCAAGTCATTGGTTCAGGTATGTGGATGACACCTGGGTGAAAATCAAACTCAGCACGTACCACATTGCAGGCATCACATTAACTCGGTGCACCGACACATCAAATTCACCAGGGAGGATATGAAAAGTGGCAGGTTAGCCTTCTTAGCCTGTGAGATTTCTATCAGTAATGGGGGACATCTAAAAGCTGATGTTTACCCTAAACCTACGCATACAGATCAGTATTTAAGGTTTGACTCTCATCATCCACTGGAGCATGAACACAGAGCAAACACCATCCCTACTGACACAACGGCCAGGAAGTAGAAGAATATGCCATCAAGAAGCCCCTGAGTAAATGTGGTTATTCTAGCTGGACATTTGTCAAAACTGGGAAGGCACCTAAAGAAAGTTCCAGCTGATCCAGGTGAGAAGGACAACCGCTGCCTATGTAAAAACTCGATGTGATCCCATTTGTGTCAGGAGTATCGGAACCGCAGAGACTCATTTTTTCAAAACATCTTGGTGGCTTTTAAACCCCAAAACACGCTGCTCCAAAAATTGGTCCACCCCAAGGATCGGGTCCCCAGACACAAACAGAGTAAAACAACCTCTGGCTAAGAGGATGGCACAACACAGAAGAGCTGCTTCGTTAGGTCAGGACTCTGAAGTCTATTTAAACCTACAGGCAGGACAGGGAGGAACTCTGGTTTGAGTCAAGGAGGCCATTTACGTGAAAAGGGAAAGACCATCTCTGAATCGAGGAGGGGACCTAAGTATTACGCTGAAAAAACCACAGAAGTTACAAGAAAATATAAAGATCATATTTAATCAGCACACATTGAAACAATAGCATCAGTTGAACTCACAATTTTTCATCAAGTAAAAGATTTTTTTCCCGTGATCAATATTTCTTCAATAATGTCATTTTAATTCCAACTCTCATTGTAGCACATCATTGTAATGTGATAGTATTACCAGAAGGTGGTGGCAACACACCTACGACGTGTTTGTTGACATCTTTGATTCCACTAATGGAGTTTCAGTTTGTTCCACGACTGCATTTCACTCACTGCCTCTGTTTGTATCTCTGTCACTGCAGGACCAACATGGAGCGAGAAGTCAGCGCTCTCAGGAGGCCGACAAACCTCACAGAAGAACTGGACGGAAAAACTACAGCTGTGATGACTGTGGGAAGGGTTTTATCCGGGCCGACAGCTTAAAAAGACACAAACTCATCCACAGTGGAGTAAAAGCACACAGCTGTGACTTGTGTGGAACATCTTTTGCCCTGCCTGAAAATTTAAAAACACACCAAGTCATCCACAGTGGAGTTAAAGCACACAGCTGTGACTTGTGTGGAAAATCTTTTAACCTAGCTGGAAACTTAAAAACACATCAACTTACCCACAGTGGAGTTAAAGCACACAGCTGTGAGTTGTGTGGAAAATCTTTTAACCTAGCTGCAAACTTAAAAAGACACCAACTCATCCACAGTGGAGTTAAAGCACACAGCTGTGACTTGTGTGGAAAGTCTTTTAGCCTGGCTGAAAGCTTAAAAACACATCAAGTCATCCACAGTGAATTTAAAGCATACTGCTGTGACTTGTGTGGAAAGTCTTTTACCCTGGCTATAAGCTTAAAAAGACACCAACTCACCCACTCTGGAATTAAGGCGTACAGCTGTGACATTTGTGGAAAAAATTTCAGCCAGCCAGGCAGCCGAAATATTCACCTACGGATTCACACTGGAAATGATGTTTACTGCTGTGATCAGTGTGGGAAACACTTTACAACAGCCACACAGTTACAGCGCCACATGTTTACCCACACTGAAGAAAGACCTTATAAATGTGACCTGTGTGATAAGACTTTTAAGTCTCCACGTCACCTGGAAAAACACCAACACGTCCACACCAGAAAATAACTCTACAAGTGCAGTTACTGTGAGGTATGTATTTATATTTTATTCCTGAATTTTAGCCTGAGTGTAACAAGTCTGATTAGGCGACGTTCAGGATCAAAATGTTGAAGGACTGACTTACACTGTCTTTGTGTCTTTGTTTTGAAGCAGAGCGACACAGATGGATCCAGTTCTCAACCCTGTCGTCACTGTGGTGGTGGGAAAGAGTTTCACTGTGACCTTTGTGGAAAAACCCTCAGTGATCAAGAGAGACTAATAAGACATCAACGTAGACACACTGGAGACAAAATGAGCTACTGCAAAGAATGTGGGAGAGGTTTCACCACATCAAGTGCATTAAAAAACATGAACTCTGTCATAGTGGGGTCAAAAAGCACGTGTGTGACCAGTGTGGGTCAACCTTCATTACTGCAGTGCAGATAACATTAAAGTGCATAAACGCGTCCACACAGGAGACACCATACAAGTGCAGACACTGTGACATAAGCTTCTCGTGTTCAGGTAATCGTAACGTTCATGAACGTACACACATTGAACTTCAGCTGTGACCAGTGTGACAAGAACTTCAGACTCCACACACAAATGATCCCAAGCTGTAAATAAATGTGCAAAAACATTCACTTCATTATCTGCTCTGTGCAAACATCATCTGAACTTTACTGTTTTGGAGGGGGCAAACACAGTGTACAGATGACTGTTAACATGTGCTTGTCAGGCACTCTTTTTGGCTGTCGTGGTTTACACTTTACACTCTTTCATCTTCCTTCGTTTCTCACCTGTACCAACCATTGACTCTCATGGTCATTTTCCCCTCTCTCACGCTCACACACAACAGGAGGGGCAGCCCCACACATTCTCCCTGCAACACGGACTGTACGACCCACGAGGCTACATTGTTAAAGGTCTGTGCCTGTAACACTCTGCTCATATTGTCTTCATATTACTTTTTTTTTTTTTTAAATAATAATTAAAAAAAAAAATTCTTCACGTCGATATGCGGGCCCTGAGTTTGAGACCCGTTTTAATCTTTGTTCCCTTAGAACATTAGTAGTTGTACTTTTTACTGTATTATAAAAGTTATAGGAATGTGTTTTTACCAAACTAATATTGTATCAAAACTGTCGAGATGTGTGTGTGTATATATATATATATGTGTGTGTGTGTATATATATATATATTTATTAGGGGTGCAACGATATTCGTATCGATATTGAACCGTTCGATACAGTGCTTTCGGTTCGGTACGCATATGTATCGAACAATACAACATTTGTAATTTATTTTATCAACTTTCCTTCTGACGATGCTGTCTGTGTTGAGCGCTCAGTGAATCTGCGTTCGACTACTCCGCCTAGGCTGCACTGTCGAGCGCAGATCCACTGAGCGCTCAACACAGACAGCATAGTCAGAAGGAAGAGCGCAGGGCAAGCTAGCAAGACAGGGAACACAACGAATATGACTGCACATTTACGCGACATCATCCTAGTGCAAAGACAAAAACAACAAGCATGCTACTAACTTTAGCCGAGTCATTTAGACAGCTGTTAGCACATGATTCTCCTTATGCTGCTGAGAATATAGCCCAGAAGAAGCGGATAGTATAGCTTTTATTTTGGAAAGAGCCATTTCTCTGTAATAAACTCTCTTTTCCAAAGATGAGTGATTCCTCAATCAGATACAGGGCTCGCAATATCGCTAGCCCGACGTCCCGGAGCTAGCGATTTTTTTCAGTCGGGCTACCAAAATCTATCTCTGCCCTGCCCGTCGGGCTATTGTAGGAAGGAAAAATATATGTCAATGCTTTTGCATTCTTTCGGAAATGTAGCTGGGTAATTATGTCATTGGCATCGGTGAGCCACTGTCAATATGTGACATATTGAAATGCGTTTGAATTTGCGCTTGTTTTTTTGCTTTCACTTTGTAATGACAGCACTGATCTGTGAGTGATGATAATTTGCGCACCAATTCCTCTGACATCGTCTTATTAATCGTTAGCTTACTATGCAAACATGACAAGTGAAATCTCCCGCAGCAAGCTTAAACATGTGAGAGGTTGATCGCGCAGAGAATCGCTGAGCTTATGTGAGTGCGTGTGTAAAAGCAGCAGGATATATATTTGACTACGATGACCTGGATGACTGAGAACTTTCACAGACAGATATATATTTCAGTTCTGCTGAGCCAAATAAGACAGGTCAGGGTGAAGAAGTGACAGCAAAAGAAAAACTTAACACAAAACGGAGAAGTTATGACAAATCAGACTATAAGGCAAAAAGAAAGTGCAGCTTTATGGTTTCATGGACAAAAGAATTTCTGTGGCTGCAATATGACGAGCTAAATAACCAGGGCTGCACATAAGTGGTCCGCAGGTGCGCATTCGCTGTCAAAATAAAAAACACGCACAAGGGTTAGGGTTAAATTTAAAAACTGTACTTTTGAGTTAAAATATATATTTATAATTTTAATAAATGACAAATTAAAAAGGCATGAACATTTTTTTGTATCGAAAAAATATCGAACCGTGAATTTTGTGTATCGTTGCACCCCTAATATATATATATATACACATACACACACATCAATGTCTTTCATTTGACGTTTCTCAGTTTTTAAAATGTACTTGTTTTTCATGTATTCATTTTATGTGTTACCTCAGTTACACTTTAATCCTTTTTCATATTTAATATTCTACTGTGGTAATCCTTGTTCTTAGATTCCTTCCTCCCAGAACTCCAAATAATTTCACACCAGTTGCCCTTAAAGCTTCCAATATGAATTAAATCCGTCAGCTGTCTTTGAAACAACAACTGCTGTGACTTTATGTCCAGAAAAAAGAATCTCAAGCTAAACTGGTGTTGGGCTGTACTTCCATGTAATACCAGGTTGTACCAGAAGGTGGAGCAGTGCTCCAAGAGCACGTTCTTATTCACAATGGCAGCAAAGAAATGTTAAAAGCAGCACACATCAGGGTCGTTTTAAAGATAGCAGATGACTCCTTTTAGTTCATTCAAATTCTATCAAACCTCTACTTTTGGCTGCTCCTTTCACTTTAGTGTATTTACAATATCCTTGAAGTCTACGTGTTGTTTTTTAATGAATTCATTTTGATCCACATGTTCTGTAGCTGTTTTCTTGTTGATTTGAAGTTTGGATTATGAAATCCTGATACTGTTAAATCATTAGTTATATCTGATGAACTGTGCAAAGTTTGTAGGGTGTGAAAAATAAAGAAATGGTCTCACAACAAGTAGTTTGAGCCATGATTTCAGATTCAAACTAATTTAACTGTTCTCAGTATCACAGATGGAGGTTTATCAGAGGAGGAGACTTAGCTGTTTTCCACTCACACTGACCAGGCAGCTCATTAAAAACTCTGGATCGATCTTCCAGGACAAAAAGGTCATAAAATGTTACATTTTTCTCAAACACTTGCTGTGAGTATGAAGTTCGCTGGGGGTGTGTTTAAGATGCTTAAAGGATGAGTTTTCCTTCCAAAGTGCAAACAAACTGTGTGCTTGTTAAAACCTGAAGTGAGATTACAGGAGAGTAAGTTGAGAAACAAAAGTATCTGGGGTGTGGTGTGGCAAGAAGATACTCTGAAACAGAAAATCAAAGTATTGGAGCAGGTTTTACCGTGACCAATCAAAGAAAGCCCGGCAATTCCAAAAGCATCTTTGCCCCTTTTACCATTAATAGATGTAAAGTTTGAGTGCATATGCATGAACCTCATCCAGCTATTACACAGAGGGCACATGGATATCGCTTTGTATTAGTTCTGGTCAATTATGCACCACAATATCCCAAAGCAGTGCCACTGTGCAGGATTTCTGCAAAAAGTGTGGCATAGGCTTTCATTTCATGCCCAGAGTTGGTATCCCCAAAGAGATACTTACTGAGAGTGATGGGTTGGTGGAGCAGCTGAATAAGACTTTAAATTCCATGATTCACAAGAGGAATAGACTCTAATACAGACAGCACTCAGAGACACAGGGACTGAGAGCAAAAAAGACTTTTATTACAGAGTGCGTGCAAGGGGCACTCAGCAAGTTAACCATAAACTGAAGTAGAGTAACAAAGCAAACTATGAATCTACACTAAAAATACTCTTATGGAACACTATGAACTTATAGTATACTGTGAGTAATCGAGCTGGATGAGACAAGGGAAGCAAAACTAGAAACACTGACATGAGACACGGACCTTCAAAATAAAGCCGGAAACACACTGACTGAACTCTAGACATGTAAACTTAACAGCAACTGGGGAGACAGAACATGGGAACATGAAACATGGTACAAAAAGTCACAGTAGACACAACATGGAACACAGGGAAGCCATATTACAAAACCTAAGAACTAAACCAGAATCGTGACACACGGTAACTTCCAGTGCAGGACCCCTGAGGAGTGGGGCGGAATTTTTACGATCACTGTAAATGAGGGGAACGGGTGTAAGCTGGGATTTTGGAAGCTGATCCAAAGTGTATGTAGCAAATTGCAAACAGTCTTACTTTTATTCAGGTGGAGGCAAAGCACAGAGGAGTAGGTGGTCCGGGTGTGGAGAAGAGGTAATCCTGAGGAGTGAGTTTGTTAAAGTCAGAGTGTTGGGCAGGGAGGCAGGCGAACATGAGTGGGAAGCTGCAAGTAGACCAGCAATTGAACCAAAGAAGGTTATGACAGTGACTCAGCAACATCCAGAGGTTTTCTGTGAGCAGAAAGTACAGAGGTCAAACACACGAAAAACTCTGTTGTTTGCAGTGCAGGAGGCCTCCACGGGATTTTGTGCCTTTGCGTTGCATCATCTGGCCATCAGCGGCAGCAGCACCTGCACAACAGTGGGGCTAGACTCTGATTATTTTCACTGGGAGACAAAGTTCTTGTAGTTTACTCCCTTCTGCTAACTTGAAAGAGGTGAGGCAGTTCTTGGAACTGACTGGTTACAACCACCAGTTTGTGGCCGGCTTTCTAGAGCTGACCAGTCCCTTAATTTAATTAATTCTTATGGAGATTTACTGCAATTGGCTATAAGTGCTATCAGATTCATTTAGAGCTTACTGTAACTCACTAAATTTCTTTGAGATTGTTGACAGTCCCATCAGATTGAATTCAAAATTTCCAGAAATCCATCTTTGTTTGATTTCAATATCACAGACATCCTGCATAAACAAACAGCTGCTTCAGTGTTTGCAGATGACATTAGTGACCATTGCAACAGTCAAAAGCAGAATTCATGATCCATTTCATCTTGATTGGAAAAGAATTTATCTCATACCAGATATGGAATCTGCCTGGAAATTATTTTATGAAGAACAGGATATTTTAGTGATATTACACAAATGGAAGAAAGCAGTCTTACATATTTGTTTAATATGTGCATTGAAGGACATGTCCTGGTCAGAATTACTGAAAGGTTCCTCACAGTGTTGCTGGAGGCCAAGGTAATGCCATCCAGAAAACAAGTAAATCCTTATTTGGTTCAGTGGAAAGACAAGCTGTTCCAATTGCTTTCCAATGGTGAAAGTCTTGATGGATGGCTGCTCTGAGGAAAGGCAGCTCAGAAACTTTACCAGCGGGACACATTATTGTGTGCCTCAACTTCACTGGGTTTTTCAGTCTTTTATCACAAGCTACTCTGCCTTTTTTTTACTTTCATTGGTTAGGTTTATGGATTAGAGATCTGATGTAGATTATGATATTAACATTTTGGGACACATCGTCAGCAGTGGACCTTGGATTAATTGGGTGTTTCGGCCATTATGACTAGACACCCTCATCCAGGGAGGCCCTGCCAGGGTTGATCAGGCCAAGGAGTGTCTCACATATTAAATTGTTATTTCTCTTCTACTTTCTTCTGTTTAGTTTTCTACAATTTTTCTATCAATTCACTGCAAAATGAGAAGTAATACTTACCTTATTGATATTTAGGAGCCTCACTTCTTTGAAGGGATAGAAAAGGTGATAGAGAGAAGTAAGACAAAAGAGACAAGATAGGAGAGAGCAGACCCAGATCTGGCATCCCACATCTCCGTGCCAGATCGGGCTGTACGCTTTATCTCCCCGCTGCTTCATTCAGCAGGGCAACTTGCACGTGAGAAATAAATAAAATAAAGTTTAGCCACAGCCAGTGAGTGGTCCTCTCAGCAGTGTTAGCTAATTCTCTTATAGCCTGCTGTTGCACCTGTCCTCTGATTCCAATCTCTCTAAGCAGTTTTGCTGTTGTACTGCTGATAAAACTGGCACAGAGCTTCCTCCAAGCATTACAAAAGATTCACATCAAACTTATTACAAAGTGCTCGTGAGCACTCCTTTAGTTTGAACCCAGTGACAGTATGAAGTTATTATGAAGTTTGCTGCCCTGTCACAATCACCATGCTTCATCAACATTGTATGATGTTTGTGAATTTTGCTTTCCACCGTTGTTTTGTTTGTTTTGTTGATTAAATCAACCAAATGCAGCTTTCACAGTTTTTCACGTGTTGTGAAACTGTGATCTTTGGAGATGTGGAACGTAAATGTGTTTGTCTGAAAAAAACACTTTGGGTCAACTTCTGCTGTTTTAAATGTGCTACATAAATAAGAATAATTTGACTAGAAAAACAAAAAGTGTTTTTATGTTCAGACATCTTTATTCTTAACGTATTTGTAACGTTAAAAGTTTGATTTATTCCATTCCATTAAAATAATTAATTTCACATCTTTTATTGGGATTAATATAGTTTTAATATGAGCTTTCAGTTTATAGGTAATCAGCCTACTGAAGTAACAACTATGATGACCAGTAACATTTTGAAATGAACATGAACTAATGCTGAAGATCCAACTCAAGTCGTGACTGAAACTTTAATTTCAGCACTAAATGAGTGACTTAGATTGAAAATGTGACGTCATTTCCGGGGTAAAACTGCAAAAGATTGTGGGCACGAGTGGCAAGGGGTACTGGCGCATGCAGGCTTTCACATGAAAACAGTCACACAGCGATAAAAAGAAACACAAAGAATGGCAAGAAGCTGTTGTATTATTAACTGCAATAGCCGGTCGCATGACAGCCACGGGAAGCCGACGGGTAAAGTGATCGGTTTTTTATCGTTTACATCGTGGAAGAGAAATTGTTTAAGCCACGTTTCCGAAGTAACAAAGAGCCGACGGATGGGCTGGATTGCAGACCAAATATAACTTCCCAGAACACTCCAGCTCACAGGTTACTCTGCTCCAAGCATTTCCACAAAGGTCAGTCTGCTGTTGTAGTTATCATAACATAATTGTTGATGTGGTTACAAATAAGTCTTTATTTGAATTGAATTTGTTGGGCTATGCTGCTTTGTTCACGGTGGCTTTGCGGCCTAATGTTTGTTGTGTTTTGTAAGAAAACCAGCCTACAAAATGCAGGAATGTGATCCAGACTGGCGCCCTCTATCAACCTGGTCATGCACAGTTTAAAGCTGCTACTACAGCCAGATTTGATCGGTTAAGAGAGAGAGCAAGATCAAAACAGCCACGAAAAGTCCCGCATATATGTGCCCAAGTGTTGCTCTGACATCACCAGGGTGGCGTCCTTCATAGGCTTGAGTGCCCTGACAACTTCTTTTGCACATGTGATGTCAGACTCACTTAATGTGAAGATTTCTTTTTCACTCTTCCTAACTTCTGCAGAAAGCAGAGCTGCACAGATGGCTGGTTGCTGTTCTAAAAATCGTTCTATCATATCATAGGAGCTGTTCCATCTTGTTATTACGTCCGTGATCCATCTGTGAGCAGGTAGCTGAAGGAGGCGCTGTTTCTGCTTCAACTGATTGCTGGCTGTGGTGCTGCGCCAAAAAAAAAGGCTGTTACACGTCGGATCCTCCCGAGAAATCGCACCACGGATTGTATTTTCAGTGCTTTCTGTGAGGCGAGATTCAGACTGTGTGCAAAACATTGTATGTGCGTTATGCCTGCAAGTCTAGCCGCGAGAGCCATGTTTGGTGCATTATCGGTAACAACAACAAGGTCCTTTGCGTTCAATCCCCATTCAGCCACAGCGTCAGTTAGTAACGCTGCAATGTGCTCACCTGTGTGACTGTCATGCATGGCTCGGGTTTGTAGTACATGAGACTGAAGGTTCCACTGGTCCGTTATGTGATGTGCTGTAACAGTTACGTACGATTCAGTGGCTCTCGAAGTCCAAGCGTCGCATGTTAAAGCAACTGTCTCTGCCGAGCTGAGAGAGTCCAGCACTGTCGCTTTGACTTCTTGGTACAACTTTAATAGAGCGATGTCCGTGATGTGTTGTCGGGAAGGAACGGTGTAATGGGGCTCCAGCGTTTTAATCATATTACGAAATCCTTTATTCTCCACAACACTCAGAGGGCGCATGTCTTTGCAAATAAAAACAAGTACTGACTGCGTTATTTTTGTTGTACGAGTTGAAGTTGCTGGTAGTTTCGAAAAGTTAACTTCTTCAATTGTCCGTTGAGCGGGATCACCTCGTTTCATTTTAAAATTAGCATTTGGCGCTACATCGCTATGGTGTCTACACACGTGTGTTCGTAAATTCGTGGTGTTACCCGAATATTTGACTCTGGCGGTGCAGATTTTACAGACTGCATAGCTCTTGTCATAGTCTTTACTGCCTTCTTTTGTCCTAAATCCAAAATAAGTCCACACATCAGCTTTGAAAGCTGCTGGGGCCGGCTGTATCCTCTCCTCTTCGGTCATCAGTTAGCTAGCACAATTGGCCACACATCCACTGTTCTACTTCGTTGGTTTTTGGCAAACTAGACGCTTCTACAGTTATCGCAAGACCTCGTTTTTCCGTAACGTAAAGGCGGTAAAAACTGCCATCTCCAAACTCCCAGACCCACTCGGCGAAGTTGTCATGCTCCCAAACACTCCCCTGTCTACCAGTCTCTCCACCAAACATTGTTTAATTTCCACCTTCTTAGAATGCAACGGAACATCCACATTGAATAAATTAGCCACTACTAACAAATCTGCTTTATTGCACCGCTCCAACTTTTCAATGGAGGGCTGTTGCGCAAAATCATCCATGTCAAACGACATCATGAGCAAAGCAAAAAAGAAAAACACAACTCTGCAGACAACTAACCACATCCAATCACTCTAGGTCCGCAAAACTCGCGCCCAATGCATAGATGGATGACACTCTCCCATTTTCCTCAACTCCCACATTGACGGTCCCCCCACCGTAAACATCAAAAGGAAACAAATTACACGAACAAAAAAGGGACGAGCCCCTAGGTTAGTATCTTGTAGCATCCAGAGGTTTAAACATCAATCTTCCCATTAAGTAGATTACCTAGAAATGAAGAGTTGTTTTCGCCCAGTAAGCTGAGCGTTATAATGTAAACAGTAAAATGTAATTGGACGTTGGCAGAGATGCTCTTTATTTAAGGCAATGTTCAGGATTAAAATGTTGAAGCAATTCCCTGACTCTCCCTGTCTTTGTGTCTTTGTTTAGAAACAGAGCGACACAGATGGATCCAGTTCTCGACCCTGTCGTCACTGTGGTGGTGGGAAAGACTTTTGCTGTGACCTTTGTGGAAAAACCTTTAATCGGCAACGGAACCTAAAATGGCACCAACGTAGACACACTGGAGACAAAATGAACTACTGCAAAGAATGTGGGAGAGGCTTCCCCACACGGAGTCAATTAAAAATACATGAACTCATTCACAGTGGAGTCAAAAAGCACGTGTGTGACCAGTGTGGGTCATCCTTCACCACTGCAAGTGAGATTAAAGTGCATAAACGAGTCCACACCGGAGAGAAACCATACAAGTGCAGACACTGTGACGGAAGCTTTTCACGGTCAGCTAGTCGTAACCTTCATGAACTTACACACATTGAAGGGAACTTCAGCTGTGACCAGTGTGACAAGAGCTTCAGGAATCTCAGTTCATACTCCGAACATAAACGATCCCACGCTGTAAATAAACAGTTTCACTGTTACCAATGTGCAAAAACATTCACTTCATTATCTGCTCTGTGCAAACATCAGCGTGATCATGCAGGACTGAAATCACTGGATCACAATGAATCTGACGAGACAGAAAGATCCTCTTCTGGTTTCAGGGTCGGACTTAAAAACCTTGAGGCTCCACAGAGTTCAGCTGGAGTCTCCTGTAAAGAGTGCAGCTGATGTCACACTTGGATCTGATGAGGTAGCTCTGCTTTCTGGACCTGCAATTAATAATCCTGCCTCTTAAATTTATGAAGTTGCAAAGTATTGTCCTCCTTCCTTTTTCTTTTAGTTTTCTGTCATTTCTTAAAGATTGTTTTGCCTGAATGTTGAATCTCTCTCTCGTGGTTTGATCAGTAAATCTCATGTGGCTGGCTGCACTTAGAGGGAACCTGCTATACTGCACATGAATTCAATTTTGCATTAGATATTGTTGAATTCTTCTTTATTTTGTTGTATCCCTTTATGGATGTGTAAAGGAAATAAATGCAGACATAATGGTTTACTACTGATCTAGCTAACCTATTCCACGAGCACAACATGGCATGGGCCAAAGTCAGGAGAACTAAGCTACACACTGATTGGTTGCTTTTCAAGCAGCTGTGTGATGCATACACAGTTGTCATTAGAAAGGTCAAAGCTGATCATTTTGTTGTGGAGACTTATAGGGGCTATTTCAAACAAATAGCCCCTATAAGATTTGGGTGACGATAAAATTACCTTGTACATTGTGAATGGGTTAAATGCAGAGGAACTATTTCCCTATGGGGACTAACACGCACACTTGTAATGAAACTGTTGTTTGGCTTAATGAACATTTTATGATGTCCCTGAAACTCTAAATCAGGGGAGTCAAACTCATTTTACATCACAGCTTCTGTGACCTTTAGTGGGCCAGCCCAGTGAAACTCCCCTTTCTGTCAGTAATGAAATTACATATTTAACTGCTTTTATACACAACAAATGAGAAAGAAAGAAATCTGTCAGCATGATTGTTTGGACTTGAATTGTGAGACATAAATTTAGAATTGCAGAAAAAGTTCTGACTGTACAGTTGTTGTTGTTGTTTTTTTTAACCCTATAAGATAAGATGACCTTTATTAGTCCCACAGGTGAGAAATTTGTGTTGTTACAGCAAAAGTGCAAAGTTATGTAGCAGAAATTAGAAAACACTGGAATGCAATAAAATAAAACAGAAATACAAATACTATATACAACTGAGTAGGAAAATACAACTTCGTCAGAAGAAGAATTGCACATATAGCAGTCTTATTGCACATGTGTGTGTTTGATCAGCTGCAAAAGTCTTTGTTGTGGAGTCTGACAGCAGTGGGGAGGAAAGACCTGCGAAATCTCTCCGTCCCACACCGTGGGTGCCGCAGTCTCCCACTGAAGGAGCTGCTCAGTGCTGTCAGAGTCTCCTGCATGGGGTGGGAGATGTTGTCCAACAGGGATGACAGCTTAGCCACCGTTCTCCTGTCACTCACCACCTCCACTGGGTCCAGAGGGCAGAACAGAGCTGGCCCTTCGGATCAGCCTGTTCAGTCTCTTCCTGTCCCCAGCAGAGATGTTGCCGCCCCAGCAGACCACACCATAGAAGATGGCTGAGGCCACCACAGAGTCATAGGTCGTTTGGAGTGGGCCCTCCACTCCAAACGACCTGAGTCTCCGCAGCAGGGAGATCCTCTATTACTCCCATTGTAGGCAATCCATCTTTTAAACCATCTATTCTACACAGTACATTTAGACTTTGGAAACCGGTAGGACTTTGCACAATTGGTAATCTATACTAGGAGGATGTTTTTGCCTCTTTCAAGCAGTTACAAGAGCTATACAAGCTACAAGGGAGCAACTTTTTTCTCAGATACCTCCAGATAGGAGACTATGTCAGGAAATGCATTTCGAGTCATTGTGAGTTTAGTTTAGTGTAGTTTTCTCTGGTCCCCTCCCCAATCAGACCAGGAGGGACATGTTTACCTGCATATTCTCCTTAACTTGCTGGTTGTCTGTGTGGTTTCCAAAAAATGATGTGGGCTTCATAGATAACTGGGAAGCTTTCTGGAGGAAACCTGGTCTTGTTATGAGAGACAGCATCCATCCCACTTTGGATGGAGCAGCTCTCATTTCTGGAAATTGATCAAATTGATCAAACCCCCCAAAATGTGACTATCCAGAGTTGGGACCAGGAAGCAGAGTTGCAGTCTTACACGCCTCTCTGTAGTTTCTCTCCTGTCACCCCCACAAAACCCATCTCCATAGAGACTGTCAGCTCCCAAACTGTCACGTCTGGCGTGGCAGGCGTGTGGAGTAGGAGAATAGGACTCAAGATGCAACTTTTGATGTAAGTGACCTTTATTTTATAAGGTGGGTGAAAACAAACAGAAACAGCAAAAGCGAGGATGAAAACTAAGCAAAACCTAAACTGGGAAAAACTAACGAAACAAACCTGAAACCAAAAACAGAGATGCTGCTTCAGAAGCACTGTGTCGAGCATTGATTTGTTTGGCCGGAGTCACGTGATCAGTGACATCTGAAGCTTCATTTAGAACATAAGTGATTCAGTGGTTTATAAGGAAGTGAATCATTCATAAGATTTGTGGAGTGTTTTGATAGTGAGAGATAGCAAACCACTGGTCATTCCACTGAGAGAAACTGAGTCAGGGGAGGTTTTGTCATGTGTGGGAGTGTTTTATCTGAAAACGTGAAAAACTTGAAAATGTCAGAAAACAGCTTTTCATAATGTAAATATTATTACAGTATATAACTTTAGAAACACTTCCATTTGACTTGAATTTAATATTATAAAAAATGTAAACTTAAAATGTTATTCTAAAATGTGCAGCAATTTAATTGGTTTATTCTTTTTAGGCGATAGTCTGTGGGACCAAGGAAGGCCTTATACCTGCATCTCTACCAACTTGCAATTTCTGGGCACTCCAGCCTCTTCTGTTTCAAGCAAGAGGATTTTCTCTAAGGCAGGAAAAGAAACAGACTCGGTCATCGTACAGTGAAGCAAATTCTCTTATGAAATCAAAATGAAAAAGGGTTACCTTAAATGGATCATGTTTTTACTTTGCAAGTTCATAAGTAGGGCTGGGTTTCGATTATCGATTTTACGATTAAAATCGATTCTAGCTTGGATAAAGTGATTTTTAAATATACATTTATTTTGCCTGAAACGCTAGAATCTCCACACATAGGACTCAGTTCTGCTTCTACGTGTGAGGACGGCAAGATGGCGAACTAAGCAGCTGTCCTTATCTTAGCTCTGGTGCAAGGTACCTTTTAGCCCTCCTTTTTTGATGATTTGTTCCCTCAAAAATCTTACGCCGACTTCACAAAGATGCCAAAAAACCAGAAGAAGGACAAAGGGGAAAGCAAGTCTTCCCAGAACGATAAAATACAAGATTTGGCTTCAGCTGCGGATGATCACAACTACTGCCTCTCAGACATGGAGTTTGAAAGTGGCGACGGGAAAAAAAGAAATCTGGAGGAAATTAATGACTTGCTTCTCTCAACTCTGTCTAAAGGTGACCATCCGAGAAAGATTGCTAATCCCAGTCCCACAGCGAGCGACATACTGGCAGCTATTCAAGCTCTCCACATGCGATTTGATAAACAAGATGACAAAATGGCGGACATTAACAACAAATTATTGGAGAATGCCTCGTTGATTGCCAGTCGTGCTGAGTCCATTGAATTCAATGCAACTGAAGTCCGTGAAGTCCGTCCCTAAACAGGAAAGTAAACTAAGTTTTTATTTTTTTATATATATTCAAGTTTGATATTTTTAATATTTTGAACTCTATTTTTATTTATCTTTAATGCTACGCACGTGTTTATCCTTTGTGTCGTTGAATGTTAGAGGTTTCAGGGAAAAGGTTAAAAGAAAAGCAATGTTTATGTTTATCAAAGGGCTAAAAGCGAATTGCGCCTTACTACAAGAAACTCATTCAAGTGACGCTGATGCCACCTTCTGGTCAAAACAGTGGGGTGAAAAAATCCTCTTCAGCCACGGATCCAACCACTCTGCCGGAGTAGCCTCATCGTTGTCACTGATGAGGCCAACCACCGTGGTGTCATCTGCAAACTTAATGATGGTGTTGGAACCATCAGCAGGTCTGCAGTCGTGGGTGAAGAGGGAGTAGAGGAAAGGGCTCATCACACAGCCTTGTGGTACATCGGTGTTCATCGTGATTGTAGATGAGCAGCGGTTATCCAGCCGGACATGTTGGGGGCGGTTGGTCAGGAAGTCCAGTAACCATTTGCAGATGAGGGAACTGATGCCCAGGTCTGTCAGTTTCCTGATGAGTTGTGAGGGGTGGATTGTATTGAATGCTGAACTGAAGTCTATAAACAGCATTCTGGCGTAGGTGTTGTTGTTGTCCAGGTGTGAGAGGACAGAGTGCAGTGCGATGGAGACTGCATCCTCTGTGCTCCTGTTCTGGCGGTATGCGAATTGGTGGGGGTCCAGGGTGGGGGGGAGACAGGATTTGTGAAGTGGTGTTGGAATTTCCAAGTAAGAAATGCATTCCTGCCCATGCACTGCTGGCTCTGTTCTGCTGGCTCCGGGTCCATTACGCTTGCATTAGAGCCTCTTATTGTGTGTTTTGTTTGGGTTTCCAGCAATGCGTGGAATTACCAAAACTGGAGAGGGGATAGCCTAACACAGTGGTTCCCAAACTTTTTTTGCTAGACCCCCCCTTTGTTTTACAAGAAAATCTTTGTGCTCCTCCCCTGACGTACACATCACTCATTTTTCAAACTCCATTGCAGTTTATTTTACACCTCAGACCTTTTGTAAACAATGAAACAAAAGTTAACTAAAATAAATTACAGGTTGCAATAAAATAAACCACTAAACAAACCATCTTTATGGTGTAATTATTTCATGTATAGTTGTTTGTTTGTTTGTTTGTTTGTTTGTTTTACTGTGTAATAATATTCAACACTGCTATCAATACATTTTTCAAAAAACATCTGTGCAAAATGGGTTTAAAAACAAAAACAACTGTGGGATACTGTTCTTCCGTGATTTGAACCAGGGAAACAAATTGTGGCAGGATCAGCCTGATATTATTTGTATCCCACTGTAACTTAACTGTATAAAGAGCTAATATCACCAAAATGTCATTATAAGAAGTGTTTGTGAAATAAAAATCAAGAATGTGGGATACTGTTTGTCCCAGATTTGGACAGCCAGTGCGTGCTCCCTACACAGGGGAAATAAATTCTGTTAGTGATACATACTATGGCACCACCATGGTATGTATAACTTATAGTCAGACTAAAGCCAGACTTTCAGATCCTCCCTGTCTGGAGGTAACGCTCCCTGATTCCTAAATGTACTCTTTTTCCAGTGGATTAAGGTTTGTTGCAGGTTTACACAGGGATAAGTGTATCCAGGTTTTCCTTTCAGCAACTTCAACTGGGCGACCGTGGCTCAGGGGGTTTGGGAAGCGTATCTGTAACCGGAAGGTCGCCAGTTCGAACCCGGGCTCTCTGTCCTGGTACTTTACCCTACCGCCTACTGGTGTTGGCCAGAGGGGCTGATGGCGCGATATGGCAGCCTCGCTTCCCACTCTGCCTGAAGTCCTCCACCATAGTCCCCTAAGAAGCCCCACATCACCGGGCCTAAGAAGCCCCACATCACCGGCCTGAATGACTACAGACCGGTGGCACTCACCCCAGTGGTAATGAAATGCTTTGAGAAGCTGGTCCGCAGACACATCACAGCAGCCTTGCCCCGCAGCCTGGATCCACACCAGTTTGCCTACAGAGCAAACCGGTCCACGGAAGACGCTGTAGCCACAGCACTCCATGCTGCATTAACACACCTGGAAGAGCATGGTAGCTATGTGCGGATGCTCTTCGTGGATTACTGCTCAGCTTTTAACACCATCCTTCCACACAAACTGGTGGCCAAGCTACAAGACCTGGGGCTTCCATACAGCACCTGCATGTGGATCAACAGCTTCCTCTCGGGCCGTAGACAGAGAGTCAGAGTTGGCCATCACACATCCTCAGCCCTGAGTCTCAGCACTGGCTCACCCCAGGGCTGTGTGCTCAGTCCACTGCTCTACTCTCTCTACACACACGACTGCACTCCTCGCCACCACAGCAACATCTTTGTGAAATTTGCAGATGACACCACAGTGGTGGGGCTCATTTCCAAGGGAGACGAGTCTACGTACAGAGACGAGGTGGAGCAGCTGACGTCATGGTGTAAGGCCAATAACCTCCTCCTCAACACTTCAAAAACCAAAGAACTCATAATAGACTTCAGAAGGAAAAAGGCAGAGATCCAACCACTATTCATAAATGGGGACTGTGTAGAAAGGGTGGCAAGCTTCCGCTTCCTGGGAGTCAATATAGAGGAGAACCTTTCCTGGAGTGTGAACACCTCCGAGCTGCTGGAAAAGGCCCAACAGAGACTGTACTTCCAGAGAATTCTCAGGAGGAATAACATCACACAGAGACTGCTGGTGTCCTTCTACAGAGCCACCATTGAGAGTGTTCTAACTTACTGCATATGCATCTGGTACACTAGCTGCACAGGGGCTCAGAGGAAAGCACTCCAAGGGATCATTAACACCGCCCAAAAGATCACTGGCTGCCCTCTCCCCACACTGGAAGTTCTACACAACGCCCACTGTTTTAAAAAGGCCCAAAACATCATAAAAGACACCTCACATCCTGGCCACTCCCTGTTCGAACTGTTGCCCTCAGGCAAACGGTACAGGGCAATCAGAGCAAGGACTAATAGACTCAAACACAGCTGTTATCCAACTGCAATAACACATCTGAATACTACAAAAAAAATGTTCATCACGCCACTCTTGTGTTAATCTATGCACGGTCTGAAGCATGTGTGTGGGAATGTATGTGAATGTTTTACTGTTACATCTTATCAGAATCAGAATCAGAATCAGAAAGGGTTTTATTGCCAAATGTTGAGCAGGTTTACAACATTAGGAAATTGCTGCGGTGCTTCAGTGCAAACATACTGTCATAAAAATATAAAAATAAGAATAAGAATTAAAAGTGCTAAGTGGATAGATATATACATGATATATACATGAGTGCAGGTGGTGATCAGTGCCAAACATGGAATGATGCAGTGACACAGCGTAGGGTCATGTGTTAGTGGTGGGGACAGTCATATGGTTATTGTTCATGTGTCCAACAGCAGAGGGGAAGAAACTGTTCTTATGGCGAGAGGTTCTGGTGCGAATGGACCGGAGCCTCCTGCCTGAGGGGAGCAGGTCAAACAGACTGTGTCCAGGGTGAGAAGGGTCAGCTGAGATCCGAGCTACACGCCGCAGTGTCCTGGAGGTGTACAGGTCCTGCAGAGATGGGAGTCTGCAGCCAATCACCTTCTCAGCAGAGCGCACAACACGCTGCAGTCTCTGTTTGTCCCTGATAGTGGCTCCAGCGTACCACACGGTGATGGAGGAGGTGAGGATGGACTCGATGATTGCAGTGTAGAATTGCATCATCGTCCGTGTTGGCAGGTTGAATTTCTTCAGCTGCCTCAGGAAGTACATCCTCTGCTGGGCTTTCTTGATGACGGAGGTGATGGTGGGCTCCCACTTCAGGTCCTGGGTGATGGTGGTACCCAGGAAGCGGAACGAGTCCACAGAGGTGATGGGGGTGTCAGTCAGGATGATGGGGGGGAGTGGAGCTGTGTGCTTCCTGAAGTCCACAATAATCTCCACTGTCTTCTGGGCATTCAGCACCAGGTTGTTGTGGCTGCACCAGGACACCAGACGTTCAACCTCCCTCCTGTAGGCAGACTCATCCCCGTCCGAGATGAGTCCGATAACGGTGGTGTCATCTGCAAACTTGATTAGCTTGACAGACTGGTGGGTGGAGGTGCAGCAGTTGGTGTACAATTATTAGTATTTTAAGTATTCTATCTATTTTATTTATTGAATTTTATTGTTTTATTTATATTTTGATATTGCTAGGGATGATGCAATGATCGGGGACCATTCTTCATTTCGTTGTTCTCGTGACAATGACAATAAAGTTTCTGATTCTGATTCTGTCAGTCTGCCCCAGGCTACAACCGTAGCTTGCCTCCACCAGTGAGTGAATGAATAGTGGCATTGTAAAGCGGTTTGGGTGCCTTGAAAAGCGCTATATAAATCCAATCCATTAATATAACTGCTTTGGGTTTTGTCTTTTTTTGTTGTTGTTTTGTTGTTTGTTTTTAGCAATACCTGATACGGTCCCTACCACCTGGGGCTCGACCGTGTCTTGCTTTTTATGGCCTTGATGCTTACCCAATCTTCAGGCTTCACTGGATTAGTGGAGTCCCCTAGGTCCTGTAGGGGGATTACATGAGATAATTACAGATATCTTTAACTACATCTTTTTTTAAACTGGACTAAATTTGCTTCTTCATCCTCGCCATCCCTAGAGAATGGTCTCAGTTTAGTTCAGGTAGTCTATATGGTCAACTATACACAATCTCAAATGTAGTTATTCTCATGTAAAAGTAGGCACTCAAACCAGTTCCTTCCTGTCTCCAAATGATTTTGTCCTATACTTGGATTTTAAACCTATTCCATACCGTCACTGTCATTATATTATGCTGCTATTCATACTGTCATCATATTAATGCTGCTATCCTGTATATATTGTACATACTATTGTTTGAGTACTTACGATTGTTTTTTTTTGTACTTTTTATATTTTACATTTATATTTATTATTGAAACTTGCACCAAGGGAGTGGCACTCCAATTTCGTTGTACTCTGTACAATGACAATAAAGGCTATTCTATTCTATTCTAAAGTGCCATTGTGTCTTTCTACTATGCCTGCTGATTGTAGGTTATAAGAACAGCTGCGTTTCACATTTATTCCCAGATGTTTTGTTAGGTGTTAGATGACCTGATTCATAAATAGACCCCCATTTATGTGTACTTTTTTACAAAAATCCATGTTTAAATGTTTGAACGGTTCTTTTGATCGGGGTATCGTTCCCCTTTTGGGTCTGTCCTGACTCTGAGGGTTGTTCTTTATGTACATTTCACATCTAGCACATTTTTTTAGTAGTTAATAAATCCATAGGTGTTAAATGCGTTGTTTATCATAGATGCATCCCTCCTGTTGAGAGTCATGTAGGAGAATTGCTCAAAATTGCATATTTATATACACTCTTAGGTAAGATGCACTTGCTTTCTGCTAAGTAGGTCCTAAACATTTCAAATTGCACTTTTTTTAATCCAGAGATGTTTTTCTGGGTTTGGCGCATGTTGCTGTATGCCTCACAAAATCTCTAAGTCTAAGTCTTGTGTGTGATTGTTCTAACATAAACAGCTCCATCAGTTTCCCTGACTCTGTGGTTGCCTTCGGTGTGCAGCACTGCTACAAATTGCTAACTGTTTTGGCAACTACAGGTTGTCCACTGTTGCCGAGTATTATATGGCCATGGAGGTAGCTACAACTGCTTGGAGGTTGAGGTTGCTCTAGAAATTGTATCGATACAGTGGCATTTATAAATGCACACTAGCTCCTACTATGCTTCCATCAGTCTGAAAGAATATTTGTCATTTAGAACAACTCAAGAGTCAACCTGCTCCCCAGTTGGTTGTATTCTGGTTATAAATCTATAGAACAGGAAGGTTACTGAGTGCAAATGTAATAGTTAATTAGTTAAGGAATTTCTTTTAAGTATGACTTTCTCTCTATGTAGACAGCAACAGATATGTGATTTGAATAATTAGAAACATATTGCATGTAATTACCAACCTGAAGGAATGAGGATGAGGATATAGATGTATTGGCAAGACAGTCATTCAAATCATAATCTCTTGATTTGCAGATACATTAAACAAAGCTGAAGTTAAGTATTATAATTATACAGAGTCCCAAGAATGTGGCAGGATAACTGGAATATCAGCATTCATAAAACATTCAGAAATATGGTCACTGGAAGAGGGTGGGTAGGTACCAGAGAGAAGAAACAGACAAGTACCAAACGGCAATGTGTGCTAACTAGAGGTCAGCGATCTGTCGGCTTCAGCCCCGACGGCGGGTCCGTGTCCATGTGAGAAAGGGGACATTTTACTGATTCTGATGCATCGGCGGGTCCGCGCTTTATGTTTACGTCTTTGTGCAGAATCCATGTTCCTGCTCTCATTTACTGTTTTAGCTGTTTGGTGGTTGTTGAAATTTTGTGAGGTTTAAACTGAGATTCTGGCTTTTCGGGCAAAATAAATTTATATTTAAAAAATCAATTCAGGATTTTAATGAATCGATATGACATTATCCAAGCAAGAATCGATTTCAATCGATAAATCGATAATCAAAACCTACCCTTAGTGCTTACAACGCATCCACTTAACACACTGTTTGCTGCTACAACTACACATGTTTCTTTTCCAAATATTTATTTATAAGTGACTTATGTATGTATGTATGTATGTATATATATGTATATATTGTACTATTCTTAGTTAGCATATTGTCTGTCTTGTCTTAATGTTGGTTTAAAATGGAGCACTGTAACAAAAAATAATTTCCCCCAGGGATCAATAAAGTATTCTGATTCTGATTCTGATTCTGATACTGCAAAGAAATTGAATCTGTTAAGCATGCACTGTTAGAATGCCAGGCACATGTCCAGGAGAGGAAGACGTTAATGGCAAATTTTGAGAAGCTAAAGATATTTTACATTAGAAAAACAGCCAGAAAAACTGTCTCAGGTCTGTGGTCAGCTGTTGAAATTTGTGATTAGAATGGATGCGTTTTTTTCCAGTTCCTGATCCACATTCCAGTCCAGTAGGTGGCGGTAATGCACTTTTGCAAAATGCCATTACACTTAAAAGAAGACTAAGAAGAAGAGTAAGGCTATCCCACTAGCATTGTTTTTATCGATAGTTGTGTCAGTCTGTTGACTTCGGCTCCATCACGGAAGTTCTCTCTGTTTGTGGGCTCATCTAAAGGTAAGTGTTTAGTAGGGATGGAAACTGAGATCATTTAGTCTAATTCCTTGGAATTGTTAGTCTGCCCGTCTACCCCCTGTCTTTTCTTACACTCGCGCTGTATTCAGCTGTTTTCAGTTCGTGTGTTGAAAAATGGTGGCGCAGTCTACAGCGTGGACATTGGCATTACTAGTTGTTATTGAACTAAAGAACGAGAGCGCGATGGTAGACGGGAAACGTCCTCCAGGATAGAAACAACACATAACGCTGCTAACACAACTTTAGCTCTTTGCAAGCATTTGCACAGACGGCATGCTAACGCTCAGCTAGCATAGAACTCACAGCGAAAGCTGAGTGAATAGAGATTGACAGACCACGTGACTTTCGTGCATTGCATTGTAGTTACGAGTGGTATTGCATTTCCAGCACCAGTAATCATTAATTCTGCGGTTTTAATGTCTACTTGGATTTTATTTGCCCCAAAATCAGTCATCTACAACACGACGGAGAACACGGCAGGTCCGTACAAAGGCAGACTTGACGAAAAGGCAAAACAAAGAACGAGGAAAAATCAAAGGAGTGAAAGGGTCAGACCCATACAAGCATACAGAGTGGAGTAAGGACGTTAGCGTGCTGCCCAGCTTTCATCACGCACATATTTATTATTATATGGTCCTAAGCAGTGTTGCCACAGTTACTTTGAAAAAGTAATATATTACGGACTACTGATTACTCCTTCCAAAAGTAACTTAGTTACTTTACTGATTACTTTATTTTTTAAAGTAACTAAGTTAGATTACTAGTTACTTTATTAGTTACTTTCAGAAGCTGCCAATAACACTCCCCACTGCCTCAACATAAAAACAACCGATTTTGCCAATACTCACTTTATTGGAAGTGTATTTTAACAGTAATGTCAACAATATATCTCCTGACATTTGAAGTTGAACTTAAAACTTTTTTCCTGACAGAAATACTTGTTTGTATGAAAATAAAGACAGTCTTGTTACTTCACTTAACATAAATACTTTTTATAAAAAAACAAACAAACAAACAAACAAAGAGTCTTTCTTGACTTCCCTTAAGATACTTTTTATACCATCCACATGTAAGCACTATTGTCCGCTTTTGTAACTTTGGACTAATCTTATGAAAAAAAAAAAAGAGACTGCAGGTCCAACTTAAATTGCCTTACTTCCTTGCAGGTAATTGTTTTAAGTTAATCAACTTGAAAACTTTAATAAGTTTATTAAGTGACTTTGATAAACTTAATTCAATTACTTGTAAATAGTTATTTAAATTGGATTCCCCATTCTCTGTTTTTTCAGTATATGTTGTCATCGCATGTTATGGGGGAAACAGTAGAGTGGAGCGAGTAAACCAGTGGTTGTACCTCATTAACAGAAGCTTCTCAAACCTTTTGTCAGAAAGTCGATTTCTTTTAGGCGTGAGCACCAAACCTCCCAGACTAAAAAGTCGCTCCACAGGAGCACTTGATGGGGTTGGAGTGTTATACTTTAAAAAAATTGTCTTTATGCTTGAAAATTTATGCAGAATCTGAAGGTCATAGCCTGACATCAGGTAGTCCATGACTTCTTTTTCTGCAGAATAGGTCTCCTCCTCTGGCTCTGCCTCAAAAGTGAAAAAGTCCATCTCACCTTGGCTGCTAGATGTAGTAGCACTGGGCACACTGGCAGGGTTTTTTGCCAGAGGAGCAGTGGTGCAACACTCTGCTGTCAGAAGCTGTTTTACTCGCTCCCTCCTTCCTGCATCTCTCAGCCATCGGAGTTTGAATTTTGGACAACTGGCAGCTGCAAGAAGGGCATCTTTGTCATCCAGCACACCGGCGAAACGAGTCTGAATAGCCTAAAAAACATAATTGATATTTTTATGCCTACAATTTATTATGTTATTGAATTATTTGCAAACCATGCCTAATATGAGATCAGTATTATGGATTAATTTTGTTTTAGGTTACTTGTAAACATTTTAATTGTTTTAATCTTATTTTTCAATGATAATTAATATTCTGTTCCATGTTTGTGAATTGTATGAAGCAAAAAATCTGACTAATTTCAAGATAGAGCGTACCTGTACAATGGCATCTGGAAGGCCTGCAGTCATCCTGGAGAGGTCATCTTTCACAGCCTGGGTCTTCTGCATCAGAACTTCAAGTGTTGGTAGTAAAGTTCCATATGTCCAGTGCTGCAGTCAGAGGTTTCATGGCCATGCAGTACTCATGCAGGAACTGGTATTCTTGATCTTTGAAGCACTTCAGTCCTAGCTTTGTGCACAGAGTATTCAGCTCACCCATGGGGATTTCTGCAATTCTCTTTACAGCATCAAAAAAGGAATTCCACCTTGTGGATGTTGGTATTAGGAGCTTTCTTTTGCTGATTTCTTCCACTGTTTCTGATGCAAGTGTAGATCTACTCGATTTGGTCCAAAGAGCTGTGCATTTTGCTGTGCTGCTCCTATACACAGCCCTGCTCTCTGCATTGGTTGTTAAATGTTTCTCCACATCACGTGTGCAAATTATGTTGATGGTGTGCGAAGCACACCTGCGGTGCGGGGGAAGAGACAGCTGACCATCACTTTCATTCTCAGCCGAGAGGATTTCTGACAGATCAGAAAAAGTGACATCATCGTCTTTGGGGCTGGACTCTTCCTCCTCCGTCTCATCATCGGACTCCGTGACAGGATGATAAACTTGAAACGCCTTAACAAAGTTGGATCCATTATCAGTAACTGTTGCAACTACTTTGTTGAGTAATCCATAAGAGGAGTGGATGTTTTCGATTTCTGTACCAATGACATCATACGTGTGTCTACCACGAATTCGCCTACATGCTAATGCAACCTTGTGACGCTCTAATGTGGTTCTACTGATCCAGTGGAGCGTTACTCCCATATAGCTTCTGTTGTTAGCAGTCCAAATATCCGCGGTAGTTGAAACAAAGTCAATCTCATTCAGTGTGGCCTTCAAATTTCTCTCCATTTCTGTAAACTCCTTCTCCAAGTAAGAAGTAAAAGTCGTTCGGTGAGGCAGCTCGGCATTAACAGAAGTAGGGATCTTTTTTATTATGGCACGAAACGAGGGCGAGTCAACAGTGTTTATAGGTAGCATTTCTTCTACAATATACTGCGCGACCAACTTCTTCAATTCTTCATCACTTACTGGTTTTGCACCAAAGTCCAACTTTTGTTGTTTGGGGGGTGTAGGACCTTCTGCGGAAGTCACGGCTCTCTGCTTCGGACCACTTGGTGGGACTCTCTCTGTGAGTTTGACTGTGCTGTGCTGCGACTCCAAATGTTTCTTTAAGTTTGACGTAGTGTTTTTGAAGGTAGATAACACTTTTTCGCCAACACAGAGTGTACAACGAACCTTAATATTTAAATCTTTAGTTGACAGAAACTCAAAATAGTGACCATATTTCCAGCTAAAGAACGAACATCTCTCTCCCTCCATTGTTGTTTACACTTTTTTACGTCGCTGGCTGCTTGTGAGCGGGAAACGTGACCTGTCGCTTATGTGACGTTTCACGACACGTATGCGTTTGTCATCCGCTGAGACGAAAAGAAAAAACCAAATCTTTTTGCTTAAAAAAAAATAGTAACGCACAGTGGTTTGGACAAGTAACTTTAATCTGACTACTGTTATGGAAATAGTAACGCGTTAGATTAGTCGTTACTGAAAAAGGGGTCATATTCGGAGTAACGCGTTACTAAGCAACGCGTTACCGGCATCACTGGTCCTAAGTGTGAGTGCATACACTCACAAAATGTTTAGTGACTTCAGATCCCTGCAACAAGCCCAGGTCCAGTTTACTTTGGTGATTTGGACTATTCCATTTCACAGCTGTTGTTACATTTTTGTCCTTTATCTCCTGTACAGGCCAACGCAATCTAATTGTTGTTTCAGGTTGTAGTGTTACACAACATTTTCAGATCTAATAGAAATAAAATGTAATCGTAATTCATTCAGTTATTATCTTTGTTTATAACTGGCATTATTGTTTCATTCTATTATAGAATCTTATAAGAAAGAGGCAAAATTGTATTCAATGGTGCTTTATTAGCTGCTTCGGTGAAAAACAAATCAACAATGCAACAAAAAAAACAACTTACTGGAAAACAGTTATTCATCACTTGCTTGCTTCAGTACAACACGTGGGCACATATATGCAGGACTTTTCATGGCTGTTTTGATATCGCTCTCTCTCTTAACCGATCAAATCTGGCTATGGTAGCAGATTTAAACTCGGTCTGACCCAGGTTGATAGAGGGCGCCAGTCTGGATCGCATTCCTGCATTTTGTAGGCTGGTTTTCCTACAAAACACAACAAACATTAGCCCGCAAAGCCACAGTGAAAGTAGCATAGCCCAACAAATTCAATTCAAATGAAGACTTATTTGTAACCTACATCAACAATTATGTTATGATAAATTACGTAATAACTACAACAGAAGACTTACCTTTGTGGAAATGCTTGGAGTGTTCTGGGACGTTATATTTGGTCTTCGAATGGCTGCAATCCAGGCCATCCATCAGCTCTTTGTTACTTCGGAAACATGGCTTGAACAATCTCTTCCACGACCGAATCCGATAAAAAACGATCACTTTACCCGTTTCTACCTGTTCATATTTCTACAGTATAATCTACGTAACTTTGAAGTCTCCTTGAGCGGATTTTCATCTTTGCTATCTGCCTATCGCCTTTGTGTTCATACCTAAATACTAGGAGAAATATCAAATGTGTCTTCAGCAGTGTTGGGGAGTAACGGAATACATGTACCGCCGTTATGTATTTAAAATACAAAATATGAGTAACTGTATTCTGTTACAGTTACCGTTTAAAAAGGTGGTATTTAGAATACAGTTACTTTGTTGAAATAAATGGATTGCACTGCGGTACTTTCCTGTTTCATATTGTCGCGGGTCAGGCCTGTTTGGGTTTTGTTTGACAGCTACGTGCTGTTGTTCCAGGCGGCAGCGTTACGGTTGCCATGGTTACAGGGCGACGCTCTCTCTCTCTCTCTGCGACTGTGTGTTTCCTGGGTGAGAGAGCGCCTTTTTGTTGTTGTTGTTATGCTAAGCTAATAGGCAGAATGCTACAGGCAGAGGCAAAGAATGTAGCATCATAGGCAGTGTAGTCCGTGCTGCAGGGAGAATGGACTGCCATACACGTTATGGGTCTGTGAGCAAGAGGAGGGAGAAAAAGGAAAGTCATAAAGTACAAGCTGTCATCGAGCAGAAACGGGAGCTGGAAGCATGTAAATATAATAATAACCACTGCAGCCAAAAAGAGAGTCTGATGAGCCCAGTTGTAAGTAAGCTATTAAGACTCGACTGTACGCCGTGTTCGTGTTTTCCTCCGAAAACAATAAGTTCCATTGGAGCAGCCTTTCAACGCCTCTCTCTGTCTCTCGCAAGAAAAGTTGACCCACACAACAAAGTAAAGCTATTTTTCGGCTACGAGCCCGACACGAACCCGACGTATTAGCCAGAGGTCCCTTTACTACAGTTCGGAGTCGCGGACCTTCAGTAACAGTAATAAATCACACAGCAATAGTACATTCACATAGTTGTAAAAAGCATGATAATGTATTAAGCAATCCAAAGTATTCAGAATATGTTTCTGTCATTGAGTAACGTAATGGAATACATTTTAAGAGTAACCTTCCCAACACTGGTCTTCACACACAGTTAACACACACAGTTTTTTGACAAGTAATGTGTTGCGTGACATATTCACATATATGTATGACTGCTGAAAATGCTCACCATTGAAAATAGATATAACTTAAATAAATGTAATTATTAATCCCTGAGGAAACACATAATATCCTTAGAATAGGGCACTGGAGGTCGTGACCTAATTTCTCAATGGTGCAACCAAAAAAAATCTTGCGTCACGCTGGTGCGATTAGCCGTTCAAGAAAGAAAAAAAACCCAGTCTGAAAGTCTCTGTGTGGTTAACAACAGACACACATTATGCCCATATCATGGTCTAAACCAATCAGAGATAGTCAAGGGTGGGACCTCTTTTATTGACTGTGTTCCAGATATTCCTGTAGGTGCAGGCGGAGAGAGGGAGGTGAGTGGCCTAGGCCTGATAGAAGTAGATGTAGCTGTGGGTAATGAGAAAATCTTTTAAGAAAGATTAATAAATTTGTCATGAAGTTGAGGCCTGATCCATCCGAAATTCATAGCCAGTGCTCTGACAGTGAGCCATCAACCTCTGAGGTTATGTTTAACACTGTTTCGGAGACAGCATTAGATAATGAGCCACATATGATCGACTCCGAGCCAGAGCCCGCTGACAGTAAAAGTGGGGCAAGTGTATACAATTCAAAGAGAGTGGCTTGACCAGTTTCACTGGCTAAGATACAGTAAAGCCAGTCAGTCTGCCCCAGGGCAGCTGTGGCTACAACTGTAGCTCGCCTTCACCAGTGTATGAATGTGGGAGTAAATGAATAGTGGTATTGTAAAGCGCTTTGAGGGGTCCCGAAATGCGCTATATAAATGCAATCTATTATTATTATTATTATTATTATTATTATTATTATTATTATTATTATTAAAGCTGACAACATGATGCGCAGCATTTACTGTGGTGCAATGGTGGTTTTTGATACGGGAGACATGGGCCATACCACAGAGTGGCATCGTGGGCATCAGCAGAAAAAGATGCTTGCACCCATGCTGCCCCGACATCATAACAGCTCAAATGTGCAGTTGATGTGATAGTGACGGGCTGCTGAACCAATCAACTGGAATTCTTTTGGAACACCAAAAATACTTTGGCTCACGTGGTTTCATGGAATTATGTAAAATAGTGTCGTGGAGTGTCATAATGCTATTAAAATCCTCACATATTTGAAACTGTAAAAGACAGACATAGCTTTGATTCAAGAGATACATCTTGATGGGGTGGAATCATTAAAGTTGAAAAGAGACTGGGTGTCCCAAGTTTACCTTAGTGCATTTTCCAGTAGGAAAAGAGGCGTGGTTATATTGATTAGAAGAAATTTGGATTTTCAAGTACTCAATCATTATACGGATCTGGAGAGTAGATGGGTGGTCTTGGATGCATGTCTACAGGGGCAGAAAGTGACATTGGTCAACATATATGCCCCCAATTCTCCTCAACCACAATTTTTTCATGAAGTGTGTAGCACAGTGCGGAATATTGGAAATATAAATATTGTAATTGGTGGGGATTTTAACCAGGTCAGGGATGTGTTTTTTGATTAATCCTCTCGTCTTAGACCAAATAAGCACCCTGTAGATGCTGCTTTGGACGTTGTGTCAGAGGAGCTGAGCTTGTTGGATATACGAAGACTTCTGTATCCTCAAGAAAGAGACTATACTTTCTTTTCCCATCCTCACTTTACTTTCTGGTGTCTCGCTCTCTGGTGAGTCAAATTGTCGGGTCCTCCATTGGTAATATTTCAGTAACTGATCATGCTCCCATTGAAAGTTTTGTCCTTGGGATAAACTAGTCTGTTTTGTTTCGCTTAATGCATCTTATTCCCGAAAAGTAGGATAGTTGTTTCTGGGGTTTCACCTTAAAGCTTCATAATTATTGTTGTCACTGAGCAGTGTACTGTTTATTTGCTCTGCTTCTATTTGTCAGGGATAAATTACATATCTATACATTTTATGTCCCAGCTAAATAACAAGTCTGGTGGAGAAGCAGAGGAACAATTTCAGCCCTTTGGATTCAGCTCAGCCACTAGAGAGGAAACAATGACTTCAACACAAAAGGTGAGAAAAATGATCACAGTTACACTGTTGCTGAAGTTGTGTGCACAGCTGGTTGTTAACAGCAGCTTTATCTTTTCCATCCTGGGCTCCTCTATACACACAGAATCTACATTCACAAACAAAAACCTTAGAAGTTACAAGAAAATACAAAGACCATATTTTATCAGCACTTGCTTACTTAGCACTTAGGCCGAGCAATAAGGCGGTAGACGATGAATAAGGCCCCCAAAGTGGAAGCGCCTTTCACCAACAACATCAGCTAGAGGGTGGGTGCCTGCTCTTTGTGAGACCTCTTCGTTCATCTTCTGGTCCCAATAGGAAATTCTCATGATTCACCGCAGACCACGTTGTTGAAGCATATTCAGGCTTCGAGTGATCGCATTTGTTGAGTGCCAGTCGGAAGATGATAGAGTTGAATAGTTTGATCTTGAGCCTAGCATTCAGGGAGGTCAATTTCCAAATAGGTTGGAGACATCAGAGAACACCGGCCGCCTTCTCTGCTTTGATGTTGACATCTTGATCAGAGATCCCGTCATTTGAGATGATGCTGACCAGATACATGAAATTCTCCACCTCTTCAGCACGTTGTTGGTTGATCATGACAGGAACTAGTGCATGTGCATAGCCAACTCGGAGTACCTTGGTCTTCTTGGCACTGATTCTTAAACCTACTTTCATGGTCTCCCTCTGCAGAGCTGCAGTTGACTCTTGGAGGTCTTACTGAGCCGAGCCCAACAGGGTGATGTTGCCTGGAAAAAAGTCCAAGTCGATGAGATTACGCCCTTTTTTCCAGGGGACACCGATACTAGCTTGGTCAGCTGATCGTCGCATGATGAAGTCACTTGATAAAAGGAAGAGGAAAGGTGATAGTACGCATGCCAGTATTAATAATAATAATAATAATGGATTGGATTTATATAGCGCTTTTCAAGGCACCCAAAGCACTTTACCATGCCACTATTCATCTCAAAGAAATCTTCTCAGCCATCAGCCGTCTGGATGCAGCAGCGGGAGTTGGCATAGAGACCATGAAGGGCATATACAAACTGCTGGGGGACTCCATAGTGACGTAGGATAGCCTTCTTGAAATCGATGGAATTGATAGAACTCTTCCTTTGGTATTCCAATGTTTGTTCAATGATCGTGCGGAGAGTGAAGATTTGCTCGACACAGGACCGGCCACTCCAGCCTGCTCATCGTCCACTGCGCATCATGAAATTTCCCCTTGTGGGACTACTAAAGGTATATCAATCCCAATTCGAAAGAACGAGGCAAAGTAACTTCCCGGGTACTGACAGTAGCGTGATGCCCCACCAGTTGTTACATTCTCCCAAATCGCCTTTCTTCGGAAGTTTGATGACGCCTTTGGTCTCATCAGGTACACGCGATGTTGACCAGCTGGCGTTTAGGAGTCATGTAAGAGCGAATTCCAACTGGGGTCCACCGTGCTTCAACATTTCGGGGAGGGCCTCATCCAAGCCAGGGGCCTTTCCACTCTTGAGGACTCAGATCATTGTCTTGACTTCGGTAACACAGATTTGTCCGATATCGACTGGAAAAAGCTCCATGGAGGGTGCCAGGTCTTCGTCCACCTGGTCCTGAACCGACTTCGCCAAACTACATTCATCAATGGGGTCCCATGAATGGTGGGAGGTACGAGTCGTATTCATGTTAAAGCTGGGCCAATTTACCAGTTTGTAACGGAGTCTGTACATTCCATATTCCATAACGGGTAGTTTCTTCTGGGTCGAAATTTGATCGACCATCGAGCAGGTAACGACCTGAGGGCTTTCCTCCACTGCTGTCATCAAGGGTTGCCGATCATCTTCGCCCTGGTTCAATCGATGATGAGATTTGTTTGCTCTTTCCGTAGCAATCGAGGTTTTAAAAGGCGGGGTTGCTAACCCCATGCCCAACCCTCCTCCTTTCTCATATGGCCTTGGGACCAGCAATGGCAGAGTTTTTATCAGCACACAATATCATCAGCTAACTCACAATTTTTCATACAGTCATTTTCTCCAGTGATCAGTACTTCTTTTATTATGTCATTTTCCTTACAACTCCCATTGTAGCACTTCTTTGTAATGTGATATTATCTCCAGAATGTGGTGATAACAGACCTACAACGTGTTTGTTGACGTCTTTGATTCCACTAATGGAGTCAGTTTCAGTTTGTTCCACGACTGCATTTTAATCACTGCCTCTGTTTGTATCTCTGTCACTGCAGGACCAACATGGAGCGAGAAGTCAGCGCTCTCAGGAGGCCGACAAACCTCACCGAAAAAAGGGGCAGAAAAAATACACCTGTGATGAGTGTGGGAAGTATTTTACCCATCTTGGAAACTTTAAAACACACCAACTCGTCCACAGTGGAGTTAAAGCACACAGCTGTGACTTGTGTGGAAAGTCTTTTGCCCAGGCTGGAACCTTAAGAATACACCAACTCATCCACAGTGGAGTTAAAGCATACTGCTGTGATGAGTGTGGAAAGTCTTTTACCCAGCCTAGTCACTTAAATGCACACCAACTCATCCACAGTGGAGTTAAAGCACACAGATGTAACTTGTGTGGAAAGTATTTTACCCAGGCTGGAACCTTAAGAATACACCAACTCATCCACAGTGGAGTTAAAGCACACAGATGTAACTTGTGTGGAAAGTATTTTACCCGGGCTGGAACCTTAAGAAAACACCAACTCGTCCACAGTGGATTTAAAGCACACTACTGTGACTTGTGTGGAAAATCTTTTTCTCAGGCTGACAACTTAAAAACACACCAACTGATCCACAGTGGAGTTAAACCATACATTTGTGACTTGTGTGGAAAATCTTTTGCCCATCCTAGAAGCTTAAAAATGCATCAACTGATCCACACTGGAGTTAAAGCACACAGCTGTGATCAGTGTGGTAAAACGTTTGCTCGCAGTTGCAACTTACGACGTCATCAAGATACCCACTCTGGAATTAAGGCGAATAGCTGTGACAAGTGTGGTAAAACCTTTAGTAGTATAAGTTACCTAAAAAGACACCTGCGGATTCACACTGGACAGGATGTTTACTGCTGTGATCAGTGTGAGAAAGTCTTTACAACAGCCACACAGTTACATCACCACACATTTACCCACACTGAAGAGAGACCTTATAAATGTGACCTGTGTGAGAAGACTTTTAAAGCACCACATTCTCTGAAAGGGCACCAGCAGATCCACACCAGAAGGAAACTCTATAAGTGCAGTTACTGTGAGGTATGTATTTATATTTTTATCTTGTATTTTAAGCCTGACTGTTTGGAACAACTCTGCTCTTTAAATTTGTTTTAGCATGTTAGTTATTCTACTGCAGTTAAAGTTAGTGTTGTGAGGTTCATCAGATTTTAGTTTCAGTTATTATTTTTTTCTTCCATGATCATAAAAACACTAAATAATTACTTTTCTACCCTTTCTTCCAAATTTATGACTGCTACAATCTGGTCAGTGTTAGATGACTTATTATGTTCTTTACTAACTAAAAACAATTATTTTTGCTTCAAATTGGGAGTGAGACCGATTGGATTGGAACTTTTCATATGTACTTGTGAAGAATATGATGTAACTTGTTGTTTAGATATGATTGTTTGTATATTAAATGAACTACCGTATTTTCACGACCATAAGACGCACTGTACTAAAAGGCGCAGTCTCAGTTATGTGTGCCATTACTGTATTTAACACACACATAAGGCGCACTGGATCATAGGGCGCATACAGTGGGGCAAAAAAGTATTTAGTCAGCCACTGATTGTGCAAGTTCCCCCACCTAAAATGATGACAGAGGTCAGTAATTTGCACCAGAGGTACACTTCAACTGTGAGAGACAGAATGTGAAAAAAAAAATCCATGAATCCACATGGTAGGATTTGTAAAGAATTTATTCGTAAATCAGGGTGGAAAATAAGTATTTGGTCAATAACAAAAATACAACTCAATACTTTGTAACATAACCTTTGTTGGCAATAACAGAGGTCAAATGTTTACTATAGGTCTTTACCAGGTTTGCACACACAGTAGCTGGTATTTTGGCCCATTCCTCCATGCAGATCTTCTCGAGAGCAGTGATGTTTTGGGGCTGTCGCCGAGCAACACGGACTTTCAACTCCCGCCACAGATTTTCTATGGGGTTGAGGTCTGGAGACTGGCTAGGCCACTCCAGGACTTTCAAATGCTTCTTACGGAGCCACTCCTTTGTTGCCCGGGCGGTGTATTTTGGATCATTGTCATGTTGGAAGACCCAGCCTCGTTTCATCTTCAAAGTTCTCACTGATGGAAGGAGGTTTTGGCTCAAAATCTCACGATACATGGCCCCATTCATTCTGTCCTTAACACGGATCAGTCGTCCTGTCCCCTTGGCAGAAAAACAGCCCCATAGCATGATGTTTCCACCCCCATGCTTCACAGTAGGTATGGTGTTCTTGGGATGCAACTCCGTATTCTTCGTCCTCCAAACACGACGAGTTGAGTTTATACCAAAAAGTTCTACTTTGGTTTCATCTGACCACATGACATTCTCCCAATCCTCTGCTGTATCATCCATGTGCTCTCTGGCAAACTTCAGACGGGCCTGGACATGCACTGGCTTCAGCAGCGGAACACGTCTGGCACTGCGGGATTTGATTCCCTGCCGTTGTAGTGTGTTACTGATGGTGACCTTTGTTACTTTGGTCCCAGCTCTCTGCAGGTCATTCACCAGGTCCCCCCGTGTGGTTCTGGGATCTTTGCTCACCGTTCTCATGATCATTTTGACCCCACGGGATGAGATCTTGCGTGGAGCCCCAGATCGAGGGAGATTATCAGTGGTCTTGTATGTCTTCCATTTTCTGATGATTGCTCCCACAGTTGATTTTTTCACACCAAGCTGCTTGCCTATTGTAGATTCACTCTTCCCAGTCTGGTGCAGGTCTACAATAATTTTCCTGGTGTCCTTCGAAAGCTCTTTGGTCTTGGCCATGGCGGAGTTTGGAGTCTGACTGTTTGAGGCTGTGGACAGGTGTCTTTTATACAGATGATGAGTTCAAACAGGTGCCATTCATACAGGTAACGAGTGGGGGACAGAAAAGCTTCTTACAGAAGACGTTACAGGTCTGTGAGAGCCAGAGATTTTCCTTGTTTGAGGTGACCAAATACTTATTTTCCACCCTGATTTACCAATAAATTCTTTACAAATCCTACCATGTGAATTCATGGATTTTTTTTTTTCACATTCTGTCTCTCACAGTTGAAGTGTACCTCTGGTGCAAATTAAATTACTGACCTCTGTCATCATTTTAGGTGGGGGACTTGCACAATCGGTGGCTGACTAAATACTTTTTTGCCCCACTGTACAAGTACCGTATGCGTATTTAAAAATAAAGCGGGAGCAAACCTGAGTTCGGTACCTTACTCACATTTCTATTACCGGTAATCGTCATCATCAACAACACACAAGCATACAAGTGTGCGTATTTAAAAATAAAGCAGGAGCAAAACGAAGTTTGGTACTCACATTTTTATCATCAATCAAACCCATCGAAGTCCTCATCCTCTGTGTCTGAATTGAACAGCTGCGCTAAATCTCCATCAAACATGCCAGGTTCACTTTCTTCACTGTCAGTCACTTTCCGTGCCGTGCGGCTCCTCGGAAATGATGCCGGCTTTTGCGAAAGCTCGAACAACAGTGCCAGCAGACATGTTAGCCCAAGCATCTACAATCCATTGGCAAATTGTGGCGTAACTCGCCCGGCGCTGCCTTCCACTCTTGGTGAAACTGTGGTCTCCATCGGTCATCCATCGCTCCCAGGCCGCTCGCAGCCTTACTTTGAACGGGCGATTCACACCGATGCCCAGCGGTTGGAGTTCCTTTGTCAGGCCTCCCGGAATGACAGCAAGCTCACAGTTCATTTGTTTCACATCGGCTGTGAGATGGGCACGCATAGAGTCACAGATTAAGAGCGATGGTGATGCGTGGAAAAAACCACCTGGTCTCCTTACATACACCTCCCTCAGCCAGTCTTTCATCATTTCCTCATCCATCCAGCCCTTTTCATTTGCCTTAATGATGATTCCTGCTGGAAACTTCTCTTTAGGCAAAGTCTTTCGCGTAAAAATCACCATAGGCGGCAGTTTCTGTCCATTAGCATGGCAGCCAAGCACAACAGTAAAAGACGACTTTTCATACCCCGTTGTGCGTATCGCTACCGTGCTGGTCCCCTTCTTCTCCACAGTGTGACTCACCGGGATGTCAAAAGTGAGCGGGACCTCGTCCATGTTAGTGATGTGGCTGGGCTGGATGTTTTTGTCGCCGATGTGTTTGCTGCAGTAGGAGCGGAAGATGGCCAGCTTTTCCTTATAATCCGCTGGAAGTTGCTGCGCTACCGTAGTCCTGGTCCGGATGGAAAAATGGCACCGTTTCATAAAACGAAAGCACCAAGACGGACCTCCTTGGAAATGTTCAATGTTCATCTCTTCAGCTAGTGAAACTGCTTTTAGCCGAATGGTGACTGTCGAAACGCTTCTCCCGCTCGTTCTTTGCTCAATGATCCAACTCGGCCACACTTCACCCTTTAGCGTTCTCATGGTGTTCTCTACTACGTCCTCATTACAACACACAGGGCGCACTGCGCTATAGGGCGCGCCGTACTTTTTGAAGAAAATCTAAGACTTTTAAGTGCGCCTTATGGTCGTGAAAATACGGTAGATGGAAAAATGGAGAGTCATTTTCGCCTATTAAGTTGAGTGTTATAATGTAAACAGTAAAATGTAACTGGATGTTGGCAGAGATGCTCTTTATTTCAGGCAATGTTCAGGATAAAAATGTTAAAGGAGTTCCCCGACTTACACTGTGTTTGTGTCTTTGTTTAGAAGCAGAGCGGCACAGATGGATCCAGTTCTCAACCCTGTCGTCACTGTGGTGGTGGGAAAGCGTTTCGCTGTGACCTTTGTGGAAATACTTTCAGTAATCGACAGAATCTAAATCGACATCGACGTAGACACACTGGAGACAAAATGAACTACTGCAAAGAATGCGGGAGAGGCTTCACCACATTAAGTGATTTAAAATGCCATGAACTCTTCCATAGTGGGGTTAAAAAGCATGTCTGTGACCAGTGTGGGTCATCCTTCACCACTGCAAGTGACCTTAAAAAGCATAAACGAATCCACACAGGAGAGACACCATACAAGTGCAGACACTGTGACAGAAGCTTTTCATATTCAGCTAGTCGTAACCAACATGAACGTACACACATGAAAGAGATATTTAGCTGTGACCAGTGTGACAAGAGCTTCAAGAATTTCACTTCATACTCCAAACACAAACAATCCCACGCTGCAAATAAACAGTTTCACTGTTACCAATGTGCAAAATCATTCACTTCATTATCTGCTCTGTGCAAACATCAGCGTGATCATGCAGGACTGAAATCACTGGATCACAATGAATCTGACGAGACAGAAAGATCCTCTTCTGGTTTCAGGGTCAGACTTAAACACCTTGAGATCAGGCTCCACAGAGTTCAGCTGGAGTCTCCTGTAAAGAGTGCAGCTGATGTCACACTTGGATCTGATGAGGTAGCTCTGCTTTCTGGACCTGCAGTGAATGTTAAATTAATGAAGCTGTAAGTATAGATATGTACATGAAGTTTATTTTCACTTGAGGGAATTTTAATGTTCTAAGTTTTCATCCCTGATACATTTTAATATTTCTTCCCTTAGGAAACCGTAGTGTTTAGTAGTTGTACCTTTTGCTACATTATAGAAGTTATAGGAATGTGTTTTACCAAAATTGTATCAAAACTACCCATTTGGATATATACATCAGTTCTTTTTCATTTTGATTTTCTTCCTCTTTTCCAAATACTACTTGCTTTTTCTATGTATTCATTTTATGTATTACTTCAGTTACATTTTAATCGTTTTTCATATTTATTCTTCTGCTTTGGTAATCCCTGCTCTTAAATCCTTTTCTTTCAAAGCCTCAAATAATTTCACACCAGTTGCTCTGAAAGCTTCCAAAATGAACTAAATCTATCAACCGGCTTTCAAACAATAACTACTATGACTTTGTGCTTGAAGTCCACATGTTGTTATTGGGTTTTTTTAAGTTAATGCATTTTAATCCACATGTTCTGCCGCTGTTTTTCCTGTAGATTTGAAGTTTGTATTATAAAATCCTGATACTGTTAAAGCATTAGTTATATTTGATGAATTATGTGTAAAGTTCTTATTAAACAGTTTGGTGTCAAAATAAAGAACTTGTCTCACAACAAGTACTTTGAGCCATGATTTCAGATTCAAACAATTTTTCTTTCTATTTGTATTAGGATTTTTCTCATAGTAATAGAGACAAAAGAAAAAGAATATGGGAACTAAAACCTTGCTCAGGCAATACAAAATTCAGAGGCACATACAAAGGAACAGGGAAATTGAAAATATCTGAAAGCACCTTAGCAACATCAAACCCAATCTTTTGAATTTTCACACAGGACCAAAGACGATGCATAAAGTCCCTCCTCCACATTACACTTCCAGCACAATGGGGAAGAGTTTACATCGATTTTACTTTTTAAAGCGGGTGTTATGTGCAATTTTTTACTGAATCGATTGAGTCCAGTTACAGGCAGATATCTTGGAGGCACAGACCCAAATCTTCTGCCAGTCTTAAACAGTTATAGATGTCCTAGGTGTCTTTCCTGAGCCTGTTTTACAGCCAGGAAGTAAGGGGCTGAACCGGAGTTAAGGACTTTATTAAATGAGCTATTGGACTTCCCAGACTGCAGGGAGGACAAAGCGTCCACCACTGCAGACCTAGTAGGGTCCATCATTAGAGTGGTGTCATTAATTATAAAGTGCCTCAGTTGCAGATATCTAGAAAATTCCACATTCTGAAGGCCGAAACATCGTTGCAGCTGCTGAAAGGAGAGCAGAGTCCGGCTTCTAAACAAATCACCCAGGTTAACCAGCCCTCCAGGCAAGAAGTAAGGATCGTTCATAACAGGAGCCAAGGAGGACGTCAAATGGGCCCAGTCTGCCAAAGCACAGATCTCCAGGCCTTGACAGAGCACAGGTCAGGGGTCAGCAACTTTTATGATGATCAGTGCAAACAAGAACTTGATAACAACAAATCAACTGTACAACAGAAAATGCAAATGCTATTTATGGTCTCCTCACAGCAACGATAGGAAACATAAACTGGGCCAATATGGCATTTTTGTTAATACAGGGATACACATGTTAATGTGATCTCTGGTCTCCCACTCAGAGACACAAGTCTCCAAGTGTCCAGCATTCAGACGGCTACCTGAGGACACTTCGTCTGAGAGAAAATCTGCTCACACAGACATGTAGAGCCAAATGCTGTCAATGAGGCCTCTGCAATGTTCTGAAGACAGTTAAACTTGTCAGGTAGTGACGTCCAGCAGGTGAAAAGGCAGCTCCATGAACACGCACAGCTGTGGATTCCAGCTGCGTTCGTTGTTCTGCAAACTTTGACCCCCACAGAGTCGAGCTTTTCAGTTCAATCAGCTGCATTTCGATGTCCAGCCAGTTAAAGCGAGACAAATCCAGCTGCTCATTAAAGCTTTCTGCTTTGATCAGAGAAGAAAACATTGGTCCATACACCTGAAAGTCACGAAAACACATTGCCAATTCTGTCTGGAGTCTACGGATGTATTTGTGTATTTCCGTGGTGCTGATGTTGAGCGGAAAGCTCCTGAAGCATTTGAAGTGTCGGAATGTGGAAATTTCAACATTGAAAAAACTGCCAGCTAACAACGTCCCTCTACGGTGGTTTTTTTTTTTTAGCTAATACTACTACTAATAATAATAATAATAATACATTTTATTTAAAAGGCGCCTTTCAAGACACCCAAGGACAGTTTACAATAGGGAAATGGTAAATGGCCTGAATTCGTATAGCGCTTTACTAGTCCCTAAGGACCCCAAAGCACTTTACACATTCAGTCATCCACCCATTCACACACATTCACACACTGGTGATGGCAGCTACATTGTAGTCACAGCCACCCTGGTGCGCACTGACAGAGGCGAGGCTGCCAGACACTGGCGCCACCGGGCCTTCTGACCACCACCAGTAGGCAACAGGTGAAGTGTCTTGCCCAAGGACACAACGACCGAGACTGTCGGAGCCGGGGTTCAAACCGGCAACCTCCTGATTACAAGAGAAACTGCCAACTCTTGAGCCACGATGGCCCCTAATAGGATAAAACACATAATGGAAAAATGACAAAATGAAGAAAAATAAACTACTTCGCATATTTCACCTATTGCAGGTTATTTTTAGAACGTAACTCCTGTGATAAACGAGGGACCGCTGTATTATTAATAGTAGTCTGGGACATCTAATTGATTAACATCAACATTGATTATTGTGCACTATTATTTTTTTCCAAGGTGAGCAAAAATATAAAACTCTCTCTCAGCTTGTCCGTTGCCAAAAATGGCCCTCCTTTGGTGTATGTTCACAAAATGCTGTAAAATGTATATTTATTAAAACATTTATCTACTTTTACTGACTTGACACTTTAAATTATCACCAGTCCATTTCATCAAAACCAAAGTTTTTTCTACATTCTTTTTACTCTTTAAATGCCAGTTAGGCTATATATTACCAGGAACTTTTCAGATAAAAAGGTGATGAAGTCCTAATGGTTTCATAAATCTTCCTATTTCTTTTTTTCATATAAGCATCAGGGACAAGTCTGTCTTGCAGTTGGTGAGGTCACTAATGTGCGCCCTATTTCTTCCAGGATCACTCTTCATTTGTAGGTTTTAGTGGACTCCTACTACTGTGAAGTGGTTTTCATGGGACAAAGGCTTGTATTCCAAGATCTGGGAGATTGTAGAGATGAGCAGTGATGCCCTTCCTACCATCTTTCCAGAAAAATAAGTGATCTGGAAGCTGTTAGGCTTACTTACAGCAGCAGCACTTTCTGCACCTGCATAAACTCCAGGACACATTTGCTAACAGTGTTTGTTGCTGTATGTTTCATTCATTCATTCATTTATTTATTCATTTTCAGGCACAACAAATACCTATATTGAACATAAAATACACAAAACAAAAAACAAAACTTGCCTGAAAAAGGAGTGGGACGAAGAAAACTTATTAAATCCCACCCCTATACTCACTCATCAACAAAAAAAACAATAAACTTCCCGCAGCTACGCCCATCATTGCATACAGACCCATCAACAGCCCCGGGCAGATACAAGCATCTAAGCGGCAGCTCGCAACCAACAATTAGAGCCTTCATAACTGAATACAGAATATATAAATTATAAATTGCATTACCACAGGTAACAGGCAGTAATAACTACAAGTAACAGACACACATACATATACATACATATATATCTACACACACAAGTACATATATGTACATACATACGCACACTTTATTTTTTATTTTTTTTTTTTGGAATCCATACCAGCAATGGTAAGAGGACAGACATTACAGAGCACACTAAAACCCATCATTGAGTATACTGTGACCAGACCAACTGTTTGTAGAGGAATTTAAATCTATGAATATTTTTGCATTGTTTCAATTGTAAACTCAGACTGTTCCAGATTTTCACACCACATACAGACACACAAAAGCCTTTACGGGTTGTTCGAGTTCTGGGTAATTTGAATTCTCCAAAGCCTCTCACATTATAAACCTTTTCTCGAATTTCAAATCTAGTTTGTAAATTTGCCGGTAAAAGTTTAGTAAAAGCTTTATACAAAATTATGGATGTATTGTAATTAACCAGATCCTGGAATTTAAGTAACTTTGCCTGAAGAAAGAATTTGTGAGTATGATCTAGATAACCAGCCTTGTGAATAATACGCAGTGCTCGTTTCTGTACTGTGACTAATGGATTAGTTGTATTTTTATATGTGTTTCCCCACACTTCCACACAATATGTAAGATATGGAAGAACCAGGGTACAGTACAGAGTACGAAGTGCATCTTTATCAAGGAATTGTTTCACTTTGTTCAAAACTGCGAGGCTTCTGGAAATTTTGGTTTTTATGTGTCTGACGTGGGGTTTCCATGAAATTTTGTTATCAATTATAACTCCCAAAAATTTGTTTTCACTCACATTATCAATTGGTACACCTTCAATGATAATTGGTAATTCTATATTATATTTTAAATTACCAAAAAACATTGCTTTAGTTTTATTTATATTTAATGATAATTTATTTATGTCCATCCATTTTTTTTATTAATTTTAGCTCCCTGTTTACAGTCATTACAAGATCAGTATAATCATCGCTACTGAAAAATATGTTGGTGTCATCTGCGAACAGTATGAGTTTAAGTACTTGAGAAACATCAAAAATATCATTTATGTATACATTGAAAAGTTTTGGTCCCAACACTGACCCTTGGGGAACACCACATGTAATACCAAGTTTCTCTGAATGGTAATGCCCTATGCTAACATATTGTTCCCGACCTGTTAGGTAACTTTTTAACCAGTTACCAGCTTTCCCTCGAATACCATATCTTTCCAATTTATCCAGTAAAATTGAGTGATTGATTGTGTCGAAGGCCTTTTTGAGGTCAACAAAAATACCAACTGCATATTTATTTTTATCCAGTGTATCAGTAATTTCTTCTACTGCCTCAATTATCGCCATTGAAGTGGTTCTTTGCGTTCTGAAACCATACTGACCAACATTTATTATTTGATGTTTTTCAAGGAATTTTTCTAATCTTGAATTAAAAAGTTTTTCTAGAATTTTTGAGAATTGAGGCAGTAGAGAAATAGGCCTATAATTGGTAAAACTGTGTTTGTCATTACTTTTATATAGTGGTATTACTTTCGCAATTTTCATTTTTTTTGGAAAACAACCGGACTGAAATGATAAATTACAGATATATGTTAAGGGACTAGCAATATTCAGAATAACCTGTTTAACTACAGACATATTTATGTCATGATAATCCATTGAAGACTTACTTTTACATTTTAATGTGATATTTATTACTTCTTGCTCATTTGTAGCTGAGAGGAACAGTGAAAAGGGATTTGATTTTATATTACTGATATTTTCATTTTTATGACACGGGATGTCCGCTGCTAGTTCAGGGCCAACATTTATGAAGAATTTATTGAACCCATCGACAATATTACTCATGTTGTGATTTTCACCATTTGCATCAGTAAAATATTCAGGATATGATGTTCCAGAAGATCCTTGTTTAATTAAGTTGTTTAACACATCCCAAGTTCCTTTTATATTGTTTTTATTTTCATATAATCTTCTTCTATAATAAAGTTGTTTGCTCGTTCTTATAATATCAGTCAATTTATTTCTATATGCTTTATATCTTTGTTCCACTTCTTTTGTTTTTACTTTGATAAACTGTTTATACAGATTGTTTTTCTTTTTGCAAGCATTAATAATTCCTTTTGTGAGCCAAGGACTTTTTATCTTTTTTTTCTTTGTCATGTGTTCGTTTACAGGACAATGTTTATTGTACCACATAGTAAAAATATCTAGAAAATTATCATAAGCCTTGTCCACATCTGACTCTTCATACACCGAACTCCAATCTTGTTGTGCTAAATCGAAATTGAAGGCATGAATTGCTTCTTCATTTATTGTTCGCTTTGCTATCATGATCTTGGTATCTATTTTTTTTTAAATCACAGTCACACAAAGTAAAAACTGGTAAGTGGTCAGTTATATCACAGACAAGCAGACCACTATTAATTTGGAAATCCATGACATTAGTAAAAATGTTGTCAATAATAGTGGCGCTATGTGAAGTTATTCTGCTTGGCTTTGTTATTGTTGGATATAGTGATAAGCTGTACATTGTGTCAGTAAAGTCATCAATGGCTTTTAACCTTGTTGGATTTAGCAAATCAATGTTAAAATCACCACAGATGAATAGTAATTTTTGGTTCACCGAAGCAAACGTTTTTTCTATCCATTCATTAAAAGTGTCAATACTTGAACTGGGTGTCCGATATATACAACTTATTATAACATTTCTCTTTTTTTCATTCATAATCTCAATAGTCAAACATTCCAAAATTCCATCAATAGCCATAGACATAGTTGTTACAACATTATATTTTATAGAGTTATGAACATATATAGCAACCCCGCCGCCCGCCTTATTTAATCTATTCATGTATTTTAAATCATATCCATTCAAACAAAAATCTATTCCTTTATCGACATTGAACCAAGTTTCAGTGATGGCTATAACACTAAAGGGGCGAGAAAATTGTTGCAAATAGTCCTTAATGAAATCAAAATTAGAGTACATACTTCTGCTGTTAAAGTGAATTAATGAGAGCTTCCCGTCTAGGTTAATTTCTTTTTCATATTGTTCCTGAGTGAAATAATTACAATTTTTAACAAAAGAAGAGAGAAAGTTACTTTCAGAATCTATTTCTGGATCTATTATATTATGCTCCTTATATTCACAATCTAGATCAATTACTTTCTGTTGAAGAACTAATTTCAACGTGTCCATGTCATTTCCTGGTGTAATTGATACATTGGTGTCAGTTATACTTGTCCAGATCCTCCATGTTCCTCACTATCAGTACTTTTGCCTCTTCTGGTGTCCCGTTTAGCTTAATGAAAATCTTACAGTTTGTTACCCATGTATGTTGTATTTTACCGTTCTTCTTCAGTTGCCTTGCCTTCCTCGCGATGTCTGCGTTTTTTCGTGTCAGATGCTCATTAATGAAAACGTCCGTGCCTTTCAGTTTGCGTCCTTGTTTCAGCAGTGCGACCTTGTTCTTCCGATTGACAAATCTCATAATGATGGCCGGCAGTCTGTCACTCCTCCTGGGCAGTGATTGACATGCTTCTATGTGCTCCAGGTCCATCTCTATCCCCTTGCTTTGGAGGAAGGACGCCACCTGTTGCTCTACCGAGCGGGTCTCCTCGTCGCTGGGCTCCCCGACGTTCCCGGCCACCGCGCGCGCGTACGAGCGCGGCTTGATTTTAATACCGCTGATGACCACGTCGTTCGTACGGGTGTACTGCTCCAGCTCATCCACCCGCCGCTCGAGATCCATGATCCGTCTGTCCTTCTCGGCATTTTGGAGGCGTAGCTGTTTTACCTCCTCCAGAAGCCCCAGAAGCAGCTCCTGCTGTGCCCTGACTGCGGCCACGTCTCCGCACAGCGCTCCGAGGGAGGTTTTAATGTCCTCAACCTCCTCTGGTGTTGGGCCTTTCTTGGGTGGCATACTGAAGCGAGAGCACGAGGCGGCCACCACGAGGGACCCGGAAGCGGAATTTCTGATGATGGCGCCTGGCTAGGCCTGCTGGCTGATGGTGGAGCCTGGCTGTGGCCTGCTGGCTGATGGTGGAGCCTGGCTGTGGCCTGCTGAGCCTGGCTGTGGCCTGCTGGCTGATGGTGGAGCCTGGCTGTGGCCTGCTGGCTGATGGTGGAGCCTGGCTGGGTCTGCTGGTGTTAAAGGGGAGTTTTTCCTTTCCACTGCTCATAGAAGTCAACTGGTAGTTGTGGTTTTCTCTGTTCTCTCTGTAGGGTCTTTACCTTACAGCAGGGGTGGGAGAACTCCAGCGAGCAGGGGTGGGAGAACTCCAGCTTTGAATTTTTTTTTAGAGTTGATATTTTGGCTATGGTGTCTTGTTATGAAATCTACAAGAGTCAAAGTGTTTTTAGCAGGTGCTTCACAGCTAAGTTTGACTGGGAAACTCAAAGCTCAATAGTCTGTATCAACAGAAATTCACTGCAGCCTGTGTAATATTTCATGCATCATAATTTATTCCAGTCCATCTTGCAAATACATATTTGCGTTGTAATGTCATGCACAGACACACACAACTATTAGATCCTTAAGATCAAACCTGTGTCATTCTTTTGGTCCACTGCAGTGTAGTAGTCAAAAAAAAGAAGTGAAGTGGCCACAAATGGCCAGGATAGAGCCCAGAGGGTTAATGCGTAAAATGTATAAAATATTATTGATTACAGGGTAATACATTAATGTTAATAGCAAGTTACAAGTATAAACAATGCTGTTACATTTACACTTAAAATTTTTACTATGAGTATGGACATAAAAAAGTGAACAACATTTTATAATAAGCTTAATTGGAATTCTGTACACTGAAAAAGCAACAACACATAAAAACACAAACAAACAGCCAGTGCCTTCATCTGTCCATGAAATGTCAAACATCACATTGACCCGTAGTCCCTGCTCGTCAGCACATTTAAAAAGAGCTCCATGTCCTCTGCAAACTGAAAAACAAAGAGGAAGAAGTCCCTCTACACAAAAACACTGCAGATGACAGGCCAGGAAAACACCTATTGATCTGTTTGAATGCCTCCTCATCATGTGAGCCTTGAAGTTTTTTTTAAAAAGACTAAGATCACAGTGAGAGAATTTCATTTTCATGGACTTTCCACAAGCCACAGTTTCATTCAGCACAGAGGGAGGAGCACATGAATGTTCTACTGAAGATTCAGATAATGGTTTTGATGCTGGAGACAAGACATCGAGAGGGAGATGGGGCTCCACGGAGAGTTCAGTGGGGAGCAGTCCTGAATGCTGACATGACAATAATTGCCTTGCCATATCCCCACGCTGTATGACTGTCATGTTACAGACAGGGCAGTGAAAGTGCACCGGCATATCATTTTGTCTGTAAGAGAGAGAAAAACAACATGTAATTTAAATGTAGTTGTATAGAATGCAATCAGTTTATCTAACAATCAGATTGTACATATTAACAAAAACATCCAAGCCATCCTCAATAATGAAAGCAAAATGGTGTGGATCACAAGAGCTGTCAGGAAATGTGGTGAACAGGAAAAAAACATTTAATGAAAACACGCTTTTTTCTCTCACTGATGAATGACCTGAACTGTACAATGTGAAAAGCAACTTTAAAGTCAACAAAGAGACTGCAGAAGTGCTGAAAAGAAGTGCATATTTATAACTTTAACTATGAGGTATATTTAATACCAACATACCTTTGAAAGGCAAAGCATTTTTACTGTGTCCATTTATATGCTCCTCGATCTTTGCCCTGACAGCAGGGCTGAGAGTGGGGCACAGAGGGCAGTGAAAGAGTCTTCTGCAACATGTTGTGCATTCCTGCAATTCTGGCTTGGAGGCAGAATGGAATAGAGAATATTAGTATTTATAAATGTATACATCTCTTTGTGACGATCTTTACAATGTTGATGCAGGTGGAATGAGAGACATAAATAAAGTGCAATATGCAGTAAACGGAACAACGTGCATTGATGTTACAGATCGTGAAAAGCAGTGAAGTGAATTTGTTCATAACAAGCAAAAATCAAATACGTTTGAAACTGACCACTAAATGCTAACCAGAGGTGTCAAAAGTGCACATTCCTTACTAAAGTTTAGATACCTCGGGGTAGTGATGGCCCGCTTGAAGCTGACGCTCCGGTGCGTGTGTCAAAAAAATCAACACACTGCTTCAGAAGCTCTGTGTCGAAGCTTGATTCGTTTGGCCAGAGTCACGTGATCAGCGACGTCCGAAACTTCATTTAGAACCTAACTGCTTCGGTATCTGATTCAATGGTTTATAAGGAAGTGAGTCATTCGCGGGATTTGTGGTGTTGTGATGGTGACAGATAGCGAACCACTGATCATTCCACTGAGAGATTTGAAGCCAGCGAGGAAGAGAGGAGGTTCTGTTGTGTGGGAGAATTTTGAGTTGATTTTGGTCAGTTGGGTGGGTTTTCCAGCTTTGTGTTCTTGTTGTTTGCTTTTGTTTTGTGCGTGTTTATTTTATCTTGTAATGGGAAAACGGTGGCACGGTGGTTAGCACTGTTGCTGCACAGCAAGAAGGTCCTGAGTTCAATTCCAACATCAGGCCGGGGTCTTTCTGTGTGGAGTTTGCATGTTCTCTCCGTGTTTGCGTGGGTTCCCTCCGGGTACTCCGGCTTCCTCCCACCGTCCAAAGACATGCAGCTTGTGGGGATAGGTTAATTGGATAATCCAAATTGCCACTAGGTGTGAATGGTTGTCTGTCCCTGTGTGTTGGCCCTGCGATAGACTGGCGACCTGTCCAGGGTGTACCCTGCCTCTCGCCCTATGACAGCTGGGATAGGCTCCAGCGCCCCCCGCGACCCTGAAAAGGATAAGTGGAAGCGAATGGATGGATGGGAAAAAACTTAATGTCAAAAAAAATCTGCTTTCATAATATAAATATAATTAAGTAACTTTAGAAAAACTTCAACTTGATTCTTTACATTTAATGTTGTAAAAATATATATTTTATTGTTTAACTAATCTGAAAATGTTAGTCTGCCAAATGTGCAGCAATTTAATCTATTTATTCTCTTTAGCTGAGTTTGTGGGGCCCAGGTAGACTGTATAACTGCATCTCTACCAGTTTCTCTGCACTCCAGCCTCTTCTGTTCCACGTGAAGGGATTTTCCTTAATGCAGGAGAAATTATCTCCACGAAAAGGAACAGTTTCGACCATCGCACAGTGGAACAAATTCTCTTCTTAAATAAAAATGAAAAAGGGTTACCTTAAATGCATCATGCTTTTAATTTGCAAGTTCATAAGCATTTTCCCTTTCACAATCAGTTCTACCCCCAGGTCAAAAATATGTATAGGAAAATTTCCCCAATATAATATTATTTATAAATACACCCGTCTAGCTCTTGCACAAGTGCATGGAGGCGGGACCTCACAGCAGAAGCATACTCCAGAATGTGTTGTACATTATTATATGTATATTATATGTAATGTGGTATTTTTCAATTATTGTATTTACCAACATCAAGAAGTCACAAGCAAAGAAAGACCACACCATGGTGCATTTTTAAACAAGGAGAGTTTACTGGTCGAAATTATTTATTAAACAAATAAACCGCATTTTTTTAACCCCCCAAAAATACACGTTCAAAGCAACACAACAGTGGCCCAATATCAGACAGAATTCCACTCCGTAGTGGGCAATCATAATGAAGCAGTAGGTTTTATTTTGTGGATTCAAGCTGCTCTTCATATTTTTGGCCACCAGATGTCACCAGAGAGGACTGTGTTGAAAAGCTCCGAGTAATGAACCGTTTTTCAAAACAAGCTTCAGAAAGCTTCATTTGGCCATCACTACCTCGGGGGTCTGACCGTTGTTGTAACGCTAACAAAGTGTAAGCAAACTAGATGATTCCTAGAATTATATCATTATTAACGGCAAATTTATACATGAAAGACTCTGTGCCAACCTTTACGACCCACTTGCAAGGTTAAGGATCCATGCAGGAACGAGACAAGAAATAATAATAAAAAAAGAACATATTTCTGCCGACTTTGGAGGTCACGTGTTTCCGGTTAGTGTGGTCACGTGTTTCCGGTTAGTGTGGAGGTCACCTGTGTCCGGTTACTGCGGAGGTCCCAATATGGCGCTCCCCAGCGGGTGCAACCAGACCCTCCCCCCGGTCGCGCGGAAAGAGCTGCTTTTCATGAAACGGGAGTAAAGTAGTGAACTTAGAGGAGAGAAACAAACTAAAGTATCGATCATAAACCACTACCAACGTCCTGATCGATATCTGCTTCGATCTGCCCACCCTTGTCTCCTGGATCGTAGCTGCGATCAGCGTGAACCACGTGGGTCTCTGCTCCCTGATCTGTTTCCTGTGTTTGGAAAGAGTTGCAGCTTCATCGCGGAGTTTCTCTCGGTTTGTGGGCTCATCTAAAGGTAAGCACCGAGCTAACTTTACTGTGAGTTCAGTTCATGTTGAGTTTAGCTCCTGAATGAGGTCTTCTGCTGCTCTCCTCGGTGTCTGTTCACAGTTTATTGTGAACACGTTGAGAGAAGAGTGAGAGAGTGTTTGGAGAAAAACACCAACTAACCATTAGCTCAGCATGCTGGGAGAAGTTGAGCGTTTGCTCGCGTTTTGCTCGATTATTTCCTGCTGTGACTCGGGGGCGTTTTTAGCCCATTTTTGAATCACAGGACCCCCAAAGATTCACAGTACTTTATAAAAAGCATATAGTATTTGGTTGAGACGTAATATTTTAAAAACAAAAGTATAGACCCCCCCCCCCAAAAAAATGGTATGGTCTGTTCCAGCTCGCCTCTCCCCTACTCTGGCTCTGTTGTCCTTTCTGCCAGAGCGATGGTGGCTGAGACGCAGCAGAGCGGAGGTGTGAGTGCCTGCCTTAAACCAGGACATATTAGCTGCATTTAACCTTCAGTTATGTAGGAGTCAGACCGTGTTTCCTTTTTAGCTGAAAAACATTACACCAGGTAACCTGCAGTGTTGAGAGCGTGTTTTCCGATGTTTGCTACTCTACAGTCCGTCCTACTCTGTAGTAAAATCAGCGACATTTGACCGTCCTGTTGCTCCCATTGGAATTTATGTAGCCTATTTAAAATCTACAACTTAAAATTGTTGTTACCACTGTCCTGTTTGAAATGGAACGAGAGAAGCTGGTTATTTTGTCATATGTGCATGTGCCGATATTAAACCCAGCAGCCACATTCAGGTAAAAGTGTAAGATCAAATGATCCGTCAATAAAGGATAATGTTGGATCAGTGTTTCAATATTTATATCTTTTATTAGATGTACATGTGGTTTGGTTATTTGCCTTTTGGTTGAAAGTACACAGTATATAATGATGTACCACGTGATCGCTTGCAAAACAGCTACGTTAGCGTTAGGGCTGTCTGATATAACGATATATATCGGATGACGATTTAAAAACGTCTATCCTTTCATTTTACGCTATCGTTTGTTTCCTGCTGTTGCAAAAAAATAAAAAATAAACCTTAGACTCAAACGTTAGAACAGGCTTTTCCCCGCAGCAGGCTGTGTAATAAATACTCACAAAGAAAACGGCGCCGTTACAACTTATGTCTAAAAATGTATCGTTTCATGCATCGGTTAAAACACTCGACTCCAGGTACACGACACCCAGCAGGAAACATTTCACACAAGTCGAGCTGCCCGAGATTCACAGAATTTATGGAAAATTTTACATTTTTGTGATTTATATCGTTATCGGACGATAGATGTCTTATATCGGGATATGAGATTTTGGTCACATCACACAGCCCTAGTTAGCATAACATTAGCTAAAGGATGAACGCTAACTTTTTTCCACTCGATTAAAGGTAACGTGAGGGTTTCTGGTGGTTAAGGACAAATGCAATCGCATGCCAGGATGCTCTAAACAGACCAAACTTCAGTCAGGAGAACAACTGAGATTATTCATCCACAATACGAGGTTAGTTATTAATATACTGCAACAACATGGGAATAGAGCAGCTGCGAGAAAATTCAACATTAATGAATTAATGTTAAAGAAGTGGAGGAAGCGCAGTTTTTGGCTTTCCTCATATTCCAAAAGTGCTTCGTCTCTTTGCTATGACTGTCGCCCGCCATAATTTGCAGACGATGTTGTTTGCAGCAGCTGCAATGCCTCCGACCAAAACAGGCGGAGCTTGTTGACACCAACAACATGCGCTATTGCGATAGAGCGATATAGTCAAAATCTCTACCGTTGGCCAAATTTATATCGTCTCTACCGTATACCATTTATACCGCCCACCCCTACTTATGATTTAATAAAGATATTTACAGACTTTGAAATGACTGAAAGATTTATTAGGGTTTGTTTTGAGTTTTGTTCAAAAGGGAATAACTTCATATAAAAAAAAAATCACATATGCTGGACATCTTAAACAATTTTTTTAATAAAGCAGCACAGCAGAAAAAAATCAGGGCTAACCCTTCACTCTATCATGTGGCTCGGTGCTGTCCCCGTTAAAGAGCCAAGGACCTTCTTTCCACTTCCTCCATTTATAGGTTGGATGCAGTGAGTAACACTGGGGAACAACACACCCTCGTTGTATTTAAAATATGTGGTGGTAAGGCAGAGGTCTAACTGTTGCTATGCTGCTACCAATGAGCCTGAGTGGGACTCCTTCTTTGTGTGTCTATGGAAGTTCATATATACAGGGTGCAGCATCCCCCGGGTAAAGGTGGTGGTATGCAGGGAGCTCAGTGGCTTTTTTCAAGTTCTTGTAGACAGCTGATGACTTTCTTTTTGCTTCTGGGGTTTCACCTTGAAGCTTCATAGGTATTGTTGTCACTGAGTGTAGTAATGTTTATTTGCTCTGCTTCTTCTTGTCAGGGATAAAATACATATCTATACTTTTGTGTCCCAGCTGAGTAACAGGAGGAGAAGAGTCTGGTGGAGCAGCAGAGGAACAGTTTCAGCCATTTGGACTCAGCTCAGCCACTACAGAGGAAACGATGACTTCAACACAGGAGGTGAGAAAATATCTCAGCTACACTGTTATTGAAACTGTGCACAGCTGGATGTTAACAGCAGTTTTATCTTTTCCATCCTGGGCTCCTCCATAAATAGAAAATCTACATTCACAAACAAAAACCACAGAAGTTGCAAGAAAATACAAAGATCATATTTTATCAGCACACATTAAAACAATATCATCAGTTGGACTGCCCATTTTTCATGAAGTAAAAGATTTTCTCCCGTGATCAGGGCTGGGCCATATCGCCAAAATTCATATCTCAATATTCTGTAGCTGGATGGCGATATACGATATACATCTCGATATTTGGTGATGGTCAGAGGGGCCGATGGCGCGATATGGCAGCCTCGCTTCTGTCAGCCTGCCCCAGGGCAGCTGTGGCTACAACTGTAGCTGCTTCCACCAGTGTGTGAATGTGAGAGTGAATGAATAGTGGCATTGTAAAGCGCTTTGGGCGCCTTGAAAAGCGCTATATAAATGCAATCCATTATTATTATTATTATTATTATTATTATTTATTTTAAGCCATAAAGTAAGAACAAAAAGAGTTCTTAGTAAAAGCTGTGTCCCAGATTTCGCAGAGGCAGTTTTATTAACAGACAGCATAGATGTACATGAAAAAATTACTCAGAAATAAATTATCAGCATTTATTAAATAATAATGCTCAAGGTATAAAATAAAACAATGTTGTTTTTGCGCATAACAAAAAGCAACCGTGCAGTCAAAATGTAAACTAAAAGATGCTGAGCGTAATAACAAAGACAGATTTCGCAGCTGCTCTGTTCCCATGTTCTACTGTGTACCGTGTGACAGCCGTGTCTCTTAACACGTGCCATTTGTGGTCCTTATACACACAATAAGGTAATATTACGTTGAAGCATGGTACGTATTACTCCGCGACGCTTCTGATTACAGTAGCCGTAATGCCTAGACAAACCATGTGAGTGAAGTTGGCCCCTCACTAGGGGTGCAACGATACTCGTATCGATATTGAACCGTTCGGTAGAGTGCTTTCGGTTCGGTACGCATATGTATCGAACAATACACAATTTGTAATTTCTTTTATCAACTTTCCTTCTGACGATGCTGTCTGTGTTGAGCGCTCAGTGGATCTGCGCTCGGCAGTGCAGCCTAGGCGGAGCAGTCGAGTGCAGATTCACTGACCGCAGGGCAAGCTAGCAAGACAGAAGTTAAGCTCTCAGCAACATGGACCTCCCCCACCCTCATTCAGATCTGGCGTTTGGAATTATTTTGGTTTTCATGTGAAGCATGACCCTGAAGGTAAGCGAGTCATGGACAAAAGTAAAACAGTATGTTGGATGTGCCACGCAATGCTCAATTACATGGGTGGGAACTAGTGTGTTAGCGCAGTTAGCTCGTTAACGTGTTGGCCGTCTAGCCCCACGCACGGACGATCCGCGGTAGCTCGTTAACGGAGATTTGCCGTGTTGTGGCGTTAACGTCATTTCAGATTAACGCTGACAGCACTAGTAGGAACACAACGAATATGACTGCACATTTACGCCGACATCATCCTAGTGCAAAGACAAGTGGAAGCAGACAAAAACAACAAGCATGCTACTAACTTTACCCGAGTCATTTAGACAGCTGTTAGCACATGATTCTCCTGATGGGGACCTGATATGTTTAATACGCTGCTGAGAATATAGCCCAGAAGAAGCGCATAGTATAGCTTTTATTTTGGAAAGAGCCATTTCTCTGTAATAAACTCTCTTTTCCAAAGATTTCTCCATTAGATAGATTTATTTTTTATCCCTTTGTTGTTTCAGCAACATTAAATTTAAAAACTGTACTTTTGAGTTAAAATATATATTTATAATTTTAATAAATGACAAATTAAAAAGGCATGAACATTTTTGTATCGAAAAAATATCGAACCGTGAATTTTGTGTATCGCTACACCCCTACCACTCACCTTCTTCAAATCCAACAAAAGTGGTGTTAATCAACTGTGCTATGTTTGTGCTGCTTCTGTTTTAAAGATATTAATGAAAATGTAAGGGTCAAAATGTCAACCAGCGCCCCCACATTAACTAAATCAAACAAAATTGATGTCAAACATTTGTGTTATGTTTGTGTTGCAAATTTTTTTGTTTCTGCTGCTATCATTTTAAAAATATTAATAAAAATTTCTAGAGGTCAGAGGTCAACCAGCCACCCCACATTAATGGAATCAAACAAAACTGGTGTCAATCAATTGTGCTATGTTTGTGCTGGTTTGTGCTGCAAAATATTTTGTTTGTGCTGCTATCATTTTAAAAATGTTAACAAAATAAGGTCTTGATCCGTGCTTAATCATCCAGGTAAGTAAATCCCAAAAGGTTGATTCTGTTCACCTGGACGTAGCGGTTTTAGTGGGAGAAACGTTTCGTCACTCATCCAAGTGACTTCTTCAGTCTCAGCTGACTGCAGGTTTCCCCAATCATATACACTCTCCTTCAAGATGAAAACCAGATTTAAATTTTCTCCTCTTCTTTTCTCATGTACTCTGTATTTCCATTGTTTTGTTTGTTCCGTACCTCTCTCACCTGACTTCCCAGTGTTATGTTTGTGTATTCTATGTATGGTTGGAAGGGGTGCTCATGATGGTGCCGGATCGTCTGGCAGTCTTTAAAACATTTTTCCTCCGGATAAATAAATCCATTCCACTAATGGAGGGAGTTTCAGTTTGTTCCACGACTGCATTTCACTCACTGCCTCTGTTTGTATCTCTGTCACTGCAGGACCAACATGGAGCGAGAAGTCAGCGCTCTCAGGAGGCCGACAAACCTCACAGAAGAAAGGGAGAGAAGAAATACAGCTGTGACGAGTGTGGGAAGGATTTTAATCGGACGTCTGACCTGATACGGCATCAACTCATCCACAGTGGAGTTAAAGCACACTACTGTGACTTGTGTGGAAAGTCTTTTACCCTGGCTGCGAACTTAAAAACACACCAACTCATCCACAGCGGACTTAAACCGTACAGCTGTGACTTGTGTGGAAAATCTTTCACCCAACTTGGACACTTAAAAAGACACCAACTCATCCACAGTGGACTTAAAGCACACAGCTGTGATCAGTGTGGTAAAGCCTTTGCTCGTAGTAGCAGCTTACGAAATCATCTAGTTACCCACTCTGAAAATAATCAAGCGTATAGCTGCGACATTTGTGGAAAAACATTCTGCTCGCTAGTCAAACGAAATATTCACCTGCGCATTCACACTGGACAGGATGTTTACTGGTGCGATCAGTGTGGGAAACTGTTTACAACAGCCACACACTTAAAAAACCACATGTTTATCCACACTGAGGAGAGACCTTATAAATGTGACTGGTGTGAAAAGGCTTTTAAAGAGCCACATTCCCTGAGAAAGCATCAACAGATTCACACCAGAAAAATACTCTACAAGTGCAGTTACTGTGAGGTATGTATTCATATTTTTTCAGTTGCAGTTATTTTGAAGTATTATGTGAATGAAGTTTAATTTCAAAGCTAAACGAGACGTTAAAACTAGCTAACCAGCGAGGAGTTAAAAGCGGCGAAAACAACACCCACAAACTTATCTCACTACAACATAGGGCCGAAAATATGACGTGATTCTAGTGTAATCAAACTCGGGGCTTGAGCTTTATTTCAGGCAATGTTCAGGATTAAAATGTTGAAGGAATTCCCTGACTCTCACTGTCTTTGTGTCTTTGTTTAGAAGCAGAGCGACACAGATGGATCCACTTCTCAACCCTGTCGTCACTGTGGTGGTGGGAAAGAGTTTCTCTGTGACCTTTGTGGAAAAACTTTCAGTCATCAACAAAGCCTAAAAGTACATCAGCGTAGACACACTGGAGACAAAATGAACTTCTGCAAAGAATGTGGGAGAGGTTTCCCCAAACCAAGTGAATTAAAACGACATGAAGTCATTCACAGTGGGGTTAAAAAGCACGTGTGTGACCAGTGTGGGTCATCCTTCACCACTGCAGGTTACCTTAAAGTACATAAACGAGTCCACACAGGAGAGAAACCATACAACTGTAGACACTGTGACAGACGTTTCTCATATTCAGGGACTCGAGATTGCCATGAACTTCGACATATTGAAGTGAACTTAATAACAGTGTGACAAGAGCTTTAAGAATCTCAGTTTATAATCCAAACATAAACAATCCCTCACTGTAAATAAACTGTTTCACTGTTACCAATGTGCAAAAACATAGCATAGCATAGCATCTTTATTTATAACGCACTTTACATCCAACTATGTTGACCAAAGTGCTACAAATATAAAACAGAGAGGAAACAGTTTAAATTACATATAAAATATCTTAAAATTAAAAGTAATATAATTAATAAGAAACGTATTAAGAGACATCAACAAGTCCTGCTGTGCTAAAAGCCAAGGTAAATAAATATGTTTTAAGACGTGATTTAAAAACAGATAAGGAAGGTGCCTGTCTAACATGTAAAGGCAACTCATTCCACAATTTTGGTGCTGCCACAGCAAACGCCCGATCCCCTCTGAGGAGCTGGTCTGCCGACCTGAGGGACCGGGAAGGTATGTATGGATGAAGAAGCTCAGAGAGGTACACAGGGGCAGCATTGGACAAACATTTAAAAACAAATAAAAGCATCTTAAAATGGATCCTAAAATGCACGGGCAGCCAATGAAGTGAATATAAAACTGGGGTGATATGCTCGTATCTATGAGTGCCAGTTAAAAGGCGTGCAGCAGCATTCTGGACTAACTGCAGTCGAAAAACAGAAGATCGACTCACCCCAAAATAAAGAGAATTACAGTAATCCAGCCGAACGGTTACAAAAGCGTGGATTACTGTTTCAAATTGCTGTCTCGTAAGAAAGTGCTTAATTTTGGCCAGTTGCCTCAGATGAAAGAAACTAGACCTTACAACCAACCCGATCTGGCTTTCAAGCTTAAGCTCAGGATCCATTTTAAAACCCAGATTAACAATCTCTGGTTTACAGAATGATTTCAGGGATTGCAAATCAACACACGGAACAGCAGTGGAGGCAGGTCTGAACACCATTACTTCAGTTTTAGAATCATTAAAACAAAGAAAGTTTAGCGCCAACCACGACTTGACGTCCTCCAGACATGTTTGTAAACGATTTACAGACGACCCATCTTTCTTTTTAAGAGGAACATAAATCTGGCAGTCATCTGCATAACAGTGAAACGAGAGTCTGTGTTTTCTAAAAATTGAGCCCAATGGAAGTAAATAAAGTGAAAACAGGATAGGGCCCAGAATGGAACCCTGTGGTACTCCATGAGACAACGGAGCTCGGGAGGACTCACAGTTTCCTAAGCGAACTGAAAAGGTTCGGTTTGTTAAGTAAGACCTGAACCATTTCAGAGCCACACCTGTTATACCGACACACTGCTCCAAACGTGAGATTAAAATTTCATGGTCTACAGTGTCAAATGCAGCAGTTAAATCGAGTAAAATAAGAATGACACTTTCACCAGAATCACATGATAAAAATATATCATTAAAAATTCTTAAAAGTGCTGATTCAGTGCTATGCATTGCTTTAAAACCAGATTGAAAAATCTCCTGAACATTTTGTGCATTCAAGTATGAAAAACATTCACTTCATTATCTGCTCTGTGCAAACATCAGCGCGATCCTGCAGGACGGACTGCACTGGATCACAGTGAATCTGAAGAGACAGAAAGATCCTCTTCTGGTTTCAGGGTCAGACTTACAAACCAGATCAGGCTCCACAGAGTTCAGATGGAATCTCCTGTAAAGAGTGTCAGCTGATGTCACACTTGGATCTCACGAGGTAGCTCTGATGTTTGGACTTCAATTCAGGAAGAAATAACATTCGAAACGTTGTTGTTGGTTTTTTTTGTTGGTTTTTTTCCCATGACTGAGCTCGTAATGCCTATTAGTCGTATTAAACTAAATTGTTTTAATTTAAATTAATTCAAATTCTATTATTTCTTTTTGGACCCTCAGAAAACACCAAATTCTTTTTACATGTAGATAGATGCTGGATGCCGGTAGAGTTACGTATTCTGAATACTTTGGATTACTTAATATATTTTCATGCCTATTACAACTATATGAATGTACTATTGCTATGTGATTTATTACTATTATTGAAGGCCATTCGCCATACCAATACCAACTAATTTTTAAATCTTAATATAAAATGAGTAACAGTAGGGTGGACATTAGGTATGGCTTTTTGCAGTGATCTTGCATAGAAAACAACTTCTGTATCAATAATATGTTTTCCTTTTGTCTACTTTGTGGCTCTGATTTCTGGACTTGCATCAATAATCCTGAATGTTACATTTGGGAAGCTGCAAGTCTTTTACTTTTTTTATTTTATTTTTTTATTTATTTATTTTTTACGGATTTTGATTCTCCAAAATGTTATCGCTGTTACGTTTAAATGGTTTTCCCATTGGGACACCGTATTTAGTAGTAGTTGTTGTTATAGATATTGTTTTACCTTACAGTTAACTGATATTGTATAAATACTTGAACTTAACTATTGTTTTGATCTTCTGGCTGACTGGTGTTTTCACCCGTAATACGGTAGAGGTGGGGGGGGGGGATCGATACAGCACAGCATCTTGATATTTTGCGTTGTGATGTTGTCTCAATACAGTGACACCAAACATCGATATTTATTAAAGAAAATAAAATACTCTGGGAATTACTCTGGGAATACAATGAATAAGGGAGCTCATCTTATAAGAGGCCAACTTTCTGCAAACAGTTGCGCTCTGACTTGAAGTGACTGCAATCACTTTGGGAGAGATTGTTGCAGGTTTTAAATAAATGCTGCCTTATTTATAAATGCAGACTAAATGCTACCATGTTTTCATCAGTTTGGTGTTAGGCTTGGTCAGTGAGCACTGCTCGAGGGGACTCGACTCACCGGGTTGGTTAGTCAGTTGCCGTTAATAGACTTACATTAGTTTATGTTTGCTAACTAAAAGCAGAACTCACTGGAATATAAAGACACTAGAACTAGAAATCAGTCTAAGGGGGGGTCACTTTTATGCTGCCTCTGACTTCAACAATACCTTTAAAGTTAACCTGAGGGTATACAGTCTACTTTAACTCTCTATCTTTTAAGCAGTAAGTGGTTCTTCGTTGGGAAAATCTCCCGCTTACAGTGGCTTGCAAAATTATTCGGCCCCCTTGAACTTTTCCACATTTTGTCACATTACAGCCACAAACATGAATCAATTTTATCGAATGTATTAATGTACATTTATAATTCCAGGTGAAAGACCAACACAAAGTGGTGCACACGTGAGAAGTGGAACAGAAATCATACATGATTCCAAACATTTTTTACAAATAAATAACTGCAAAGTGGGCTGTGTGTAATTATTCAGCCCCCTGAGTCAATACTTTGTAGAACCAGCTTTTGCTGCAATTCCAGCTGCCAGTCTTTTAGGGTCTGTCTCTACCAGCTTTGCACATCTAGAGACTGAAATCCTTGCCCATCCTTCTTTGCAAAACAGCTCCAGCTCACTCAGAACCACTTCATAAAGTGGTTGTTCAGGTTTAAGCAGTGGGAGGCGAAAAACTAATATATCCATAAGTGATGGCTTAACATTCTGCATTCAAGTATAAGTTTGTCTAAGTCCGCCATTGTAGAAATTCATTGCACCGAACGAAAAACGTGCACAGTGTGACGTCAAAATAGGCGCACACCTTTGACGCTGCGTTTTCTGTTTTCCTCATCCACACGTAAATGCAAAAACTTGAGTTTTCGAAAATATCCACCCTGGCAGGCGTTTTTAAAAATCTCAGTTTTCAGCGAACGAAAACGAGGTTTACGTGTGGACGAAAGGTGTAAACGCATAGAAAAATCTGCGTTTTCAAAAATACCCTGGTACGTGTGGACGTAGCCTTATTCATTATTCAAGGCACAAACGGAAAGTCATGTACGCGTGCAACGTAAAGGTGAGCGTGCAACGTAAAGTCACGTGGACATGCCGCGTGAGCATTCGAACTGAGTCTAAAGTTTTCGTGTGCGAATTGAAGCGGGTGCTCTCCAATCATCAAAAGTAACAAAGTCATTGAACACATTTATACAGTTACCTTTACATTTACCAATCATATATCACAGATTTACATTTTTTTTAGTACTATGCAAAAAGGCAAAGACAGAGCGACAGTCTGGGTCAATGGTGGCCGAGGCGACGGCAAGGCTAACAAAGGAACCCTCGAAGCGTTAGGCTAGCTTTGTAACAGAATATAACAGAAAAGTATGAAACTCCAGCTGAGTTGTAAGATGAAAAGTGGACACAATTTCGGGCTCCCACATTTTGTCAGAAACTGTACATTAACGAGTTTTTTACTGTTATTCAAATGCAACTGTGGAAATAACAAATAGAAGAAAATTCATTCATTCTTACCTTATACTAATCGTGGTGCAGGCCAGTGCAGTGCATGAACTGATGCCTTCTCCGGTCAATTCCACTGAGAGTAAATCTAATGTCCCGCTCTACTGTACAAGACAATGGTTACCTGGAGGGATGTACCACTGTGAGAGGGGTGCTGCGGAATAGTCCAAGTGATCGCTGCTTTAATTTCCCGCTCAACTATACATAAATTGCAGGTCGACACGATTTTTCAAAGCTGGTGAACTAGACCAAAGTCATTGATAACAAAAGAACAATAAATCCACTTTCTCCGGTACTTTATACCCGCTCAGTTGCAATGCAATTTAATGCACTACTAGAAATCGATGGCTTTTTGATGGTGTCCGGCGCGGAATGATGGTCAACTATAAATAGACGTTTTCTCGACGTTGTTGTTGTCACCTGGTCGACTACAAATAGATCAAATATCAATGACAAAAAAACAACGGTAAATCAACATCATTTCAACGTCCCTATAGTAAGACCATGGGTTTACCACAGTATTTCAATGTTGTTACAACAGTGACATTTCAACCCTGACCATAACGACGGATTGGATGAAAAATCAACATCGATTCAATGTCGTCTTGCTATCTGGAATCTTTTGATTGGTCGACATGGTACATTTTTTGACCATTAGGAAAGGGTGGGGTTTTTTGGTGTTGTCTTCGCTCACAGGTGGAAAGTGCTTTATGGCATTTTCCTTATGAAACACAGTTTTTACCGTTTCTTCCCGCAGTAAATATAAACAATGATAGTATTCAGGAAGAAAACCAAATATTTCATATATTTTTAACATAACTCTGGTTTTACGTGGCCGATCAACACAATTTAAAAACTCCATCAACGCTGTCATAGCCTGATACCACAATTTTTCTTAAAAATGCCAGCCAAGTGCCAATTGCTTTACACGTAATAGAGGATTTCTCAAAAGGGTCTGGATTGGTCCTAAACTTAAATAAATGTCAATTATTGCCTGTCAAAGAGTGTAGTGTTCAGAGTATTTGTAATATAACAGTTAAAAATGAAGCAACATATTTAGATCTGATTATCTGCAAAGATCCAAAAGACAGAATTTTACTAAATTGTCCCCCAATTATTAAAAAATCTCAAACCAAATTAAATCAATGGTTGCAGAGAGATTTAAGTTTAAGAGGAAGGGTATTGCTCTCAAAAGCAGAAGGTCTGTGTCGACTGACTTATGCAGCAATTTCTCTGCATGTGGACGGCAAAACTTGTAAGGATATCGACCGAATGCTCTTCAACTTCCTCTGGAAAAACAGGACACATTACATCAGAAAAAGTGTATTGATGAATGACTATGAACACGGTGGTCTCAATGTTTTGGATTTTACTACTCTAAACAATACATTTAAGATTAATTGGGCTAAACATTTTCTTAAAAATCCGGTATCCATTTGGAAGTTTGGTGGTCTAAGTTATCTTAGGTTGTGATTATAATATAGATAAGCTTCCAGAAAACCTTTCGATGTTTCACAAACAACTTCTGTTAGCTTGGTCCCTTATATATAAACACAACTTTACACCCCATACGTATTCAATTTGGAATAATAGGAACATAGTGTATGAAAATAAATCTTTTTTTTTTCTAGGTGGGTTGAGAAACGGATTGTTTTAGTGAATCAGCTGTTTAATCCTAATGGGCAGCTTATGTCCTATTCAGAATTCTTAAACACCTATAAATTTCCAGCCACACCCAAAGAATATGCCATATTATTTGATGCAATACCTACGGGTATTATAATGCTGTTTAAAGGTATTCAACCTTGCATATCATCTGTTTCTCTCCCCAACCCTTTAGATTCACACATAGGAAGAATCTGTCTAACAAACCGTAGTAAAAGTAATAAGAATATCCGTGCTTTGTTCCAGACAGAATCTCTAACTATTCCACATGTGGTCTCTTATCGGAATTTCTTTGTCAGTGACATTAACTGGAAAAGAGTATGGACAATTCCTAACAAGTAACTGGTAACGAATAAAGTGAAGGAAGTCTCATTTAAAATACTGCATAAATTTTATCCTGCTAATCATTAGGTGACAAAGTTCAAAAGGGACATAAATGTGAACTGTGGATTTTGTGGAAGCCATCCTGAGACTGTGCAACACCTTTTCTGGATCTGTTCATACGCTAGAACATTTTGGAAAGACTTCAGTAGATTCATTGTTGGACATCTCTATAATGACTTTACTGTGAAATGGGAAAATCTTGTATTTTGTTTCTTTCGAAGGCAAAAATAGAAGATGTTTACTTTATAATAAACTTGTTAGTTATCTTAGCTAAATTTTATTTTCACAAATGCAAATACAGTAACAAAAAACCTAATTTTAAACATTACTATAATGATGTTTTATGTTACATAAAATTGATTAGTGGATCACTCAACAAAAAGGCTATGAAAACTATTACTATTTGTAGTAATTACAAATTATTTGAATGTTTGTAATTCTTTGTATCACACCCTCTGGCATATATTAATTTTGTTCTGGTTGTATACATGTTCAGTATACTGTTTCTTAATAAAGTTTATTTAAAAAAAAAAATGAGGACGCGGCTCATGAATTTGGACACCCCCCAAATGTAGCTTCTGAGTCACGTGACCGCACAGCAACGAATCACAGCAGAGCAGAAAATGGGGCGGAGCAAAGCATGTGTGCAAGAGAGGAGTCGAGCAGAGAGAGCTGCTTTTTCATGAAACGGGAGTAAAGTAGTGAACTTAGAGGAGAGAAACAAACTAAAGTATCGATCATAAACCACTACCAACGTCCTGATCGATATCTGCATCGATCTGCCCACCCTTGTCTCCTGGATCGTAGCTGAGATCAGCGTGAACCACGTGGGTCTCTGCTCCCTGATCTGTTTCCTGTGTTTGGAAAGAGTTGCAGCTTCATCGCGGAGTTCCTCTCGGTTTGTGGGCTCATCTAAAGGTAAGCACCGAGCTAACTTTACTGTGAGTTCAGTTCATGTTGAGTTTAGCTCCTGAATGAGGTCTTCTGCTGCTCTCCTCGGTGTCTGTTCACAGTTTATTGTGAACACGTTGAGAGAAGAGTGAGAGAGTGTTTGGAGAAAAACACCAACTAATCATTAGCTCAGCATGCTGGGAGAAGTTGGAGCAGAAAAGTCTTTTCATTGTCCCTGCAGCTGTTTTTCTGCCTGCACCAAACCTCTACAGCCTCATTTGTATTTACCGCGTTGACTACATCCACGATTAAAAGACCTTACGCCCCTACAGCGTTATGTACGGTTCAATGTGTGCTCGCTATTCATTGTGCCTTTAGGTGCAGCTGCCCGTACTCACAAAGAAAGTTTTGGTGTGATTCTCCTTTGCTGAGATCAACATGTCTGAAACAACTTTTTTTGTGTTTTTGATGCAGTGTTTTCTATAATTCCGTCATAATGGTTTGTATGAGCGGTGAAACGTGTTTTACCAAACTTAAAGAAGTCCAGCCGCTTTCTTGTAGAAATTGTTGAACAACATGACACTAACATTACATTTTCCATTTGTATTGTTGCGAGCCTTGTATACCGATAAGATAAACAGATAAGACGAGGCCAAAAAACTGTGATGCGCCCACATTTTGGGAGAGCTGCACGTGTTTTACTGAATCAGGGAACAGACACACACAGTGCAGTGCGGACTTAAATCCACATGTGGCAGCACTGAAAGTAAGAGAGACCTTTAACCTTTGAACCTGTCCCTTATAGAGAAGGAAAACAATCACAAAAGTACCCAGTAGGGCTGCACGATTAATCGTTAGAAAATCGCGATCTCGATTCATACTTATGTGCGATCTCATTTCCAAATGACAACGATTAAAAAAAAAAAAAAAAAAAAGACAACGATTGTACCGCATTTTGATCCGGGACTTAATCTGCATGAAAACAAGCGCTCACTCTTCCTGCTCAACAAATGACAAGGGCGGAGCCTTATACCACGTGATACACAAGCTGTGCTGTGTGATGCTAAAATTAGCAGGAGAAAACAACGGAGAGCACGTCAGGGATGACGAGAAAGTGACAGGAGAAAATCCGTCCCGGTCAACCACCCAAACATCAATAACGGGAACCTTATACAGCGCTTCCCTATACCCGTTGAACTCCCGCAGGCACAAAGAAATTACGGAGGCTATCACTTATCACCTGACCAAAGATATGGCTCCATCAACACTGTGCAAAACGAGGGATTTAGGAAAATGATCAACATCCTAGACAAACGCTACACAGTGCCGTCCCGCAACTATTTTTCTATTGTTGCACTACCTGCTCTGTACACGCAGCGTCGAGCAACGGTGGAGACGGAATTTCAAGCAGTACAACATTTTGTGGCAACAACAAAACGTGAGACATTTGTTGTTTTTATGTTTATTTATTGTTTTTATGTTCAGTCTCAACTGTTACGAAGTTGATGTGCAGTTAATAAGTGCAATAAATATTTATACTGGAAAAGAAAATCGTGAGAGAATCGTGATCTCAATTCTAAGCCAAAAAATTGTGATTCTCATTTTATGCAAAATCGTGCAGCCCAAGTACCCAGTGACTGTGCTGGTTGGGATTGTAAAAAAGTTAAATAAATAAAGACATAAAAATGTAAACATTTTAAAATGCCTGCCTCTACAAAAAGGAATGAGATGGTATTGTGATTTTGGGAGAAAATGTCACATTGTTAAAGCCATACAACTTGAAAATGATCACAAATGTACCTGAGAACACGTTTAATGTTTGCAGGTAACAAGGTGATTTTAATTATGTATTTTTGAATATCTGCTGATGCAGCCATGAATGTGGAAATTATGTGATTTCTGAATGTAATAATTTCCCATTTCTGAAGACTGCTTCAACAAAAATGCAGGTTTAAATTCAAATTCAAATTTATTTGTCACGTACACAGTACGATATGTAGTGAAATGCTTGGACAACTGCTCGTGACCTAAAGAAAACAAAAAAGGAAAAGGCTATGAATAAGATAGGAAATAAATATGAAAAATTAAAAAGTGTAAATTTAACTAGGAAGGAATAAAATATAAATTAAGGTTAAAAATGAAATAACTGTACAACACAAATTAGAATGAAGGGTAGGGCTGCTCGATTATGGCAAAAATGATAATCACGATTATTTTCACTGAAATTGAGATCACGATTATTTGACGATATTTATTTAACCCTTTAAGACCTACTATAGAACCAAGTCCACCAGAGCTTATATTATTTTTATTTTATTTTTTTTACATGCTGTAGTGCCATTTGTGGGAGCATTTCAAGTTGCTATACATCAATACAACTGTTATAGCCCATATTTTAATAATATGTATGCATTAAGTGCATAGTAATTACATAAATTGCAAAAAAGTGCAATAAACTACAAAAAAAATTGAAAATCGCTTTTGTTTTGTTTACATATATTTCTACTTGGAGAAGTTTAAGAGGTTTATCCCTCAAAACTTTAAATACAATAAAGTTGCAAAAAATAGTTTTCCACCACAGGAAATTTATTTTGAGTGTCTTCATAGTTTTATTTTGGAGATACAGCAATTTTTATATACTGCAGGAAAAACAAAAAACAATCCTATGATGCAAATTTGCAAAGAAAACAGCAGGTGCATCATTTCACTGTGGGAAGTGTTACGAACAGCTGATAGGAACGGCAAAGCGTGTTTCTGGAATATTATGTTTTTGTTCCTGCAAGCACTTTTTATGCAATTTTTGCAAAGCTATATGTGGAACGAAACCGTGACCGAGGACAAGCTGATGGCATCAGATGTAAGTACAACTCCTCCGGTTTCATATGCAAAACAAATTATTGCGCTAGCTTACACGGTTCAGGTTCTACAGGGATTTAAAAATAGTTACGCAAAACGGAGCGTGCTGCTCTGACCGGCTTTAAAGGGTTAACAATGACTTTAAAAAAATAATATAAAATAGTGTGCAACACCACTGAAGTTTTTTTTTTTTAAACTCTTTTCAACCAACGGCAGTCACTCTCCAAATAACTTCTGCTTAGCTTTCCGAGCTTCCCTCGGGTCCTCTTAATCAGCGGTCTCCAACCTTTTTTGCGCCACGGACCGGTTTATGCCTGACAATATTTTCACGGACCAGCCTTTAAGGTGTCGCGGATAAATGAGGGAGGGGCTAATAATCGGCTCAGTCATTTTTAATGATCGTTGAAAGCCCAGATCGTAATCGTGATTAAAATTCGATTAATTGAGCAGCCCTAATGAAGGGTAAATTTAACTGGGAGAATAAGATAAAATATATAAATTAAAGTTGAAAATAAAATAACTGTACAACAAAATACACAATATAGAACTATATAAGAATGTATGAAGAAATATAAATAAATATATACACAATAACAGCAGCATATACACAATAACAGCAGCGTGATTTAAGTAATGAAGTGAAACAATGTCCAGAATGTCCAGTGTGTGTGTAAGAACTGTATGTGTGGGTCAGTACTGTGTGGTGGTGTGATTGAGAGACCGTATCGCCTGCTGGAAGAAGCTCCTCCTCAGTCTCTCTGTGTTGGTCTTCAGGGAGCGGAATCGCTTTCCTGACCTCAACAGAGAGAACAGTCTGTTGTTGGGATGGCTGAGGTCCTTCACGATCTTCCTGGCCTTGGTCCAGCACCGCCTGCTGTAGATTGAGTGCAGGTCAGGGAGCTTGGAGCGGATGGTGCGCTCAGCTGATCGCACAACCCTCTGTAGAGCTCGTCTGTCCTGCATGGTGCTGTTCCCGAACCAGGTTAAGATGTTTCCCATCAGGATGCTCTCTATGGTGCAGGAGTAAAAGTTCCTGAGCACCTTGGAGGGCAGTTGGAAGTCTCTCAAGCGTCTGAGGTGGTAGAGACGCTGACGGGCCTTTTTCACCACGGTGTTGATGTGACAGGACCATGACAGGTCCTGCGTGATGTGAACTCCGAGGTATTTGAAGCTGTCCACTCTCTCCACTGGGCACTCGTTGATGACGGGGGTCTGGTAGTTCCTCTCCTGCTTAGTGCTGAAGTCCACTATCAGCTCCTTTGTCTTACTGACGTTTAGAAGGAGGTTGTTCCTCTGGCACCAGTTCTCCAGATTCCTAATCTCCTTCAGGTAGGCAGTCTCGTTGTTATCAGAGATCAGGCCCACCACGACGGTGTCGTCAGCAAACTTGATGATGGTGGTGGAGCTGGTAGTGGCCACACAGTCATATGTGTACAAAGAGTACAGCAGGGGGCTCAGAACACACCCCTGGGGGGCTCCAGTGCTGAGAGTGGTGGAGGCTGAGACATGTCCGCCCATCCTTACTGCCTGTGGTCTGCCAGTTAGGAAGTTGGAGATCCACTGACACATAGATGAGCTGAGTCCCAGATGCTCCAGCTTGGTGGTGAGTGTGGAGGGAATTATGGTGTTAAATGCAGAGCTGTAGTCTATGAAGAGCATTTTAACATAATTCCCCCTTCTAGTGTCCAAGTGAGTGAGTGATGTGTGGAGGAGATGAGAGATGGCATCGTCTGTGGATCGATTTGGACGGTAAGCAAACTGTAGTGGGTCCAGTGTGTCTGGTAGTGAAGAAATGATGAAGTCTCTGACCAGGCGTTCAAAGCACTTCATCACTACTGAGGTGAGGGCTACAGGGCGATAGTCATTGAGAGAAGCAGGGTGGGGTTTCTTCGGGACAGGAACAATGATGGACTCTTTGAAGCATGTGGGGATCACCGACTGAGATAAAGAGATGTTGAATATCTCAGTGAACACAGGAGCTAGCTGGTATGCGCAGTCTCTTAGGATACGACCTGGGATGCCGTCTGGTCCTGCTGCTTTCCTGGTGTTCACTCTCTTGAAGGCTCTCCTTACTTCATGCTCGGAGATGACGAGCACGTTTCCGGTGCTGGCAGTATCTTCCTGTCTGCAGCCGTTAGCGCCGCTAACACTAGCATTGTTGGAGTCCTTAGCTGCAGCCTCGAAGCGAGCATAGAAAGTGTTCAGCTCGTCTGCCAGAGTCACGGCCGCGTTCGTCATACCGGTTGTTGGTGCTTTATAGTCCGTTATTGTCCTTAGTCCCCGCCACAGGCTCCTAGAGTCACTCTGTTGGAGTTGTGACTCTAGTTTCCTCCCGTAGCGCTGCTTCGCCTCTTTCACCGCCCTCCGCACGTTATATGACGCGGCTTTGTATGGGTCCATGTCCCCCGTCATGAGTCCCGTGTTGTAGGCAGCGGTGCGGGATCTCAGAGCGTCGCGGATGGTTTTATCCACCCACGGCTTCTGGTTGGGAAACGTTGTGATAGTCTTTGTCTCCACGGTGTCATCCGCTAGTTTCCCGATGAATCCCACAACCGCTTCCATAAACAATAGTTTAATAGTTAATGATGGTTGATAACAGCTTGGTTATTGTACACTATATTTAACTTATAAATTCGTATGTATGTAATATATCAGTGTGTATTTTCTGTATCCCTTTTAGTTGTTGTAAAACTTGAACGCTGTCACAGATGGTCTTGGTGATGTGTTAAATAAAGGAATTTTGTGTTATAATGGAGTACCACCTAATGTGTGTGGGATCGTTATAGGAATGTGGTCAATTGGGGTCCTTAGGGACTAGTAAAGCACTATACAAATACAGGCCATTTACCATTTTACCATTTTTATTACATTTTAATTACATTTGCAGATTGTTTCGGTGGAGTTTAATAAACTCAGCCGTCTACATCGGAGTATATTCTCGAGCATCTCACACTTCTGATAATCAGCTGTCTGCTTGACGTTTATTCAGCTGTGTAAAAACTATAACTTTAATCTCAGCCAAACCGATTTACTCAGGAACAAATAAAATACTAAAAAAAGCCAAACAATAACATTTCTAAGTTATCCAAGTGACTCATATATCATGTTTAACCTGAGTAGTGAAAGACAAAAAAGTTAAATGTTAAACGTTTATTTTGTGACCCAGAAAGAATGATAAGAGTAATATTAAAACTAACCGGCTGCCGCCATTGTAGGAAACTGAGCTTTTTTTTATTTTTTATTTTGAAATATATACAGGGTGTAGCATCCCCTGGGTAAAGGTGGTGGTATGCAGGGAGCTCAGTGGTAGGGGTGGGCGATATAAACGATATACGATAGAAACAATATAAATTTGACCAACGATAGAGATTTTGACTATATCGCTCTATCGCGATAGTGCATGTTGATGATGTCATCAAGCGGCGCCTGTTTTGGTCGAAAGCATCGCAGCGGCTAAAACCATTATCATCTGCAAATTATGGCGACAGTCATAGCAAAGAGATGAAGCACTTTTGAAATTTGGGGAAAGCCAAAAACTGCGCTTCCTCCACTTCCGTAACATTGATTCATTAATGTTGAATTCTCTCGCAGCTGCTCTATTCCCATGTTCAAGGTTCAAGGTTCTTTATTTGTCACATGCATAGTTATACAAGTATAACATACAGTGAAATGTAGCCTGACACGCTCCTCGACATGTGCAAAAATTGGGGGGGGTGTAGAGGAAGAACATTTTATATATATATATATATTTATATATATACACAACCACCAAGTACCTGCAGAGGGTCAGGCAAGTCCTGAGGAGTCAGCTGAATGGTAAGAACAAGATCCGGGCCATCAACACATACGCCCTGCCCGTGATCAGGTACCCTGCTGGGGTAATAGGCTGGCCAAAGGAGGAGATAGAAGCCACTGACATAAAGACAAGAAAGCTCCTTACCATGCATGGAGGGTTTCACCCCAAGTCCAGCACCCTGAGGCTGTACGCTAAGCGGAAGGAAGGGGGCCGGGGACTGGTGAGTGTCAGCACCACAGTCCAGGATGAGACAAGGAACATCCAAGAATACATTGGGAAGATGGCCCCAACTGACCGAGTGCTCAGTGAATACCTCAGGCAGCAGAAACCCAAGAAAGAGGAGGGAGACGAGGAACCATCATGGAAGGACAGGCCCCTGCACGGTATGTACCACCGGCAGATAGAGGAGGTGGCTGATATCCAGAAATCCTACCAGTGGCTGGACAAAGCTGGACTGAAAGACAGCACAGAGGCACTAATCATGGCAGCACAAGAACAAGCTCTGAGTACAAGATCCATAGAGGCTGGGGTCTATCACACCAGGCAAGACCCCAGGTGCAGGCTGTGTAAAGATGCCCCAGAGACAATCCAGCACATAACAGCAGGGTGCAAGATGCTAGCAGGCAAGGCATACATGGAACGCCATAACCAAGTGGCCGGCATAGTGTACAGGAACATCTGTGCCGAGTATAACCTGGAAGTCCCGAGGTCAAAATGGGAGATGCCCCCAAGGGTGGTGGAGAATGACCGAGCTAAGATCCTGTGGGACTTCCAGATACAGACGGACAAAATGGTGGTGGCTAACCAACCGGACATAGTGGTGGTAGACAAACAGAAGAAGACGGCCGTAGTGATCGATGTAGCGGTTCCGAATGACAGCAATATCAGGAAGAAGGAACACGAGAAGCTGGAGAAATACCAAGGGCTCAGAGAAGAGCTCGAGAGGATGTGGAGGGTGAAGGTAACGGTGGTCCCCGTGGTAATCGGAGCACTAGGTGCGGTGACTCCCAAGCTAGGCGAGTGGCTCCAGCAGATCCCGGGAATAACATCGGAGATCTCTGTCCAGAAGAGCGCAGTCCTGGGAACAGCTAAGATACTGCGCAGGACCCTCAAGCTCCCAGGCCTCTGGTAGAGGACCCGAGCTTGAAGGATAAACCGCCCGCAGGGGCGTGCTGGGTGTTTTTTTTTTTTTTTTTTTTTTTATATATATATATATTAGAACTGGGCGATAGAACGATAACGATATGTATCGCGATATAACTTTTACTCGATAGAGAAATTAAGCTATCGCGATAGACCTCGTCGCTCTTGTCCTCAAAAAAAAAAAAAAAAGTCAGCCAATCCAAATTAAGTAACGCAGAGCCGAACCAATCACAGCCGCAGCGTCACGTCGCGTGACTTGTTACGTACAGCACAAGTGCCAAGCCGCACGTGTGTTTGTTTGGGAAGCAGCCAGCGGGTAATGGAGCCAGCGCGTAATGGAGGAAATGAGTGTGCCGACTAGAAAAATCA